>NC_041383.1:630546842-630645293 GCF_002162155.2 Triticum dicoccoides
TATATATACTAGTGTTCTGTCCTCTACAGCATTCACTTATAGCTATGTCTTCCTATTTGAATCTTTTTGAACTAGGTGAATGTGATCGGACCCTAATCTCTCTATGCTTTCTATCTCATACTCTATCTGTCCAAATCATATGCATTCTATTGAAACTGTCGAATGTCTTCTCCGTGTCCTTGTCAGCAAAAGGCAAAGAGACAAACATTAAGTCTGTTTTAAATGACTCATCTTTATTGTTGAAATCCGGAGAAGCCGGAACAACCATCCGACATGCCTGGTGGGCGTGGGAACGTGGGACAACTCTGAGTATGTTGCATGCTTGCCACGTGCCCCTCAGATGTGAACCGCCAAGGCACCTGCGTAATTGCGCTGTGCCGCACACCTTCTTATAAATACTTGTCCCCTGCGGTAAAGAAATCCTTCTTCCACCTCTCCACCTCGTCAAAACCCTAGCGCCACCGCTAGCTGTCGACGACGCCGGTGACGAAGCGCTTAGGTACCGCGACTTCTCCGACGCCGTCCTCACGCCAGCCGCGGACATCGTCCTCTCCGCCGTCGCCGTAGGTGTCCTCCGTCGCCAAGTTAGGGCATGGTGGATTGAACTGCTCGGTCTCCTGTTCATCCCATCTAGCAGTTCTTCGTTTGGTAAATATAACTCTATTTTTACTGTCGTTTTGATCTTCAAAGATTCATCCTATCTACCAAAAGTGGTTTCTGCCTACACAATGTTAGATCTATTCTGACTGCATCTCATACTGCCTAGTCCATTCACTTAAAATTCATATCTAGTTAGATTCCTCACTTGTACTTATTCACGGATTCGTACAAATCTGGAACCAACTCTCAACATATAAGTGAATGTCTTTGCATCATGAGGTCAATGTCTTCAAACTGATTTATTTTCAAAATCTTCTGAGAATGCATATGACCTCTTCCCCTTCCCTCGCATCTCTAATGCTGTCACAGGTACATGTCCATGGGAGAATCCCTTGGTTCTCATAGTCTGCATTCGTTTGCAGAGTACTTACAACATCACATTAACTCTCCCAAAGCCAGTTCTTGTTTGACCAGCAAGCGAAAGTCTTTGAAGCCTTTGAACGTATTGAAGCCATTCAGTTTGAAGTTCATGCATACAGAAAAACCAGTAAGGAAGGGTGGCAGACAGCGTCGAGGGGGACCATCAAAAGATTTGCCTGATGACCTCACAGAGCTTTACAAGACATATCCTAAAGAGAACTATCATCAGCGTAAGACACGAATCCAATGGATTCGAGGCTATTGGGCTGAAGAATGGTTCAAGTACAAGTTCGTGACCCAGGAATATGCAGAGAAGAATGCTATCAAAAGTCCTTGGGGTGATATTCTCTATTGAGGCCTTCAACCCAAGAACAGAGCTGAAGCTATTGCACAAGGTTTCTATCCCTGCATGGTCCGTGGACCTCAGCCTGAGAATGCTGATCCCTCATCATTACTCTGGTGTCATGACGATACTCTCTTCAAGTGCAACTTCCAGCACGCAAAGGCATCGGCCAAGGAAAACAAGAAGTCTATTGGATTAGACTTCAACCCTGGTCCCTCTGCTCCCCGTGCTGACGGCTCACGTGATGTTGAACCCAATGTCATCGGCCCCTTCTCCAACCTTGATGGCCTCATCACCTACATTTTGGTCCAAGGTGCCAGAGTAGATCATTCTGATAATGATGCTGACCCTGATGAAGCCCCAGCTCCTCCTCCAAAGCCGCAGAAGGTAAAGAAGGCTAAGGCTTCAAGATCAGCTGCTCCTCCAAAAGCTTCACGTGCGAAGCCACTGGCCACTGCACCTCCTGAAGATAGTGTGCAGTCTGAAGATCAATCACGTATCTCCAAGAGGACGGAGAAGAAAAAGCAAATTGTCAGGCATACTGATCAAACCTTGACTCCTGCTGCCATTCTGCGAGAAGAACCCATTGATCTGTCCAGCGATGAAGATCTTGCAGATGATGCCCTTGAGCAACTGATGAAGAGCAAGGAAGAAGCAGAGATCTTTAATAACTTGCCTCTCTTCGATGTGGCAATCATCCATAGCTTCATTGATGAGTGGTTTGACACCCCAAATCTCAGCTTTGAAGATCTGCAGCTTCCATTGGCCTCAGTGTCTCCTTCAATGGCGCCATTGCTTCTGAGCTAGCTCTCGCTTAGCGCATCATTGAGCTGAAGAACAAGATTGACTATGAAAAGGCTCACTTCAAGAAGCATGTGGCGAAGCTCAGCGTGCAAGATGTCAGAAACTTCAAGGTCATGCTGCATGAGCTTAAAGAAGCCTTTCTCAAGAAGCGCGAAGAAGCTCAGGGCTCTCATGAGCGTATGAAGAGTTTGGCTGACAAGTGTGTGCTGGCCTACAATGAGGCTGAGAAGCGCAAGTCTCTTGGCCGTCCTGGCATTGACCCCAGGATGGTTGCTAAGAAGAAGAAGCCATCAACTGCTCAACCTGCACCTTCAGGGCAGGAAGCCCCTCGCATAATCTTCCCAAGCAGCATGACTGGCTCGAAGCCAAAGGTCACGTCAACCGCTTCAGAACAAAAGAAGACGAGGGCTGCCGAGGCTGAAGCCAGAAAAAGGAAAAATACTGAAGCCTCTGATGCTGCTCCCTCCAAGAAGAAGCGTAAAACCCAGAAGAATCGGGTTGCTCCCACAGAGCCCTTAGTTGTTGAACCTATCTCAGTGGTTCATCCTGCATCTGAACATCAAGAACGACGATTGATAGTTCATGAGCCTGCTACCACAGAGGCACATGAAGCTGAAGACATTCTAGCAGCTGAACCCACCGCTGCTGAAGACATTGGTCACGATGACCATGTTGAAGATGATGAAGTTCTTCCTCAGATCGAACACAACCTGGTATAATCGCCTGTTCTCACGAACAGCGAACTCATCAGCATTGGTCGTCCTCTGATGCCAATTGCTCAGGATGCATCGTGGGCTGATCACCCACAGCAACAAGACTCCCCAAGTACTCCCCAACAACAACCACAAGTTACACCACCCGTGCAAGAAGAAGAAGAAGACTTTGAGGCCCAGCCAACTCCATCTCCAAAGGCGTTGCCAGCATTACGCAGGCTTCGCAAAGGACAAAGGCCTCAAGTCCCTCTTTCGAGCGTTCCAGAAGGAGAAGTGCATCACCAACCTGTTGCACGTTAAGTGTTTCCTGAAGCCACTCCAACTGTGAATGTCTCCGAGTCTGAAGCCCATGCTGCTGAAGACAATCCGGTTGCATCAGCCGATGAAAGACAAGAAGACGTACGTGTCCCTACTCCCCCCGTTTTTGAAGAAGTTGTTCCTGATGTGAACGTGCCAGTGCCCGACCCTCCAGCTCATCAAGTGGAGGTTGAAAATCTTGAGGATGCCACCACCAACACAAACGAAGCCAATGATGTAATCATGGCTGAAGTCAATGTGGATCCTGCACCAGCCAATGTGCCCGAAGCCAATGAGGCAACTGCTCCCGAAGCACCTGTTGTGCAGCCTGAAGCCTCAGCTGTTGCCACTGCTCCTGTTCCACCACCAAGGCCCTATAGAATTGAGCAAGCATACAGTCATGGTCAGCTAACCACTGTCCGATGGCCCGTTCTGGTTCCTCCGCCTACTGCCTATGGTCCTCAGTTTGATTATCATGTTGAGCATAGGCCTCAGGTCCAGAAACCAAAGCCAAGACTGCCAAGGTTCTCAGGTACTGCAAACTCTACATGATCCTTCAATGCAAATGGCTTCAAAAGCCACAACACTTTCTTTAACAGCGCGAAGAACCCTTACTCAAAGCCAAGGATATCATCTGATCGGTTCTGGAGCTATTAGCAGAGAAGCTATTACTCCTGCGTTCTGTATGATCAAGGGTGCATTTTCCCTCATATGCGCCTCGACACTGAAGGCATTGCTGGATTGTCATGCCTTGAAGAAGCATTTGACTGCTTTCATGATGCAGGTCTGCTCAGCTTTGTGACAGACAAAGAACATTGGAATGAGGAACTTTTGCTTCAATTCTATGCTACCCTCCACATTCGCGGCTACAACAGGGATATCAAGACATGGGTTCTCGAGTGGATGACAGGAAATGTTCATCATGAAGCCAAAGCTCTTGATATCATTGAGCTTATAGGCCTACCCACTCCCGGAGAACTATATGAACCTGATTGTCAACTACACCGCAATGCACTGGAGAGCATCTTCCACAAGCCAGAACCCAACATGAGCCAGATGTTGAGCATGATGAAGCCTTTGCCATCTGACGCTGAATACCCAACTGAGTTCTTTGTTGACGACCTTGAGTATCTGCCTCGCACAATATATCACATCATCAGGCGAACTCTATGGCCTATCAGAGGACATTCATCAGCGGCCAAACTTGAAGGAGCCATGAAGACATTGGTCTTTTACATCCTCAATGGCATCAGCTTCAATTCCCAAGAATTCTTCATTAGGCAACTTGCTGCGTCTGGATCTGACCTTTTTGGCCTGAAACTCTATGCTCCATGGGTCATGCGCCTCATCAAGCGACACTCCTCTGTCAACTATCAGCCCTCTGCTCGCAATCATCTGATCTTTCTCCCAGAGGTTGATATGCCAGTTGAAGCCATATACTCTGACCCTGCCAAGAAGCCTCTTTGTCTTCAAAATGTTGAGCACCAAAGCTTCACTCAGCCCATAGAAGGAGTCCAAGCAGTAACTCGAATCTATCCAATGGCTGGGAACACTCGTCTGCCTCATTGTGCGTAGACTGAAGCCACTGAAAGCACCATTGCATAAAGGCCTCAGAAGCGCTCTCGTGTTCTAAATGACCGAGAACTTCTTGTGGCACTTCATCAGAAACAAGATAAGCATCACTATTGGCTCAAGAGACAGATGCAAAGCCTCTTGGTGGACGTCAATCGCATTCGAAATCTTGCCACCAAGAATGCATTTGTCGCCCACGAGACTTGTCGGCGATCATGGAAGAGTTTGACGCTGCTTAGTGCTGAAGCAGATCTTCAAGACGATGGCTTCACAGAAAGATTCAAGTTTGACTCCACTCCTCCATGGACTGCTGTCCTACGTCGAACTCCATCCCTTGAAGACTCTGACTATTCTTCCTCCGCGGCAACTGTGAATGCCAGAGTGATCGATGATGAAGATGATGCTACTTCACCACCCCCTACTTCTGCACGCATCGACACTGCGCCAAGTACGTCTGCACCGCCAAACAACAACGACAACCCTGCTGCTTCACCTACTCATGAGGACGAGTAGATGCTATATGTCTTCAAACCTTTTTGGTCCTTACTGACAAAAGGGGGAGAAGCATATCAGTTTGATAGTCTTCAAGCGGGTTAATATGGGCGGTTGCTTTATATTTTGCCTCGTGTTTACAACTCTCGCTTTTGAAACATTTGGTTCTTTGAGTTGTAACACTTAAACTCGATGGTCGTCTGATACTTATTTGCTTTGCTGTGATGCGATGATAAATTCCGCATGTGCGATGATAACTTCCGCACTTAGATCATTCTGCAGACGTCCATTTTTCATTATGCATGTCATTCTATTTGCTATATCATTTCATGCATGATGAATTATCTTCATAAGTTGAAGAGGATCTCCACAAGTACAACCCGCCATGTGCATTTGCATTCCAAAAGCAAATTACTTATATGCACATCTTCAGGGGGAGCCCTTGCTACTTATGAAGACATTACCCTATCCTTTACAATTTCACATACTTTATTCCCGTTGAAAACTTCAACCAGTTTGTCATCAATCACCAAAAAGGGGGAGATTGTATGTGCATCTAGTGCCACCCCTAGTTGGTTTTGGAGTATTGACGACAAAGTTGGTTGAGGGACTAATGCGTTTGTGAGAATTGCAGGATAACGCAGGTAGTGTCCCTCATTGATTCGGTTTACCTACCGGAAATGACCCCTAAAAATGTATGAAGACATTGAAGACAATGGTGGTATGTGAAGATAATCATATTGAAGACTATGACATGAGAAGACATTGAGTGAAGACTATGGAGCACGAAGACTGTGTTGTTTCGCTATTCCTTTTCTTCTTTGTTGAGTCATAGGAACCACCGTACTATTAAGTGGGGTCCAAGTGAACTAAGTCAGAATGACTGAAGTGATGCTCAACCCAAATCCTATGTCTTCGAGCGAAGACAATGAGAGCAAATCTTATCCAGAGCTGGATGAGTCAGCTTTGCTTGTAGCCCAAGTAAAGTTGCCGTGTGTGTTTGAAATCTGACCGTTGGAACACGTGTCAGTTCCTTAGTGACCCAGGGTCATTTCGGACATATCAGGTAGGGTTGCCTTGTGTCTATAAATAGCCCACCTCCTACACCATAAATTGGGGCTGCTCAGAGTTAGTGCACGGCTTTTGTCATTTGAGAGCAACCCACCTCGAAGCCTTTGAGAGAGAGAAATCCTTGCGAGGACCAAGCCCAAACACCCAGAGCCAAAGAGTGTTAGGCATCACTGAAGTCTTTCTGTCTGTGTGACCTGAAGACATATTACACTTGAGGACTGTGAATCCTCCAGCCGGTTAGGCGTCGCGTTCTGAGCATCCAAGAGTCATTGTGGATCGCCGGTGAACGAAGTCTGTGAAGGTCGGAAGTCTACCTTGAAGACTTACCAGAGTGATTGGGCGAGGACTGTGTGTCCTTAGCTCAAGGGGAATAAGGTGAAGACACGGTCTTCTGAGTTAAATCTCAGCCTCCCTAACCAGACGTACAATTGTCACAGCAACTGGAACTGGTCCAGCAAATCCTGTGTCTTCAACAAGTGACTGGTTCTATCCTCTCCCTTCCTTTACTTAGAGTTTGTCTTCATGAAGTCATTTCCTATCTGTTGTACATGTTTAACTTCATTGCTTGACTACTATTGTTGATTGGCTTCATACTATCTTCCATCCCGATCCTTACTACTTAGCTGCTATTAGTCCTGTACTTTCACATCATTCCATACTTGACTATGGTTTGCTTATTGTAGTTTATCTTCCGCTGCATATCAATTAGGCCATTTCTACTATTTGTCTTCGAAACTTTAATGTTTTGAAGTCTTTCATAAAAATCGCCTATTCACCCCCCTCTAGTCGATACTAGCACTTTCAGGTATGACACCTCATGCTTCAGAATGGATTATGGACAGCGGATGCACTAATCATATAACTGGTGATCGAAGTCTTCTCATGGACTCAACCTTACGTCCATCAGAAAAGAGTCACATCAGATTTGCTGGCACTGGTAAAAGCAAGGTATTGGGTCTAGGTAGAGTTGCAATCTCAAAGGATCAACACATGGATAAAGTCATGCTTGTTGAATCCCTTGGTTTCAACTTAATGTCTGTCTCAATGCTTTGTGACTTGAACATGATTGTGCTATTTGGAAAATACCATTGCCTTGTACTAATGGAATCTGACAAGTCTCTAGTCTTTGAAGGGTATCGGAAAGATGATCTATACATGGTAGATTTCTCAGCAGGTCCACATCTTGCCGTATGTCTTCTTGCAAAAGCTTCAGAATGCTGGCTCTGGCATCGGAGGCTGGGGCATGCTGGCATGAGGAACTTACACTCACTCGTCAAGAAGAAGCATGTCATTGGCATCGAGGATGTCAAGTTCAAGAAGGATCATCTGTGTGGTGCCTGTGAAGCTGGAAAGATGACAAGGGCAAAGCACCCATCGAAGACAATCATGGCAACATCTCAACCCTTCGAGCTGTTACACATGGACTTATTTGGACCTACTCACTACTCCACCCTTGTCGGTGTCAAAACCGGCGGATCTTGGGTAGGGGGTCCCGAACTGTCTTCTAGGCGGATGGTAACAGGAGACAAGGGACACGATGTTTTACCCAGGTTCGGGCCCTCTTGATGGAGGTAAAACCCTACGTCCTGCTTGATTAATATTGATGATATGGGTAGTACAAGAGTGGATCTACCACGAGATCAAGGAGGCTAAACCCTAAAGCTAGCCTATGGTATGATTGTTGTAATGTATGTTGTGTCCTACGGACTAAAGCCCTCCGGTTTATATAGACACCGGAGAGGGCTAGGGTTACACAGAGTCGGTTACAATGGTAGGAGATTTACATATCCGTATCGCCAAGCTTGCCTTCCACGCCAAGGAAAGTCCCATCCGGACACGGGACGGAGTATTCAATCTTGTATCTTCGTGGTCTTGGAGTCCGGCGGACGATGATAGTCTGGCTGTCCGGACACCCCCTAGTCTAGGACTCCCTCAGTAGCCCCTGAACCAGGCTTTAATGACGATAAGTCCGGCGCGCATAATGTTCGGCATTGCAAGGCGGGTTCCTCCTTTGAATAATCCAGAGAAGATCATGAACACCAGGATAGTGTCCAGCTCTGCAAAATAAATTCCACATTCCACCGTAGAGAGAATAAAATGTACACCAGTCCAATCTGCTGACGTATTTTGCGGCATGTCATCACGCCACTAGCAAGCCTTTACTTGAATCATCTTTTATTATACCACCTCAGCACGTTTAGCGAAGCGGTTTCCTTGGCAAGTCTTGTCGAAGCAGAGATCGTGTTCCCCTTATTCCGGGATTCTCATCAATACGGACGTGGGTAACCCAACCGCGCCATTGATGGTGGCGCTTGGGAGATAAGCGAGTTTTACCAGGCTGGTGGGGGACGCATAGTCTTCGCCCGCCTATATATAAGGGATAAGGATTCACCTTTTCACCCACGCCTTCTTCCTCCTTTGCTTATCCACCTCCGCGCACTCAAGCTCCAACGCCCAAGTTCGCGCATCTCATCTCAACCTTCTCCGACCATGTCCGGAGGGGGAGGCAAATGGTTAGCTTCCACCGTTAAGGAGGAGCACATCACCAAGCTGTGCAGCGCCGGATACCTTTCCGGTGATATCGCGCACCGGCTGCCCGACGAGGGGCAGCTCATCCCTACCCCCAGGCCCCATGAGAGGGTTGTTTTCCTTCCCCACTTCCTCCGTGGACTGGGCTTTCCACTTCACCCCTTTGTCCGGGGGCTCATGTTCTACTACGGCCTGGATTTCCACGATCTGGCGCCGAACTTCGTCCTCAACATCTCGGAGTTTATCGTCGTGTGTGAGGCCCTCCTCTGCATCTGGCCCCACTTCGGCTTATGGCTCAGCACGCAGGCGGAGTGCGGAGGTGCCATGTTGGGCAAGATGCCCAACGTCCTCTGGTTCGAAGGGGCCTTCGTGGACTCCGTCAAGGGGTGGCAATCGGGGTGGTTCTATATCACCGAGCCGCGCGACCCTACGTGGGCGGCGGCCCCCGAGTTTAGATCAGGTATCCCTACGCAGCTCACCTCCTGGAAAGAGAAGGGCTTGCTGTGGGGTAATCCGAAGGAGCTGACGGGACTCCGAGCCTGTATCCAAAAGCTAGTGAACAAGAAGCTCAGGCTCGTCGACGTGGTCCAAGTCATGCTCGTCCGCCGGATCCTCCCATGCCAAGAACGGGCATTCAATCTGTGGGAGTTCGATCCGGAATAGCACTAGGCGCTGAGCAGGCTCTTCGATACAATGTACGAAGGCGCCTGGAGGGTGCTGTTTAAGGGCGCCGAAGCCCCCGCATCCGCGACGGAAGATCGCGGATTTCACTCGCAGCATCCGGCTGACGAGGTAAGTGATTCTACCCCTTTACGGGACACTTGTTGTAAATAGATTGATTCTAAGAGGGTTTCAATCTCCCTTTTCCTTTGACAGGAATGGATGAAGAAGGCCGAGCAGCTCATCTGCCCGGCTCCCATGCCAGAAGACCCAGTGGATGCCCGTCTAGCGGGGCTGCTGGTTCCGGCGCCGCACGTGGTGCCGAAGAAGAAGGCCAAGAAGGTGGCCACGGGCACTCAAAAGAGTTCCCGTAATCAGGCGTCCGATGACGAGGAGGACTCCTCCCCCGAAGACGAGGAGGAGGAAGAAGACTCTCTCCCGGAGGGGGAAGAGAGGAAGAGGAAGGCTTCCCCAACAGGGGAGGCCGAAGGGTCCAAGAGGGGAAGAACTATTCCCCCGGACAGCTCCGCCAACACTGACGTTGGCGGCGAGGAGTGGCCTTCAAGGGCTAGGCCTCCGGTGAGATCGTAAGTATCCGGATCCCTGATATGCAATTTCTTTTGTGTCACATAGCGTCCTACTAATGCCGCATATTGCCCGCAGTCCGGCCGATGATGATCTCCCCGCTTCATCGAGGGGGTCGTTGGCCCCGTCGGATGTGGATTCACTTCCGACTGCCTCTACCCCTCGCGTCGACGAGGACGCCGAGGTGGGATCCCGGAAAGGGACCCATCAGGAGGAGGCTCCGGAGGCGCCGCAAGGCAGCCTCCCGGACTTTGCGCCGGACTCTACGTCGAAACCTATAGTGGTTCCAGAGTCCGGCAGACGGCCCCTTCGAAAGAAGGGCAAGACCGTGACGCCGGCGGCCTCCGTCCAACCGGAGGCGCCGGACAACTTGCTGGAGGCGCTCAAAGGCGCTTCCATCGAGGAAGAACACCACACTGTTATGAGTGCGGTGATTCAGAAGGTTCAGCTCGCCAAGAGTGGGCTGACCGAAGCCTGCAGTAGCCTTCTAACAGGCTTTGAGGTAAGAAGTTAAAATTATGTAATGTAATACCGCATAGACAGTAGCCCCTGATGCTCAGTTCGGTGTTCGGAAAGAAAAGCCGGACCGAGGATCTAATAAGATATTCGCAGGTTGCTAATAAATTATGTCAATATGGGTTTGCAGGCTGTGCTGCTGACCTCTGCCGCACTGACTGCGGAGGTTGGTGCATTAAAGCAAGATCTCGAGCAGTCCGAGCGAGAGCTCGGCCATGCCAAGAGGCAGCTCGAGGACAAAGAAGGTGAGTAGCACCCCTTTGAATTTTTACCTTACAGAAAAGGATTTTGGTTGCAATAAAATTAACGAGGATAATATGGGTATTGCAGGGGCCACAAATGAGGTGGCAGCCCTGAAGGAGGTTGTGTCCGCGGCCGAACGCAGTGCGGCCGCGGAACGGGCAGAGCGAGAAAAGCAGGAGGCACAGGTGGCGGCAGTGCGGCAAGAGCTCCAGGCTCTCATGGAGAAGCATGAGAGCTTGGAGCGCGACTCCAAGACTCGAGAGTCCGAGCTCGCCTCGGCTCTCAAAAGTGCCAAGTCCGCCAAGGCCGAGGCCCGTAAGGCCCTTCAGGAGGTTGAAGATGTGAAGAAGATAGCGGCGGGTAAGGCATTTTTCATGCAAAGCAAGCATGTTAATGTAAACTACCTGACACTTACCCGCATTCGGAGCTCTCCAGGGGCGTTTGCAGATCTGCCGCGTAGTGTGTCCGATGCCGCCGCATTCTACCGTGGCGAGGAGGGGTGCTCAACGAAGAAGGTCTTCTGGTCTCAGTACGCTGAGGCCGGCCATCCGGTGCCCCCAAGCGACCAGCTGAAGCAGCTGGTCGAACTCCACAAGGTAGCTGAGGAGGCCATGAAGGGCCTTATAGTCCGGCTATGGCCTGGACAGGCCATGCCTGGGAGCTACTTCGGCCTCGTGCGGCGGCTGGTGGATGCGTGCCCCTGGGTGGAGGTCATCAAGCGCTCCGCCTGTATTGAAGGTGCTCGTCGGGCCCTTGCCCGCACAAAGGTGCACTGGGGCAGGCTGGATGCGGAGAGGCTTCTTACTGACCCGCCGCCACCGGGCAAGGAGTATCGTACGCCCGAAATGTATTATAAAACTGTCCTGAAGGGAGCCCGCGATATTGCGGATGAATGCCCTAGAGATGTAATTTTTGAGTAAACTCGCTATGTATTATCCTGTGCACTGAAAACTTTGTTCATGTGCGCTTTAAGCAACGCTTGTTTAATTTAAAATATTACCTTCTGTGCGGCCGTTTATGAAACCTGAGAGATGGCAAGTCGTTGGCTTCAGCCCCCAAGCCGCAAGTGCTGGGGTGTTCGGGATAACTTGAGCACTCTTGTTCCCATTTTTGGGTCCATCTAGGGAGGCGCTCAACACAACGAACAAGGCAACCAGACTTATAATGCTTGAACACTCTCACTTAGCCATAGAATTCTATAATTTTAAATTTCGGCGAAGCCCCTAGTATTCGGAAGACCGAATTCGGGGCGCTATCCACGCCTTCGTCGGACATTATCCGGAACTTCGCTCGAAGCGGCGTGAGTCTTTAAGGACCCGAAAAGACCTCTCGAACAGCGACCAGTCTCTTGCCTTATCATGCCGGTCAGTTTTAGCTTTCTCCACTGACGCGCTCGCCCAGATCAACCAGGGTGCAATCGCAGTGGTTCTCCCAGTGCCACCTTAGCCGACGGAACGGAACGTAAGGCACCAGAACGTGGGAGCCGGGCAAACCCAACTATTGACCCAAGACATGATTCGGAGCCGATTCATATAATGCTATAAGTTTGGGGTGCCGCACTTGTGAAAGTGTTCAGACTTATCACACCATAATGTGGGGAACATAAGCCCCTGGTGTATTAGGCCGTACCGAAATATACGGGTGCAAGATGTCATGTAATGAACATATATATGTAATAACAGGCAAAAAAGTGCTGCATCATTTATTAAAGGAAGTCTGCTATGAGTGCGGACTGATACAAATAGTGCGGTAAGCAAGGGTTTTGGACTAGTTAAACGTGTCCCCCTCCAGGGATGGGCTGCGGACTTGGTGTATATAATCAAATTTAATGCTCGTAATTGAGACCACCTGAGTGTTCATCGCCGCATCTTGCTTCCCTGGCTGTTGCATCATGAGTTCGGCAGGTTCACCGCCGGACAGGGCCTCTGGCTAACGGAGTCCTGTGTATACAAAGAAGAAAAATAATAATAAGAAAGAGTGGCACACTTGCGAGCCCCTGGTGTGGTCGAGCCGCACTCTGGGTCTATTGTGGTCGTGCCCCTTCCCCTACGCCCATGGTATCTCCAAAGCGTAATGATGTACGCGGAGGGTTGTTCTTGCGATCATGCGAGGGCGGGGGTTAGGGCCGCATTGCTACACGTGCTCGGATCGTGCCAGGTGGTCTTGGTTGGTGTTGCTTCGGGCGCGTTTGGCTGTATCCGGCCGTTTAACGGCCGGACTCGAAAATTGCCTTAAAAGGCTGCTCTGTACTTCTGCCGTGAGAGCCGCTGTATGTTCCTCCGTTCGGAGGGAGCGTTCTGTATTTCCGTTGACCGTGATGACTCCATGAGGGCCTGGCATCTTGAGCTTGAGGTATGCATAATGCGGCACCGCGTTGAACTTTGCAAACGCGGTTCGTCCGAGCAGAGCGTGATAGCCGCTGCGAAATGGGACTATGTCGAAGATTAACTCCTCGCTCCGAAAATTATCCGGGGATCCGAAGACCACTTCCAGCGTGACTGAGCCTGTACAATTGGCCTCCACACCTGGTATGACGCCTTTAAAGGTTGTTGTCGGTGTCAAAACCGGCGGATCTCGGGTAGGGGGTCCCGAACTGTGCGTCTAGGCGTATGGTAACAGGAGACGAGGGACACGATGTTTTACCCAGGTTCGGGCCCTCTCGATGGAGGTAAAACCCTACGTCCTTCTTGATTAATATTGATGATATGGGTAGTACAAGAGTGGATCTACCACGAGATCAAGGAGGCTAAACCCTAGAAGCTAGCCTATGGTATGATTGTTGTAATGTATGTTGTGTCCTACGGACTAAAGCCCTCCGGTTTGTATAGACACCGGAGGAGGCTAGGGTTACACAGAGTCAGTTACAATGGTAGGAGATCTACATATCCGTATCGCCAAGCTTGCCTTCCACGCCAAGGAAAGTCCCATCCGGACATGGGACGGAGTCTTCAATCTTGTATCTTCGTAGTCTTGGAGTCCGGCGGACGATGATAGTCCGGCTGTCCGGACACCCCCTAGTCCAGGACTCCCTCAGTAGCCCCCGAACCAGGCTTCAATGACGATAAGTCCAGCGCGTATATAGTCTTCGGCGTTGCAAGGCGGGTTCTCCCTTCAAGTTCCATGTACCTGCCAAACAGTGTCCGGCTTCACCATAAATACTGTGTTTCTCGGCTTCTACGCCCAATAATGGTATTTTTCCACGCGTCGCACGAATGCGAAAAGCCAGGGCGTCTTTTACGTTTCACCCCCCAGTCGTGCGAGTCATCCGCCTATAAAAGAGGCAAAAATCCAGATCCAAACCACACCATCCTCCTCCCGCGAATACTTCGTCGGAGCGCCTTTGACCTAAAAATCCATTCCATCATGGACCGTCGACGCGGCTCTTCTTCACGCACTCCCAGCCCACCGCCGGGGAATTGGAGGAGGTGCTCTGTTTCGCACAACGAGCTAGTGAAGCTCCAAACGGGGGGATTTCTCCCTCCGGCCTTCATGGTCCCAGTCCGGGCCGGACTGGTTACTTATCAAGGTGGGAGGCAAGCGGAGGCTACCCCAAGCCCCAATAAGGGGGAGCGAGTATGCTTCGTCCCCTATCTGGTAAGGGGACTCGGATTCCCAATACATCCGTTCCTCCGCGGGCTCCTGGAGTTCTACAGACTCCAGCTCCACCACCTCACGCCCGCCTCTGTCCTGCATATCGCGGGCTACGTAGCTCTTTGTGAGCTATTCCTGGGCATTGAGCCCCATTTTGCATTGTGGAAGAGGCTGTTCTGCCTCGTACCCCGTTCTTACGAGGGGTCCATATATCAAGTGGGCGGTGCCGAAATATGGCGCATTGCCGGGACCGGATACCCATCCGGTACTCCCAAGGAGGCGTCCGAAGACTGGCCTTCAGAGTGGTTTTATATAGGAGACGCTCCGCTGCTGGACCCAGTCCGGCTCGGCCTCCCGGAGTTTAGTGCAGCTCCTTTGAAGAAACGCCTCAGCTGGCGCCCACGGAGCCCCCGATTGGAGGAAGACAAGAGCGTCCATTACTTGATGGGCCGAATAAGATTAATGGCCCATTCTGGCTTGACCATGATCGGAGTCATGGTGAAATGAATCATGCGGGGGGTACAACCATTGCAATATAGAGGCCACCCCATGTGGGATTTCAACGGGGAAGACGATGCCACCCGTCATGGCCGCAAAGGGCCGGATTCGACCGAGGATCTGGTGGAGATCCTGTCCAGCCTGTACAAGGGGGAGAAGGAGGACTTCCTTCGAACGAATCCTTTGAATAGGTTTTCCATGAACAACCCTAGAGGATGGGTAAGTGAACACCTTTAAGGGCTCAACCCATGCTTTCGAAGTTTAGGCTTCTTACATTATGTCTTCGGTGCAGGATCTATGCCGGACTGTGGAGGACATGGCAGGTCCTGCTCCGCAACCCGAGGATCCGGAAAGATCCCTAGATCCGGCCTCCAAAGAGGATCCGGACATCGAGGTGGAGCTGATCGACGGGGTGTTTCACCAGCTTAGCATAGACAATGCTTTGGTTGCCATTACGGCGGACTACCCCGGACTATGTCTGGCTTCCCAGGTGACCGCGACCGAAGTCCGGACACCATTATCTTTTCCCTGCCCATTTCTAACCTTCGCGAACGATGGTATTTTACAGGAAGTGCCTTTACGGCAGGAAGCCGAGCCCGCGGCGGCTGACCAACAGAGGCCAGTCCGGACCAGCAGGCGGAAAAGGAGCGCGGTGCGGACGGAAACATCGCCGCAAAGGTATAGCTCGTATTTGAATTTTCAGAGCAACGTTCCTAGGAAACGCCTGAGTGCTCATGATCTTTGTAGGAGAAAAAGCGCTCGCCGGACTGCGGGCGCAGAAGTTGCTGATCCAACCTACACCGGCCAGGCTCCAGCGCCCAGCCTGGAGGGGGAGGCAAGCGCAAGACGCGGGCCAGATCCTTCTCCAACGGAGGACACCGACAGACTGTCCGCCACCAAGTCTGAGGTGGAGAGCGCCATGAACCATAGGCGCCGCCGGACAGTATTTCGTGAAGCGTGCTTTTCGCCTGAGGTATTGGATGCCTTTAACGCAGGGGACACACATCTCCGTGCCGCTCAAGATGGTTTTACCAGAGCCATGGAGCAGTATGTGAAAGACATACGGGTAAGGGAATTTTAATGGATGTATATACCAGTAGGCCCCGAGACTTAAAGTAGTTATGTTAACTGATTTAAGGATCATGTGAAACGCAGGCTCTTACCGAGAAGAATGCCCAGCTGTCTCGGGAGCTGCAAGATTGCAAGGCCCAACTTGAGGCCGCACTTGCTGCCGCAGGAGGAGATGCAGAAACCCCTCCTAGTAACACATTTTTATTAATAAATATAAGCGTTGTGCAGCGTGCGCGCGAGTCAAATAATGACATTGCAGATGCCGCCGGACAAGATCCGGACAGGCAAGCATTGCTGCGCCAGCTAAAGGCCGGCGAGAGTGTGCTCAATAGGGTTCAGCAAGAAAGGAACAGGCTCCAGGATGCCAACGCCAAGCTCGGAGAAGAGCTGAAAGGCGCTCGAGCCGAGCTATCCAGCTCCGTTAAGGAGAATCAGCGGCTTCGTCGCGGCATTTATAGTAAGTGCTTGAGCGGACTCCTTTTAAAAGAAGAGTTCGGCGAAGAAGCAAATTGACATAGTATGTCTTGTAGGTATACTCACAGGTCGTCCTGCAGAGGAGATGCCCATATCAACGGGTGATCAACTTCCCGAACTGTTGCAACTGCTCGAATGAGTTCGGCAGGCAATGAGCGGCGTCGTCCGGGATTTATGGCCAGCCCTCTCCCTACCCGAGGGCCTTGGGGAGCTTGCGGAGAAGCTACAGGGAGTGCGGCAGCGCTTCCGTTTGTGGAAGATTTCGGCTTGCCGTCAAGGTGCCAGGGAGGCTTGGGCCATGGTGAAGACGCGTTACAAGAAGGCGGATCCCAACCACATGCCCGAAGTTGGACCGGTGGGGCCCGATGGGAAGGAGATCCCTGTGAGTTTAGTATACAGCCAAGTAGAGTTGGCTGCTAAATTTTCCCAACGGGACTGTAAATTAGACAGCCTATTAGACGGGATTGAGGAGGAATACAATCAGTAAATTTGACAATGTATTTTTTCCTTTAAGGTGACATGTGAAATGCCTTCTAGCCGGATTGTAGATCGTTTGTCTTTGCCGACCTTTTCGCTTCAACCTCGGGACCCTAGAGTCCGGAGTGTGTCCGAATACCTTTTTGGTTAAGAAACAACCGTGGTATGCATGGAGACCAGGCGTAGGGGTCATTAGTGCTTTATTAGACAAGTGCCCAACTAGTTATGTTATATTACATGGTTAGTAAGAAACATCTTCCAGGGAGAATAGTTCCGTTAAGGGTTCCTTTCGCTGGGAGGCATGCCCTAAAGTGCATGTCCGGACTGCAAAGAAAAGCAGTAAAACATCTGGGGGCAGATAGATAAATAGGTAAAAAGTCATCTTTTAAGTCACCGACCGAATATTCCCTTAAGAACGCTAGCTTTCGGCTTCACCCAGTCTGAGGTACACATCCGGCTGACCCGGCAGTAACAATCGCAGAGGTGCTCCCTTTACCTCCTAGCCGAACAATCAGGAACGTAGGGGTAAGCACAGGAGCCAGGCAACCCAGCTTGGCCAAAACTTAAGTCATATCGATGCATATAATGGCGAGTAAAAGGTACACGTGGAAGCTTGACACATGTGCTGGGTATGAAACCCGTATAATTGAGCTTCTGTAAAAGAAGCCCCCAAGAATAATGAGTGCGGATGGCACATCATGCGTATGCGAAAAATGCAAAAATAGGCCCGCAAGGGCTTTTGAATAAACAGGCATGAAAAGAGAAACAAAAGACAGCCAAGGTATAAAAATTTGGATGGAGGGAGGGGACGAACTCTTACTCCGGCACTAGGCATAGAATCTTCGGAGGCGGGCTACGTTCCATGGGTTTGGCTCGAGTCGGTTATCCGACGCATTTCGTAGACGGTATGCTCCGCCGGTCAGGACTTGATCAATAATGAAAGGGCCCTCCCACTTGGGCTTGAGCTTGTCCTTTTTCTTGTCCGGCAGGCGTAGAACTAGTTCACCAACGTTGTAAGTCTTGGCCCGTACTTCTCTGCTTTGATATCTTCGAGCCTGCTGCTAATAGAATGCGGAACGAGCTTTGGCGATGTCGCGTTCTTCCTCCAATGTGTCCAAGCTGTCCTGCCGATCCAGCTCGGCCTCTCTTTCCTCGTACATGCGCACTCGAGGTGAGTCATGAATAATGTCGCAGGGTAAGACTGCCTCTGCGCCGTATACCATAAAAAATGGGGTGAATCCGGTAGTGCGATTAGGCGTTGTCCGCAGCCCCCAGAGTACGGAGTCGAGCTCCTCGACCCAGTGCGTGTCAGATTTAGTAAGTGACCGCACTAGTCTGGGTTTAATGCCGCTCATTATTAGACCATTTGCTCTTTCCACTTGACCGTTGGTTTGAGGGTGATAGACTGAAGCGTAGTCGAGCTTGATGCCCATATTCTAGCACCATGACTTAACCTCGTCGGCTGTGAAGTTCATGCCGTTGTCGGTGATGATGCTGTGGGGGACTCCGTAATGGTGTACTACCCCGGATATAAAGTCTATCACTGGTCCGGACTCTGCCGTTTTGACCGGCTTAGCCTCTATCCATTTGGTGAATTTATCCACCATGACCAATAGGTACCTTTGCTTGTGGGTTCCCCCTTTAAGGGGTCCAACCATATCAAGCCCCCAGACCGCGAACGGCCAGGTAATGGGTATGGTTTTGAGGGCGGTGGGCGGCATATGGCTCTGATTAGCAAAGAGCTGACAACCGACGCATCGCTGGACTAAGTCCTGCGCGTCTGCCCGGGCCATCGGCCAATAAAATCCTATACGGAATGCCTTTCCTACAAGGGCCCGGGCTGTTGCGTGGTGTCCGCCTAGTCCGGCATGAATTTCAGCCAGGAGGTTTCGCCCTTCCTCTTCGGAGATACACCTTTGAAGGACTCCGGTTGTACTTTTCTTATAAAGTTCTCCCTCATGGACCTTGTAGGCTTTTGATCGCCGAACTATGCAGCGGGCCTTGTTTTGGTCTTCGGGAAGTTCCTGCCTAAGTAAGTAGGCTAGGAAAGGTTCTGTCCACGCGGCGATTACTGCCATTATGACGTGGGCTGAAGGTGTTATGTCATCTGCTGAATCACCGATTGGTGTGGTTTTTTCCGGTTTGTCACTACCGGGCTCCTCTTCCCATAGTATGGATGGCTTGAAGAGCCGTTCTAGGAAGATATTTGGAGGGACAGCATCACGTTTTGCCCGAATGCGTGCCAGTACATCGGCCGCTTGGTTATTATCTCGGGCTATGTGATGGAATTCGAGTCCTTCAAACCGAGCTGACATTTTTAAGATTGCGTTGTGATATGCTGCCATTTTCGGATCCTTGGCGTCAAAGTCTCCATTTATTTGGGATATTGCAAGGTTTGAATCCCCGCGCACCTCTAGGCGTTGAATGCCCATGGAAACTGCCATCCGGAGACCATGTAACAGGGCCTCGTATTCGGCTGCGTTGTTGGAGTTAGTGTACATTATTTGAAGTACGTACTGGACTGTGTCCCCGGTTGGGGACGTCAATACGACGCCAGCCCCCAGTCCGGCCAACATTTTAGAGCCGTCGAAATGCATAACCCAATTGGAGTATGCGACGTACTCTTTAGGGAGTTCGGCTTCAGTCCATTCAGCGACGAAGTCAGCCAAAACTTGTGACTTTATAGCTCGCCGAGGTTGGTAAGTTATATCGAATGGTAAGAGCTCAATTTCCCATTTTGCAATCCTGCCCGTTGCGTCGCGGTTATTTATAATGTCATTGAGTGGTACTTCAGAGGCCACTATTATCGAACACTCTTGAAAGTAGTGTCGGAGCTTTCGGGACGCCATGAACACCGCATATGCTATCTTCTGATAGTGCGGGTAACGGGACTTGCAGGGGGTTAACACAGTGGATACATAATACACTGGTTTTTGAAGAGGGAATTTCTGCCCTTCTGTCGCTCGTTCGACGACGAGGACCGCGCTTACAACTTGATGCGTTGCTGCGATGTATAACAACATTGGTTCACCCAGAGTGGACACAGCCAGGACCGGATTTGTTGCCAATATGGCCTTTATTTCTTCGAGTCCGGCAGTGGCAGCATCCGTCCACTCAAAGTGTTTGGTGCGCCTGAGGAGGTGATAGAGGGGCAATGCCTTTTCTCCTAGAGGGGCAATGCCTTTATTTGTTTGAGGTCTTTTGGAATATCCAACTGTGACAGAGCTCGGATTTTAGCCGGGTTTGCTTCAATTCCTCTACCGGATACAATGAAGCCCAGCAGCTTTCCGGCTGGTACGCCGAAAACGCATTTTTCCGGATTCAGCTTGATGTCGTATGCTCTGAGGTTGTCGAATGTGAGCCTCAAATCGTCTACTAGAGTTTCGACGTGTTTTGTTTTGACGACTACGTCGTCTACGTATGCCTCGACTATTTTGCCGATCTGGGTAGCCAGACATGTTTGAATCATGCGCTGATATGTTGCGCCGGCATTTTTAAGTCCGAAGGGCATCGTGTTGAAGCAGAATGGTCCGTATGGAGTGATGCATGCCGTTGCGGCTTGGTCTGCTTCCGCCATCTTGATTTGATGATAGCTAGAGTATGCGTCCAGGAAGCACAACGAATCATGCCCTGCGGTAGCATCGATAATTTGGTCGATGCGGGGGAGAGGGAAGGGATCTTTTGGGCAAGCCTTATTGAGGTCTTTAAAATCGACGCAGAGGCACCAGGATTTATCCTTCTTTGGTACCATTACCAGATTTGCTAGGCAGTCCGGATGTTTGATATCTCTAATGATTCCGGCTTCCAATAGTTTGGCTAGCTCTTCTCCCATTGCCTGTCTTTTGGGTTCGGAAAATCGTCGAAGAGCCTGTTTGACTGGCTTAAATCCTTTTAGGATGTTTAGGCTGTGTTCTGCCAACCTGCGTGGGATTCCGGGCATATCCGAAGGATGCCAGGCGAAGATGTCCCAATTTTCCCGAAGGAATTCACGCAGTACGGCGTCTACTTCGGGGTTCAATTGTGCCCCAATGGAGGCCGTCTTTGTTGGGTCCGTTGGATGGACCTGGAATTTTATTATTTCATCTGCTGGTTTGAAGGAGGTGGACTTGGATCTTTTATCGAGTATCACATCGTCCCTGTTCACCGTAGAGCGCAGCGCGGTGAGTTCTTCTGCTGCTAAGGCTTCGGATAGTGCCTCCAGGGCTAGTGCAGCTGTCTTATTTTCGGCGCGGAGTGCTATGTCCGGATCACTAGCGAGGGTGATTATTCCGCCGGGCCCAGGCATTTTGAGCTTCATGTACACGTAATGAGGCACTGCTTGAAAAATTGTGAATGCCTCTCGTCCTAATATAGCGTGATATCCGCTGTTGAACGGGGCCACTTGGAACGTGACTTCTTCGGATCTGTAATTGTCCGGCGAGCCGAACACCACATCGAGTGTGATTTGTCTTGTGCAGCGTGCCTCCCGGCTAGGGATTATTCCTCTGAAGGTTGTGCTGCTTCACTCAATACGGCTCCAATCGATTTCCATTTTCCGCAAAGTTTCCTCGTAGATGAGGTTTAATCCGCTGCCGCCATCCATGAGGACTTTTGTCAGTCGAAAGCCGTCCACTATGGGACTAAGCACCAGTGCGGCTGGTGCTCTGGCTGTTCAGAATTTAGGCTCGCCGCTGGCACCAAAGGTGATAGCTGTGTCACTCCATGGATTTGCTGTTGCTGTTTGGTAGACTTCGGCGAGTCGGCGGATTGTTCGCTTTCGCATATTGTTTGATGCGAAGGTCTCGAAGATTGTTGATACCGTACTGGTATTGTTGGAGTGGTTTTCTGGGGCTAGAAGCTCCTCGCCACTTTTGGCCACCTGCCGTAATATCCAACATGCTCGAAGGCTATGTGTTGGGACGGCTCCCTCTGTAATATGAAGCTTACAGGGTCCATTGAGCCATCCCTCCAGTACGGTTCCGTGCCCCTTAATGGGTTTTTGCTTTTTCTTTTTTGCGTATGGGGCCTGAATGTGAGGCGCCCTTTTGTTGTGGACTGGGGCTGGGGCCGGATTATCCCAAAGTTGATTTTCGGTTTGCCGGACACTCTCCATCGCACAGTACTTTCGTACTATGGACGCCAGATCGGAGAAACGTGTAATTTTGCGACGATCGATGGCGTTCAATATTCCCTTGTCCGTGCAATTATTGTAGAAGATTGAGATTGCGTTTTCCTCTTGGCAGTCCTTTATCCTGTCCATAACCAGGAGGAATTTGGCCCAGTAGTGATGTACTGTTTCAGCGGGCTCTTGCCATATTAGAGATAGATCGCATATGTCTGGGCGGGTGGGTGGACTAAAATCCGGATCCCTGCCCATCTTGGGGCTTAAAGGCCGAAGAACTTCCAAATTTGGAAGCTTGGTTTGCTGGACACAATCCAGCGAGTCCGGAGCGACGCATGATTTTAAGTTCAATGCTCGATCGAAGTCCGTCCCTCCGCGGAAATCCGGCGTGGAGGGTTCGGGAATCCGGACATGATTAGTTTTAAATACAGGCAAAGAGTTGTCGTATTGCTCCTCTACCACTGCGACGTGGTGGGTGGCCTGGGGAGAGTTAATCTCTCTCAGATCGGTTTTAAGCCCAATCTGGTTGTAGTCCGTAGCGACTCCCAGGGCGGCGATGCGATCCAAGAGCTCGTTAACAGATGAGAGCTCTATTGGATCCAACTGTTCGACAGCTTTCGGGCTGACGCAAAGATTGCTTCTGATGACTTGAGAAGTCATTGTCGAAGCGGCGGCTGGACAGGCGGTCATAAGAAAACCACCTAGCCGGATAGTTTGGCCAATGGCCAAGGCCCCTTCGGCGAAAACACCATCTTTGAAGATGGGTGGAGGCATCCGCCCTATCGGTGACGACACAGAGGAACTCTCAATGAAAGCACCAATGTCGGTGTCAAAACCGGCGGATCTCGGGTAGGGGGTCCCGAACTGTGCGTCTAGGCGGATGGTAATAGGTGACGAGGGACACGATGTTTTACCCAGGTTCGGGCCCTCTCGATGGAGGTAAAACCCTATGTCCTGCTTGATTAATATTGATGATATGGGTAGTACAAGAGTGGATCTACCACGAGATCAAGGAGGCTAAACCCTAGAAGCTAGCCTATGGTATGATTGTTGTAATGTATGTTGTGTCCTACGGACTAAAGCCCTCCGGTTTATATAGACATCGGAGGAGGCTAGGGTTACACAGAGTCGGTTACAATGGTAGGAGATCTACATATCCGTATCGCCAAGCTTGCCTTCCACGCCAAGGAAAGTCCCATCCGGACACGGGACGGAGTCTTCAATCTTGTATCTTCGTAGTCTTGGAGTCCGGCGGACGATGATAGTCCGGCTGTCCGGACACCCCCTAGTCCAGGACTCCCTCAGTTGTCTTTGTAGGTTTAATCCTTGAGGGGTCTATGCCCATCTTGCGCACTGTATCCTGATAAAGCAGGTTCAGGCTACTGCCGCCGTCCATCAGGACTCTCGTGAGGTGAAATCCATCGACGATTGGGTCTAAAACCAATGCAGCGAATCCGCCATGGCGGATGCTGGTCGGATGGTCTCTTCGATCGAAAGTGATCGGACAAGAGGACCATGGATTGAACTTCGGGGCGATTGGCTCCATCGCGTATACGTCCCTTAGTGCACGCTTCCGCTCCCTCTTGGGTATATGGGTTGCGTAAATCATGTTCACCGTCCGCACTTGTGGGGGGAAACCCTTCTGTCCTGTATTGTTCGGCGGTCGGGTCTCTTCCTCGTCGTCGCTGTTTAGCCCCTTGTCGTTGTTTTCGGCAATTAACTTGCCTGCCTGCTTGAACACCCAGCAATCTCTGTTGGTGTGATTAGCTGGCTTTTCAGGGGTGCCATGTATTTGGCATAAGCGGTCGAGTATTCGGTCCAAATTGGACGGACCCGGAGTGGTTCTTTTGAATGGCTTCTTCCACTGACCAGGTTTAGAGCCTCGGAATCCGGCGTTGACTGCCGTATCCTCCTTGTCGTCGCCGTTAATGCAGCGTTTATTTTTGCTTCGACGCGACCTGCCATTGTGGTCCTTGGTATCCGGACTGCCAGAATTTTTACTGAGGTTGTTGCTGCGAGCTAGCCAGCTATTCTTTCCCGCGCAAAAGCGGGTCATTAATGATTTGAGGGCTGCCATGGATTTCGGCTTTTCCTGTCCCAGGTGCCGGGCTAGCCACTCGTCGTGGATGTTATGTTTGAAGGCTGCGAGGGCCTCTGCATCCGGACAGTCGACGATTTGGTTTTTCTTTGTCAAGAACCGTGTCCAGAATTGTCTGGCCGATTCATCTGGCTGCTAAATTATGTGTCTTAGGTCATCGGCGTCTGGTGGTCGCACATACGTGCCCTGGAAGTTGTCAAGGAATGCGGCTTTCAGGTCTTCCCAACACCCAATTGACTCTGCGGGCAAGCTGTTAAACCAATGCCGAGCTGGTCCTTTAAGCTTGAGTGGGAGATACTTGATGGCATGGAGATCGTCGCCGCGAGCCATATGGATGTGAAGGAGATAATCTTCGATCCAAACCGCGGGGTCTGTTGTGCCATCGTAGGATTCGATGTTTACGGGTTTAAACCCTTCAGGGATTTGATGATCCATTACTTCGTCAGTGAAGCATAGCGGGTGTGCGGCGCCTCTATATTGAGCAATATCACGACGTAGCTCGAGAGAGCATTGTCTGCTGTGTTCGGCCCAGCCGGAGTTATTGTATCTGGCGCGACGGTATTCGTCGTGGGTCGTGGGGAGCCCTCGTGATCCGTAGATGGATCTGGATTGCCTTGCTTTGTCCTCCAATACATCTCACAAGTCCGGCGCGTTCCCTCTTGGCTTCGTACTTTTGGAGCGATGCCGGGGTACGGTCTTGGTGGAGGGCTTGGATGCCTCTCTGTCGCGACCACGGGGTGGTCGGTCTGCCGTATCGTGCGCTGGTGATGAAGGTATGTATGCTTCCTCCTCTAATCGGGGGAGCAACTTGCGTCTTGGGTAGCTTTTGGAGGGGCGTTCGAGTTTATACTCTTCGGCCGCGAGGACCTCGGTCCATCGATCGGCCAGCAGGTCCTGATCAGCTTGAAGCTGCTGCTGCTTTTTCTTTAGGCTATTTGCCGTGGCGATAAGCCTGCGTTTAAAATGCTTTTGTTCGACGGGATCC
The DNA here is from genome assembly GCF_002162155.2 of Triticum dicoccoides. Taxonomy (NCBI): domain Eukaryota; kingdom Viridiplantae; phylum Streptophyta; class Magnoliopsida; order Poales; family Poaceae; genus Triticum; species Triticum dicoccoides. Next base: position 630,571,983 of record NC_041383.1, read on the forward strand.
TCGGGCACGACGAATTCGTCGTCGTTGAGGCTTGCCTCGTCCTTGGAGGGAGGTATATAGTTATAGTCCTTGACCTCTTCATATGCCGCCCTCTCGTGAGGGCTTGCTTCTGCATCCTCCTGCGCTGAGTCTTGCTGGGATTATCGTCGGCACTCTCGGGGTATTATTATCTCCTGTGCCGGAATCTCCATTCTTGCTGTGGCGGGATTTAGAGCGGCGCCGCTGACGCCGGTGCTTGGGCTGTTTCTTTAAGGAATCTGCCTCCGCTGCTTCTTCACCGTCCCCATCTTTTGGGGTGTCCACCATGTATATGTCGTATGACAAGGTGGTCTTCCAGTGCCCTGTAGGCGCTGGTTCCTGTTCGTCTCCGGCATCGTCGTCCATAGCGTCGATGTCTTCGGAGTCATAGTCTAGCATGTCGGTTAGATCGTCGACAGTGGCTACAAAGTGGGTGGTGGGTGGGCTCTGAATTTCTTTGTCGTCCGTATCCCAACCATCCTGGCCATAATCCGGCCAGGACTCTCCGGATAGCGAGAGATGCTTTAGCGAATTTAGGATGTCGCCAAAGGGCGAGTGTTGGAAGATGTCCGTGGCGGTGAATTCCATAACCGGCGCCCAATCAGATTCGATTGGCAGGGGCGTGGGAGGTCCGGAGTCCGGCAAGGAGTCCGGCACCTCGGAGTCACGAGCTTCGCGAGGGACAAGGTTGGTGTTCGGCTCCATCGCCGTGGAAATTGAAGCCCCCGAGGCGGTGTCCAACCACCGGTCCTCGATCTGGGCGATCGGCTCCGGACTAAGGGCCGGAGCGGATTCTTGTACGGCCACCAAGGCACTGTTCGGCAGCAGAGCTAGATCATGCCCATCATAACAGTGCGGCACGCTTGGCTGTGGCTCGAGCCCGTCGAAGATCAAGTCCCCACGGATGTCGGCCGTGAAGTTTAGGCTTCCGAATCTGACCTGACGGCCAGGGGCGTAGCTTTCGATCTGCTCCAGATGGCCAAGTGAATTAGCCCGCAGTGCGAAGCCGCCGAATACGAAGATCTGTCCGGGGAGAAAAGTCTCGCCCTGGACAGCGTTGTTGATTGAAGAAGCCATCGAGCCTATCGGTGACGACACAGAGGAACTTTCAATGAAAGCACCAATGTCGGTGTCAAAACCGGCGGATCTCGGGTAGGGGGTCCCGAACTGTGCGTCTAGGCGGATGGTAACAGGAGACAAGGGACACAATGTTTTACCCAGGTTCGGGCCCTCTTGATGGAGGTAAAACCCTACGTCCTGCTTGATTAATATTGATGATATGGGTAGTACAAGAGTGGATCTACCACGAGATCAAGGAGGCTAAACCCTAAAGCTAACCTATGGTATGATTGTTGTAATGTATGTTGTGTCCTACGGACTAAAGCCCTCCGGTTTATATAGACACCGGAGAGGGCTAGGGTTACACAGAGTCGGTTACAATGGTAGGAGATCTACATATCCGTATCGCCACGCTTGCCTTCCACGCCAAGGAAAGTCCCATCCGGACACGGGACGGAGTCTTCAATCTTATATCTTCATGGTCTTGGAGTCCGGCGGATGATGATAGTCCGGCTGTCCGGACACCCCCTAGTCCAGGACTCCCTCAACCCTCACAACAACTGCCTGTCTCTATGGCTTCGTCATTGTTGATGACTACTCAAGATACACATGGTTCATATAATTCTCTACAAGACTGAAGTGCAAGATGTCTTCAGGCGCTTCGCAAATCGAGCAATGAACAATTATGGAGTGAAGATCAAGCACATCAGAAGTGACAATGGCACTGAATTCAAGAACACTAGACTTGATCTGTATCTGGATACAATGGGAATCACTCATGAGTTCTCTGCACCCTACACACCTCAGCAAAACAACATTGTTGAGTGCAAAAACAGAACCCTCAGTGAGATGGCTCGAACAATGCTAGATGAGTACAAGACACCAAGAAAGTTCTGGCCTAAAGCTATTGGTACAGCATGTCACATCACCAACCGTGTATACATCCATAAGCTTCTGAACAAAACATCATATGAGCTGCTTACTGGCAAGAAGCCAAACGTCAGTTACTTCAGAGTATTTGGAGCAAGATGCTGGATAAAGGATCCCCATCACAAGTCAAAATTTACACCTAAGGCTCACGAAGGCTTCATGCTTTGCTATGAAAAGGATTCACACTCCTACAGAGTCTTCAACCTTTATCTATACAAAATCGTTGAAACTGTGGATGTGAAATTTGATGAAACCAACGGTTCACAAAGAGATATTCTGCCAAGTACACTTGATGAAGCTCCTTTAAACAAGGCAATCAAGCTGATGGGAACTGGTGAAATCATGCCCTCTGAAGCACAACCTGAAGAGGAACTTATCATCTCTACACCAAATCAACCAGAAGACAATGCTCAGTTCGAAGACAATCCTCCCAATGACGACAATGAACAGCCAAAGCAAAACCATCATCCTGTTCATCCTCGTGTTGCAAATGAAGTTCAAATAGAGAAGATAATTGACAGCATCAATGCACCTGGTCCGCTCACTCGATCAAGAGAAACACAGCTGGCAAACTTCTGTGGGCACTTTTCATTTGTGTCAATATCAGAACCCAAGAAAGTTGCTGAAGCTTTTATGGAACCTGAATGAATTCAAGCCATGCAAGAAGAACTTCAACAGTTCAAACTGAATAATGTTTGGGAACTTGTCAAGCGACCTGATCCTCGCAAGCATAACATTATTGGAACAAAGTGGATATATCGAAACAAGCAAGATGAGCATGGTCAAGTCGTCAGAAACAAAGCACGTCTTCTGGCTCAAGGATACACTCAAGTTGAAGGAATTGACTTCGATGAAACATTTGCTCCTGTTGCTAGACTTGAAGCTATTCGCATACTGCTAGCCTATGCTAATCATCACAATATCTTGCTATATCAAATGGATGTGAAGAGCGCATTTCTCAATGGCAAGATTGAAGAAGAAGTATATGTCGCACAACCACCTGGCTTTGAAGATCCAAAACATCCTGATATGGTGTACAAGCTAAACAAGGCACTGTATGGCCTCAAACAAGCCCCTCGTGCCTGGTATGATACAATCAAAGACTTCCTGAAGAGCAAAGGCTCCAAACCTGGATCCCTCGATCCCACTCTCTTCACGAAGACATATGATGGTGAACTGTTTGTGTGCCAAATGTATGTGGATGACATAATCTTCGGATGCACCAACCAGAAGTACAGTGATGAGTTTGGGTACATGATGCAAGAGCAATATCAAATGTCCATGATGGGTGAGCTGAAGTTCTTCCTTGGTCTTCAAATTCGTCAGCAAAGGAATGGCATCTTCATATCTCAAGAGAAATACCTCAAGGATTGTCTGAAGAAGTTTGGAATGGAAGACTGCAAAGGCTACACGACGCCAATGCCAGCCAAACACCATCTTGGTCCTGACGATAATGATAAAGAGTTCGATCAAAAGGTATACTGCTCCATGATTGGTTCTTTGCTTTATTTATGTGCATCTAGGCCAGATATTATGCTTAGTGTTTGCATGTGTGCTTGATTCCAAGCGGCACCAAAGGAATCGCATCACCTAGCTGTGAAGCGAATTCTTCAATATTTGGCTTACACCCCAACACTCGGATTATGGTATCCCAAGGGCTCAAAATTTGATTTGGTTGGATTCTCGGATGCTGATTATGCTGGTGACAAGGTGGATCGCAAGTCTACATCTGGCACATGCCATTTTCTTGGTCGATCACTTGTCTGTTGGTCTTCGAAGAAGCAGAACTGTGTATCACTCTCAACTGCTGAATCTGAAAACATTGCTGCTGGATCCTGTTGTGCTCAGCTTCTATAGATGAAGCAAACTCTCAAGGACTATGGCATCAACCTGAAACAAGTACCTCTCTTCTGCGACAACGAAAGTGCCATCAAAATTGCCAACAATCCAGTCCAACACTCGAAGACAAAGCACATTGAAATTCGTCATCACTTTCTCAGAGATCATGTTATGAAGAAATATATTGATATCATTCACGTCAACACTGATGAGCAACTGGCAGATATCTTCACAAAGCCCTTGGATGAGAAAAGGTTCTGCAAGTTACGGTGTGAGCTAAATATCTTGGAATCCTCTAATGTCCTGTGATCAGGCACACATCCTAACACTTATGCATGTTGATGACTTAGATGTGCAACACACAAAGTAATGTATATCTTCAATCAATGAAGGTTTACACTGTGAGTGTGAATACATTAACATGGAATTTGACTTCGGAGCGCCACGATAATTGTGCGCCGTGTCTGGGTCTAATACTTCCTATACGGTGGGTTACGCCACCACCAACTTTCTATGTTTGAAGTGTTTCACTCATGGTGTTATATTGCAATGACTTCGCATTTGGTTTATCTTCAGTTTCAATTTCTCTTCATGACTTTCTGCACTATGATGATTTGATTGCTTTCTGATATATATATATATATATATATATATATATATATATATATATATATATATATATACACACACTAGTGTTCTGTCCTCTACAGCATTCACTTATAGCTATGTCTTCAAGATTGGATCTTTTGAACTAAGTGAATGTGATCGGACCCTAACCTCTCTATGCTTCCTATCTTAAACTCTATCTGTCCAAATCATATGTATTCTGTTGAAACTGTCGAATGTCTTCTCTGCGTCCTATTCGGCAGAAGGCAAAGAGACAAACATTAAATCTATTTTAACTGGCTTATCTTTACTGTTGAAATCCGGAGAAGCCGGAACAACTCTCCGACATGCCTGGCGGGCGTGGGAACGTGGGACAACCCTGGGTGTGTTGCATGCTTGCCACGTACCCCTCAGATATGAACCGCCAGGGGCACCAGCGTAATTGCGATGTGTCTCTCACCTACTTATAAATACCTGTCCCTTGCGGTAAAGAAATCCTTCTTCCACCTCTCCACCTCCGTCAAAACCATAGCGCCACCGCTAGCTCGCGATGACGCCGGCGACGAAGCACTTAGCTGCCGCGACTTCTCCGACGCCGTCCTCACGCCGGCCGCAGACATCGTCCTCTCCGCCATCGCCGTAGGTGTCCTCCGTCGCCAAGTTAGGGCACGGTGGACTGAACTGCTCGGTCTCTTATTCTTCCCATCTAGCAGTTCTTCGTGCGGTAATTATAACTCTATTTTTACCACCTTTTTGATCTTCAAGATTCATCCTGTTTACCAGATGTAGTTTCTGTCTATTCAAGCTAGATCTATTCCGTCTGCATCTCATACTGCTTAGTCAATTCACTTAGATTTCTTGTCTAGTTTGATTCCTCACTTGTACTTATTCACGGATTGGTACAAATCTGGAACCAACTCACCTATATAAGTGAATGTCTTCGCATCATGAGGTCAATGTCTTCAAACTGATTTATCTTCAAAATCTTCTGAGAATGCATATGACCTCTTCCCCTTCCCTCGCATCTCTAATGCTGTCACAGGTACATGTCCGTGGGAGAATCCCTTGGTTCTCATAGTCTGCATTCGTTTGCAGAATACTTACAGCATCATATAAATTCTCTTGAAGCCAGTTCCTGCTTGACCAGCAAGCGCAAATCTCTGAAGCCTTTGAACGTATTGAAGCCATTCAACTTGAAGTTCATGGCTGCAGAAAAATCAGCAAGGAAGGGTGGCAGACAGCGCAGAGAAGGAACATCTAAAGATCTGCCTGATGATTTAGCAGAACTGTACAAGACTGATCCAGAAGAAAATTATCATCAGAGAAAGATGCGAATCCAATGGATTAGACGCTATTGGGCTAAGGAGTGGTTCAAGTACAAGTTTGTCACAAAGGAATATGCAGAGAAGCATGCCATCAAGAGACCTTGGGGTGATATCCTCTATCGAGGCCTTCAACCCAAGAGCCGAGCTGAAGCCATTGAACAAGGCTTCTATCCTTGTATGGTCCGTGGGCCACAGCCAGCGAACGCAGATCCCACCTCACTACTATGGTGTCGTGATGTCTCTCTCTTCAAGCGCAACTACCAGTTTGCTGTGGCTTCGGCCAAGAAGAACAAGAAGTCCTTGGGTTTGGACTTCAACCCAGGTCCCTCTGCTCCCCGTGCTGACGGCTCCCGTGAAGCAAATCCCCATGTCATTGGCCCCTACCCCAACCTTGACGGCCTCATCACTTACATCATGGTCCAAGGCGCCAGAGTAGATCATTCTGACAATGGTGCTGACTCTGATGAAGCCCCTTCTCCTCCTCCAAAGCCGCAGAAGCAAAATAAATCAAAGGCTTCAACCTCAGCTGCACCTCCGAAAACCTTGCGTGTGAAGCCACTGGCCATTGCACCTCCTGAAGCCAGTGTGCAGTCTGAAGATCAATCCCGTGTCTCCAAGAGAACGGAGAAGAAGAAGCAACTTGTCAGACCATCTGATCAAAGAGCCTTGACTCCTACTGCCATTCTACGTGAAGAACCCATTGATCTATCAAGTGATGAAGATCTTGCTGATGATGCCCTTGAGCAGATGATCAAGAGCAAAGAAGAAGCTGAAATCTTCAGCAACATGCCTCTCTTTGATGTGGCCATCATTCACAATTTCATTGATGAGTGGTTCGACACCCCCAACATCAGCTTTGAAGATTTACAGCTCCCCATTGGCCTCAGTGTCGCCTTCAATGGCGCCATTGCTTCTGAGCTAGCTCTTGCTCAGCGCATCGTTGAGCTCAAGAACAAGATTGACTTTGAGAAGGCTCAGTTCAAGAAGCATGTGGCCAAGCTAAGTGTTCAAGATGTCCGCAACTTCAAAGTAATGCTCCATGAGCTTAAATAAGCTTTTTTGAAGAAGCGTGAAGAAGCCCAGGGCTCACGAGAGCGCATGAAGATTTTGGCTGACAAGTGTGTGCTTGCCTACAATGAGGCTGAGAAGCACAAGTCACTTGGCCGTCCTGGCATTGATCCCAGGATGGCTGCAAAGAAGAAAAACAAGTGCCCTGCTGATCAGCCTGAACCTTCAAGCCAAGAAGCCCCTCGCATTATCTTCCCGAGCAGCATGACTGGCTCGAAGCCAAAGGTCACCACAACAGCTTCAGAACTGAAGAAGACAAGGGCTGCCGAGGCCGACGCCAGAAAGAGAAAGCACACTGAAGCCTCTGATGCCGCTCCCTCCAAGAAGAAGTGCAAGACCAAGAAGACTAGGGCTGCTTCCACAGAGCCCTTAGTTGTTGAACCCATTTCCGTGGTTCTCCCTATGTCTGTTCATCAAGAACGAAGAATGGTTGTCCATGAGCCTGCTACCACAGAGGCTCATGAGACTGAAGATATTCCAGCAGCTGAACCCAATGCTGCTAAAGACATTGGTCAAGATGACAATGTAAATGATGATGAAGTTCTTCCTCAGATCGAACATCAAGTGGTATCATCGCCTGTTCATACGAACAGCAAACTCATCAGCATTGGTCGTCCATTGACGCCAATTGCTTAGGATGCTTCGTGGGCTGATCACCCACAACAACAACAAGACTCCCCCAGTACTCCCCAACAACAACAACAACAAGCTACACCCCCTGTGCAAGAAGAGGATGAAGACTTTCAGGCTCAGCCAACTCCATCTCCTAACTTGAAGCCAGCGCTTCGCAGGCTTCGCAGAGGACAAAGGCCTGAAGTCCCTCTGTCGAGCGTTCCAGAAGGAGAAGTGCAACGTTCACCAGTTGCGCGCCAAGTATTTTCTGAACCTGCTCCAACAGTGAACGTCTCCGAGTCTGAAGCACATGCTGCTGAAGACATTCCGGCTGCATCAGCCGAAGAAAATGAAGAAGAAGTACGTGTACCAACTCCCCCAGCGATTGAAGAAGAAGCAGTTCATGATCTGAACGTGCCTGTGCCCGACCCTCCTACTCGTCAAGAGGAGGTTGACAATGTTGAGGCTGCCACCACCAACGCCAATGAAGCCAGTGACGTAGTCATGGCTGATGCTAATGTGGAGCCTGCACCAACCAGTGTGCCTGAAACCAATGAGGCCACTGTGACTGAAGTAAATGTGGCCCCTGAACCTAAAACCACTAATGTTGCACCTGAAACCAATGTGGATGTTGCACCTGAAGTCAATGAGGTTGCTGCACCTGAAGCCAATATGACAACTGCTCCTGAAGCACCTGTTGTGCAGCCTGACTCCTCTGATGTTGCCCCTGCTCCTGTTCCGCCACCAAGGCCTCACACTATTGAGCAAGCATACAATCATGGTCAGCATACTACTGTCCGATGGCCCATTCTGGTGCCTCCGCCCTCTGCCTCAGGACTGCAATTTGACTATCATGTTGAGCATAGGCCTCAGGTCCAGAAGCCAAAGCCCAGGTTGCCAAGGTTTCCAGGTACTGCCAACTCACTAGGGTCATTCAATGCTAATGGCTTCAAAAGCCACAATACCTTCTTTGACAGCGCCAAGAACCCCTACTCCAAGCCAAGGATTTCATCAGATCGGTTCTAGAGCTATCAGCAGAGAAGCTATTACTCATGCGTGCTATATGATCAAGGGCGCATTTTCCATCATATGTGTCTTGGCACTGAAGCTATTGCTGGACTGCCGTGCTTGGAAGAAGCACTTGATTTTTTTCGTGATGCTGGTCTGCTCCATTTTGTGACAGACAAGAACATTGGAATGAAGAGCTATTGCTTTAATTCTATGCAACTCTGCACATTCGCGGCTACTACAGGGACATCAAGACATGGGTTCTCGAGTGGATGACTGGAAATGTTCATCATGAAGCCAAAGCTATGGATATCATCGAGCTTACAGGGCTAGCCACTCCTGGAGAACTGTATGAGCCTAACTGTCAGCTACACCGGAATGCTGTGGAGAGCATCTTCCACAAGCCCGAACCAAATATGAGCCAGATGTTGAGCATGATGAAGCCTTTGCCTTCTGACGCTGAGTATCCCACACATTTCTTTGTTGAAGACCTTGAGTATCTACCTCAAACCATATATCATATCATCAGGCGAACTCTATGGCCAGTCAAGGGACATTCATCAGCAGCCAAGCTTGAAGGAGCAATGAAGACTTTGGTCTTCTACATTCTTAATGGCATCAGCTTCAACACTCAGGAATTCTTCATCAGGCAACTTGCTGCTTCCGGATCTGACCTGTTTGGTCTGAAGTTTTATGCTCCATGGGTCATGCGCCTCATCAATCGCCACTCATCTATCAATCATCAGCCCTCTGCTCGCAATCATATAATCTTTCTGCCAGAGATTGATATGTCAGTTGATGCTATATACTCAGACCCTGCCAAGACGCCGCTTTGTCTTCAGAACATTGAGCACCAAAGCTTCACTCAGCCTATTGAAGGTGTTCAAGCAGCAACACAAATCTATCCACGGGCTGGTAACACACGTCTGCCTCACCGAGCACCCACTGAAGCCACTGAAAGCACCATTTCCCAAAGGCCTCGGAAGCATTCTCGTGTTCTCAATGACCGAGAACTTCTTGTGGCTCTTCATCAGAAACAGGATAAACATCATTTCTGGCTCAAGAGACAGATGCAAAGCGGATCTTGGTGGATGTCAATCGCATTCGCAACCTTGCCACCAAGAATGCCTTTGTTGCTCATGAAACTTGCCGAAGATCATGGAAGAGTTTGACTCTGCTCAGTGCTGAAGCGGATCTTCAAGACGATGGCTTCAATGAAAGATTCTAGTTCGACTCCACTCCTCCACGGACTGCTACCCTGCGTCGAACTCCATCTCTTGAAGACTCTGAATATTCTTCTTCCGCGGCAACAGTTAATGCCAGAGTGATCGATGATGAAGATGATGCTACTTCACCACCTCCAACTACTCCTGCGCGCATCGACACTGCACCAAGTTCGTCTGCACCGCCAACCAACGACGACAACCCTGCTGCTTCACCTACTCATGATGACGAGTAGATGCTCTATGTCTTCAAACCTTTTTGGTCATTACTGACAAAAGGGGGAGAAGCATATGAGTTGATAGTCTTCAAGCGGGTTCATATGGGTGGTTGCATTATATTTTGCTGCGTGCTTACAACTCTTGCATTTTGAAACATTTGGTTCTTTGAGTTGTAACACCTAAACTTGATGGTCGTCTGCTACTTCTGCTACTTATTTGCTTTACTATGATGCGATGATAAATTCTGCATGTGTGATGATAACTTCCGCACTTAGATCATTCTGCAGACGTCCATTTTTCATTATGCATGTCATTCTTATTGCTATATCATTTCATGCATGGTGAATTATCTTCATAAGTTGAAGTGGATCTCCACAAGTACAACCATATGAGTTGATAGTCTTCAAGCAGGTTCATATGGGCGGTTGCATTATATTTTGCTGCGTGCTTACAACTCTTGCGTTTTGAAACATTTGGTTCTTTGAGTTGTAACACCTAAACTTGATGGTCGTCTGCTACTTCTGCTACTTATTTGCTTTAGTATGATGCGATGATAAATTCCGCATGTGCGATGATAACTTCCGCACTTAGATCATTCTGCAGACGTCCATTTTTCATTATGCATGTCATTCTTATTGCTATATCATTTCATGCATGGTGAATTATCTTCATAAGTTGAAGTGGATCTCCACAAGTACAACCTGCCATGTGCATTTGCATTCCAAAAGCAAATTACTTATATGCACATCTTCAGGGGGAGCCCTTGCAACTTATGAAGACAATTCCCTATCCTTACAATTTCACATACTTTATCCCCGTTGAAAACTTCAACCAGTTTGTCATCAATCACCAAAAAGGGGGAGATTGTAAGTGCATCTAGTGCCAACCCTAGTTGGTTTTGGAGTATTGACGACAAAGTTGGTTGAGGGACTGATGCGTTTGTGAGAATTGCAGGATAACGCAGGTAGTGTCCCTCATTGATTTGGTTTACCTACCGGAGATGACCCCTAAAAATGTATGAAGACATTGAAGACAATGGTGGTATGAGAAGATATTCATATTGAAGTCTATGACATGAGAAGACATTGTGTGAAGACTTTGGAGCGCGAAGACTGTGTGGTTTCATTGTTTCCTTTTCTTCTTTGTTGAGTCATAGGAACCACCGTTCTGATAAGTGGGGTCCAGGTGAACTAAGTCAGAGTGACTGAAGTGATGCTCAACTCAAATCAAATCTTATCCAGAGCTGGATGAGTCAGCTTTGCTTGTAGCCCAAGTAAAGTTGCCGCGTGTGTTTGAAATCTGACCGTTGGAATATGTGTCAGTTCCTTAGTGACCCAGGGCCATTTTGGACAAATCAGATAGGGTTGCCTAGTGCCTATAAATAGCCCACCCCCTACACCATAAATTGTTGGCTGCTCAGAGTTTGTGCACGGCTTTTGTCGTTTGAGAGCAACCCACCTCGAAGCATTTGAGAGAGAGAAATCCTTGCAAGGACAAAGCCCAAACACCCAGAGCCAAAGAGTGTTAGGCATCACTGAAGTCTTTCTGTCTGTGTGACCTGAAGACTTATTACACTTGAGGACTGTGAATCCTCTGGCCGGTTAGGCGTCGCGTTCTGAGCATCCAAGAGTCATTGTGGATTGCCGGTGAACGAAGTCTGTGAAGGTTTGGAAGTCTCCCTTGAAGACTTACCAGAGTGATTAGGCGAGGACTGGGTGTCCTGAGCTCAAGGAGAATAAGGTGAAGACACGGTCTTCTGAGTTAAATCTCAGCCTCCCTAACCAGACGTACAGTTGTCACAGCAACTGGAACTGGTCCAACAAATCCTGTGTCTTCAACAAGCAACTGGTTCTATCCCTTCCAACCTTACTTAAGTTTGTCTTCATGAAGTCATTGCTTGTCTGTGTATCTGTTTGACTTCATTGTTTGACTACTATTGTTGATTGGCTTCACACTATCTTCCATTTTGATCCTTACTACCTAACTACTACTAGTCCTGTACTTTCACATCGTTACATACTTGACTATGGCTTGTTTAGTGTAGTTTATCTTCCGTTGTATATCAATTAGGTTGTTTCTGTTGTTTGTCTTCGAAATTTACGAGTTTTGAAGACTTTCATAAAAATCGCCTATTCACCCGCCCCTCTAGTCGATACTAGCACTTTCAATCTCTAAGAAGACTGAGAAGAAAAAGAAAATCATCAAGCATACTGATCAGACCTTGACTCCTGCTGCCATTCTACGAGAAGAGCACATTGATCTGTCCAGCGATGAAGATCTTGTAGATGATGCCCTTGAGCAACTGATCAAGAGCAAGGAAGAAGCAGAGATCTTCAATAATTTGCCTCTTTTCGATGTGGCAATCATCCATAACTTCATTGATGAGTGGTTTGACACCCCAAATCTCAGCTTTGAAAATCTGCAACTTCCCATTGGCCTCAGCGTCTCCTTCAATGGCGCCACTGCTTCTGAGCTAGCTCTTGCTCAGCGCATCGTTGAACTGAAGCAAAAGATCGACTATGAGAAAGCTCAGTTCAAGAAGCATGTGGCAAAGCTCAGTGTGCAAGATGTCAAAAACTTCAAGATCATGCTACACGAGCTCAAAGAAGCCTTTCTCAAGAAGCGGAAGAAGCTCAAGGCTCTCATGAGCATATGAAGAGTCTGGCTGACAAGTGTGTGCTAGCCTACAATGAGGCTGAGAAGCGCAAGGCTCTTGGTCGTCCTGGGATTGACCCCTGAATGGCTGCAAAGAAGAAGAAGCTATCAACTGCCCAATCTGCACCTTCAAGGCAGGAAGCACCTCGCATAATCTTCCCAAGCAGCATGACTGGCTCGAAGCCAAAGGTCATGTCAACCGCTTCAGAATTGAAGAAAACGAGGACTGCCGAGGCTGAAGCCAAGAAAAGGAAAAGTACTGAAGCCACTGATGTTGCTCCCTCCAAGAAGAAGCGCAAAACCAAGAAGAATCGGGCTACTCCCACAGAGCCCTTAGTTGTTGAACCTATCTCAGTGGTTCGCCCTGCATCTGAACACCAAGAACGACGAATGATAGCTCATGAGCCTACTTTCACAGAGGCTCATGAAGCTAAAGACATTCCAGCAGTTGATCCCACCGCTGCTGAAGACATTGGTCACAATGACAATGTTGAAGATGATGAAGTTCTTCCTCAGATCGAACACAACTTGGTATCATCGCCTGTTCTCACGAACAGCGAACTCATCAGCATTGGTCGTCCTCTAACGCCAATTGCTCAGGATGCATCATGGACTGATCACCCACAACAACAAGACTCCCTGAGTACTCCCCAACAACAACAACAAGTCACACCACCTGTGCAAGAAGAACAAGAAGACTTTAAGGCCCAGCCAACTCCATCTCCAAAGGCGTCGCCAGCATTATGCAGGCTTCGCAAAGGACCAAGGCCTCAGGTCCCTCTTTCGAGCATTCCAGAAGGAGAAGTGCACCACTCATCTGTTGCAAGTCAAGTGTTTCCTGAAGCCACACCAACTGTGAATGTCTCCATGTCTGAAGCCCAAGCTGCTGAAGACAATCCGGCTGCATCAGCCGATGAAAAACAAGAAGAAGAATGTGTCCCTACTCCCCCATTATTGAAGAAGTTATTCCTGGTGTGAACGTGCCAGTGCCCGACCCTCCTGCTCATCAAGTGGAGGTTGAAAATCTTGAGGCTGCCACCACCAACACAAATGAAGCCACTGACGTAGTCATGGCTGAAGAAAATGTGGAGCCTGCACCAACCAATGTGTCAGAAGCCAATGATGCAACTGCTCCTGAAGCATCTATTGTGCAGCCTGACGCCTCTGTTGTTGCCACTGCTCCTATTCCGCCACCACGGCCCTATAAAATTGAGCAAGCATACAACTATGGCCAGCTAATCACTATCAAATGGCCCGTTCTGGTACCTCCGCCTAATGCCTCCGGTCCTCAGATTATCACATTGAGCATAGGCCTCAGGTCCAGAAACCAAAGCCAAGACTGCCAAGGTTTCCAGGTACTGCCACCTCAACAGGGTCCTTCAATGCAAATGGCTTCAAAAGCCACAACACCTTCTTTGACAGTGCAAAGAACCCTTACTCAAGGCCAAGAATATCATCTGATCGTTTCTGGAGCTATCAGCAGCGAAGCTATTACTCCTGCGTTCTGTATGATCAAGGGCGCATTTTCCCTCATATGCGCCTCGACACTGAAGCCATTGCTAGACTGCCATGCTTAGAACAAGCACTTGACTGCTTTCGTGATGCAGGTTTGCTCAGCTTTGTGACAGACAAAGAACATTGGAATGAGGAACTTTTGCTTCAATTATATGCTACCCTCCACATTCGCGGCTACAACAGGGATATAAAGACATGGGTTCTCGAGTGGATGACAGGAAATGTTCATCATGAAGCCAAAGCTCTTGACGTCATTGAGCTTACAGGCCTACCCACTCCCGGCGAGTTGTACGAACCTGATTGTCAACTTCACCACAATGCACTGGAGAGCATCTTCCATAAGCCAGAGCCCAACATGAGCCAGATGTTGAGCATGATGAAGCCTCTGCCACCTGACGCTGAATACCCAAAGGAGTTCTTTGTTGATGACCTTGAGTATCTGCCTCGCACAACATATCACATCATCAGGCGAACTCTATGGCCTATCAAAGGGCATTCATCAGCTGCAAAACTTGAAGGAACCATGAAGACATTGGTCTTCTACATCCTCAATGGCATCAGCTTCAATACACAAGAATTCTTCATCCGGCAACTGGCTGCATCTGGATCTGATCTTTTTGGCCTGAAGTTCTATGCTCCATGGGTCATGCGCCTCATCAAGCTACAATCCTCTATCAACTATCAGCCCTCTGCTCGCAATCATCTGATCATTCTACCAGAGGTTGATATGTCAGTTGAAGCCATATACCCTGAGCCTACCAAGGAGCCTCTTTGTCTTCAAAATGCTGATCACCAAAGCTTCTCTCAGCCCATGGAAGAGTCCAATGTTGGGGAACGTAGCAGAAATTCAAAATTTTCCTACGTGTCACCAAGATCTATCTATGGAGAAACCAGCAACGAGGGGAAGGAGAGTGCATCTACATACCCTTGTAGATTGCTAAGCGGAAGCGTTCAAGAGAACGGGGTTGAAGGAGTCGTACTCGTCGTGATCCAAATCACTGGAGATCCTAGTGCCGAACGGACGGCACCTCCGCGTTCAACACACGTACAGCCCGGTGACGTCTCCCATGCCTTGATCCAGCAAGGAGAGAGGGAGAGGTTGAGGAAGACTCTGTCCAGCAGCAGCACGATGGCATGGTGGTGGTGGAGGAGTGTGGCAATCCTGCAGGGCTTCGCCAAGCACCGCGAGAGAGGAGGAGCACTTGGGAGAGGGGAAGGGCTGCGCCAGGGGAAGCGTGTAGCTCCCATGCGCCTCCCCACTATATATAGGGGTGGAGGGGGCTGGTTTCTTGCCCTCCAAGTCCATTGGGGCGTTGGCAAAGGTGTGAGGAAAGAAATCCCATCATTTCCTTCCCCACCGATTGTTATCCCCCTTTTTTAGGGATCTCGATCTTATCCCTTCGGGATATGATCTTATTCCTTCTAAGGGGGGATCTTGGTGCGCCTTGACCAGGGGTGTGGGGCCTTGCCCCCACTACCCACGTTCATGTGGGTCCCCCCATGCAGGTGGGCCCCACTCCGGAACCTTCTAGAACCTTCCCGGTACAATACCGAAAATCCCGAACATTTTCTGGTGGCCAAAATAGGACTTCCCATATATAAATCTTTACCTCCGGACCATTCCGGAACTCCTCGTGACGTCCGGGATCTCATCCGGTACTCCGAACAACATTCGGTAACCACATACAAACTTCCTTTATAACCCTAGCGTCATCGAACCTTAAGTGTGTAGACCCTACGGGTTCGGGAACCATGCAGACATGACCGAGACGTTCTCCGGTCAATAACCAACAGCGGGATCTGGATACCCATGTTGGCTCCCACATGTTCCACGATGATCTCATCGGATGAACCGCGATGTCAAGGACTCAATCAATCCCGTATACAATTCCCTTTGTCTAACGGTATTGTACTTGCCCGAGATTCGATCGTCGGTATACCGATACCTTGTTCAATGTCGTTACCGGCAAGTCTCTTTACTCGTTCCATAACACATCATCCCGTGATCAACCCCTTGGTCACATTGTGCACATTATGATGATGTCCTACCGAGTGGGCCCAGAGATACCTCTCCGTTTACCGGAGTGACAAATCCCAGTCTCGATTCGTGCCAACCCAACAGACACTTTCGGAGATACCTGTAGTGCACCTTTATAGCCACCCAATTACGTTGTGACGTTTGGTACACCCAAAGCATTCCTACGGTATCCGGGAGTTGCACAATCTCATGGTCTAAGGAAAAGATACTTGACATTAGAAAAGCTTTAGCATACGAACTACACGATCTCTGTGCTATGCTTAGGATTGGGTCTTGTCCATCACATCATTCACCTAATGATGTGATCCCGTTATCAACGACATCCAATGTCCATGGTCAGGAAACCGTAACCATCTATTGATCAACGAGCTAGTCAACTAGAGGCTTACTGGGGACATGGTGTTGTCTATGTATCCACACATGTATCTGAGTTTCCTATCAATACAATTATAGCATGGATAATAAACGATTATCATGAACAAGGAAATATAATAATAACTAATTTATTATTGCCTCTAGGGCATATTTCCAACAGTCTCCCACTTGCACTAGAGTCAATAATCTAGTTCACATCGTCATGTGATTAACATTTACATGTCACATCGCCATGTGACCAACATCCAAAGAGTTTACTAGTGTCATTAAACTAGTTCACATCATCATGTGATTAAGACTCAATGAGTTCTGGGGTTTGATCATGTTTTGCTTGTGAGAGAGGTTTTAGTCAACGGGTCTGCAACTTTCAGATCTGTATGTACTTCTCAAATCTCTAGGTCATTCTGTAAATGCTGCTTCCATGCTCCACTTGGAGCTATTCCAAATGGTTGCTCCACTATAGGTATCCGGTTTGCTACTCAGAGTCACTCGGATAGGTGTTAAAGCTTGCATCGACGTAACCCTTTACGCCAAACTCTTTATCACCTCCATAATCGAGAAACATGTCCTTATTACTTCAAGGACAATTTTGCCCGCTGTCTGGTGATCCACTCCTTGATCACCTTTGTACCCTCTTGCCAGATTCATGGCAAGGCACACTTCCGGTGCGGTACACAGCATAGCATACTATAGAGCCTACGTCTGAAGTATAGGGGACGACCTTCGTCCTTTTTCTCTATTCTGCCGTGGTCGAGCTTTTAAGTCTTAACTTCATACCTTACATCTCAGGCAAGAACTCCTTGTTTGACTGATCCATCTTGAACACCTTCAAGATCATGTCAAGGTACGTGCTCATTTGAAAGTACTATTAAGCATTTTGATCTATCTCATAGATCTCGATGCTTATTGTTCAAGTAGCCTAATCCAGGTTTTCCATTGAAAAACACTTTTCAAATAACCCTATATGCTTTCCAGAAATTCTACATCATTTCTGATCAACAATATGTCAATAACGTATACTCATCAGAAATTCTATAGTGCTCCCACTCACTTCTTTGGAAATACAAGTTTCTCATAAACTTTTGTATAAACCCAAAATCTTTGATCATCTCATCAAAACGTACATTCCAACTCCGAGATGCTCACTCCAGTCCTTAGAAGGATCACTGGAGCCAGCATACCTTTTAGCATCCTTAGGATCGACAAAAACTTTCGGATTGTATCACATACAACCTTTCCTTATGAAGACTGGTAAGGAAACTTGTTTTGACATCCATCTGCCAGATTTCATAAATGCAGCTAATGCTAACAAGATTCCGACGGACTTAAGCATTGCTACGGATGAGAAAATCTCATCGTAGTCAACTCCTTGAACTTGTGAAAAACTCTTCGCCACAAGTCGAGCTTCATAGACGGTGACATCACCGTCCACGTCCCTCTTCTTCTTAAAGATCCATTTATCTCAATGGCTTGCCGATCATCGGGCAAGTCCACCAAAGTCCATGCTTTGTTCTGATACATGGATCCTATCTCGGATTTCATGGCTTCTAACCATTTGTCGGAATTTGGGCCCACCATTGCTTCTCCATAGCTCGTAGGTTCATTGTTGTCTAGCAACATGACCTTCAAGACAAGATTACTGTACCAATCTGAAGCAGTACGCATCCTTGTCACCCTACGAGGTACGGTAGTGACTTGATCCGAAACTTCATGATCACTATCATAAGCTTCTACTTCAATTGGTGTAGGCGCCACAGGAACAACTTCCTTTGCCCTGCTACACACTAGTTGAAGTGACGGTTCAATAACCTCATCAAGTCTCCACTATCCTCCCACTCAATTCTTTCGAGAGAAACTTTTCCTCGAGAAAGGACCCGATTCAAGAAACAATCCCTATTGCTTTCGGATCTGAATTAGGAGGTATACCCAACTGTTTGGGTGTACTATGAAGATGCATTTTATCCGCTTTGGGTTCGAGCTTATCAACCTGAAACTTTTCACATAAGCGTCACAGCCCCAAACCTTTAAGAAATGATAGCTTAGGTTTCTCTAAACCATAGTTCATACGGTGTCATCTCAACGGAATTACGTGGTGCCCTATTTAAAGTGAATGTGATTGTCTCTAATGCCTAACCCATAAACGATAGTGGTAATTCGATAAGAGACATCATGGTACACACCATATCCAATAGGGTTCAACTATGATGTTCGGACACACCCTCAAACTATGGTGTTCCAGGTGGTATTAATTGTGTAACAATTTCCACAATGTCTTAATTGCGTGGCAAAGCTCGTAACTCAGATACTCATCTCTATGATCATATCATAGACATTTTATCCTCTTGTCACGATGATCTTCAACTTCACTCTGAAATTACTTGAACCATTCAATAATTCAGACTTGTGTTTCATCAAGTAAATATACTCAACATCTACTCGAATCATCTATGAAGTAAGAACATAACGATATTCACTGCATGCCTCAGCACTCATTGGACTGCACACATCAAAATGTGTTACTTCCAACAAGTTGCTATCTTGTTCCATTTTACTGAAAAACGAGGCTTTTTAGTCATCTTTCCCATGTGGTATGATTTGCATATCTCAAGTGATTCAAAATCAAGTGAGTCTAAACGATCCATCTGCATGGAGTTTCTTCATGCGTGTACACCAATATACATGGTTCGCATGTCTCAAACTTTTCAAAACGAGTGAGTCCAAAGATCCATCAACATGGACCTTCTTCATGCGTTTTACACCAATATGACTTACATGGCAGTGCCACAAGTAAGTGGTACTATCATTACTATCTTATGTCTCTTGGCATGAAAATGTGTATCACTACGATCGAGATTCAATAAACCATTCCTTTAGGCGCAAGACCATTGAAGGTATTATTCAAATAAATAGAGTAACCATTATTCTCCTTAAATGAATAACCGTATTGCGATAGACATAATCCAATCATGTCTATGCTCAACGCAAACACCAAATGACAATTATTCAGGTTTAATACTAATCTTGATGGTAGAGGGAGCGTGCGATGTTTGATCACATTAGACTTGGAAACACTTCCAACACATATCGTCAGCTCCCCTTTAGCTAGTCTCCATTTATTACGTAGCTCTTTTGTTTCGAGTTACTAACACTTAGCAACCGAACCGGTATCTTAATACCCTGGTGCTACTAGGAGTACTAGGAAAGTACACATTAACATAATGTATATCTAATATACTCATATCGACCTTGCCAGCCTTCTCATCTACCAAGTATCTAGGGTAATTCTGCTCCAGTGGTTGTTCCCATTATTACAGAAGCACTTAGTCTCGGGTTTGGGTTCAACCTTGGGTTTCTTCACTAGAGCAGCAGCTGATTTGCCGTTTCATGAAGTATCCCTTCTTGCCCTTGCCCTTCTTGAAACTAGTGGTTTCTCCAACCATCAACAATTGATGCTCCTTCTTGATTTCTACTTTCGCGGTGTCAAACATCGCGAATACCTCAATGATCATCATATCTATCCCTGATATGTTATAGTTCATCACGAAGCTCTAGCAGCTTGGTGGCAATGACTTTGGAGAAACATCACTATCTTTGGAAGATCAACTCCCACTTGATTCAAGTGATTGTCGCACTCAGACAATCTGAGCACAAGATCAACGATTGAGCTTTTCTCCCTTAGTTTGTAGGCTAAGAAAATCGTCGAAGGTCTCATACCTCTTGACGTGGGCACGAGCCTAAAATCCCAATTTCAGCCCTCGAAACATTTCATATGTTCCGCAACGTTTCAAAACATCTTTGGTGCCTCAACTCTAAACCGTTTAACTGAACTATCACATAGTCATCAAAACATGTATGTATGATGTTCGCAACATCCACAAACG
This sequence comes from Triticum dicoccoides, assembly GCF_002162155.2. Lineage (NCBI taxonomy): Eukaryota > Viridiplantae > Streptophyta > Magnoliopsida > Poales > Poaceae > Triticum > Triticum dicoccoides. The sequence goes on from NC_041383.1 coordinate 630,592,354, forward strand.
ACGTTTGGGGTTCAGCACATTGAGCGGTGCATTAAGGACATAAGCTTTCTACTGTCCGCATAATCGCTACTATCAACTTTAAACTATATTTTCTCTAGGAACATATCTAAACAGTGGAACTAAAGCGCGAGCTTACGACATAATTTGCAAAGATCTTTTGACTATGTTCAGCATAATTAAGTTCATCTTATGAACTCCCACTCAGATAGACATCCCTCTAGTCATCTAAGTGATTACATGACCTGAGTCAACTAGGCCGTATCCGATCATCACGTGAGACGGACTAGTCATCATCGGTGAACATCTTCATGTTGATCGTATCCTCCATACGACTCATGCTCGACCTTTCGGTCTCTGTGTTCCGAGGCCATGTCTGTACATGCTAGGCTCGTCAAGTTAACCCTAAGTGTTTTTGCATGTGTAAAACTGTCTTACACCCGTTGTATGTGAACGTAAGGATCTATCACACCCGATCATCACGTGGTGCTTCGAAACGACGAACTTTAGCAATGGTGCACAGTTAGGGGAGAACACTTCTTGAAATTGTTGTAAGGAATCATCTTATTTACTACCGTCATTCTAAGTAAACAAGATGCATAAATATGATAAGCATCACATGCAATCAAATAGTGACATGATATGGCCAATATCATTTTGCTCCTTTTGATCTCCATCTTCGGGGCTCCATGATCATCATCGTCACCGGCATGACACCATGATCTCCATCATCGTGTCTCCATGAAGTTGTCTCGCCAACTTATTACTTCTACTACTATGGCTACCGGTTAGCAATAAAGTAAAGTAATTACATGGCGTTGTTCAATGACACGCAGGTCATACAATAAATAAAGACAACTCCTATGGCTCCTGCCGGTTGTCATACTCATTGACATGCAAGTCGTGATTCCTATTACAGGAACATGATCAATCTCATACATCACATATCATTCATCACATTCTTCTTGGCCATATCACATCACATAGCATACCCTGCAAAAACAAGTTAGACGTCCTCTAATTGTTGTTGCATGTTTTACGTGGCTGCTATGGGTTTCTAGCAAGAACGTTTCTTACCTACGCAAAACCACAACGTGATATGCCAATTGCTATTTACCCTTCATAAGGACCCTTCTCATCGAATCCGTTCCGACTAAAGTGGGAGAGACTGGCACCCGCTAGCCACCTTATGCACCAAGTGCATGTCAATCGGTGGAACCTGTCTCACGTAAGAGTACGTGTAAGGTCGGTCCGGGCCGCTTCATCCCACAATACCGTCGAAAAGAGATTGGACTAGTAAAGGTAAGCATATTGAACAAAATCAACGCCCACAACTACTTTGTGTTCTACTCGTGCAAAGAATCTACGCAATAGACCTAGCTCGTGATGCCACTGTTGGGGAACGTAGCAGAAATTCAAAATTTTCCTACGTGTCACCAAGATCTATCTATGGAGAAACCAGCAACGAGGGGAAGGAGAGTGCATCTACATACCCTTGTAGATCGCTAAGCGGAAGCATTCAAGAGAATGGGGTTGAAGGAGTCGTACTCGTCGTGATCCAAATCACCGGAGATCCTAGTGCCGAACGGACGGCACCTCCGCTTTCAACACACGTACAGCCCGGTGACGTCTCCCATGCCTTGATCCAGCAAGGAGAGAGGGAGAGGTTGAGGAAGACTCCGTCCAGCAGCAGCACGACGGCGTGGTGGTGGTGGAGGAGTGTGGCAATCCTACAGGGCTTCGCCAAGCACCACGAGAGAGGAGGAGCACTTGGGAGAGGGGAAGGGCTGCGCCAGGGGAAGCGTGTAGCTCCCATGCGCCTCCCCACTATATATAGGGGTGGAGGGGGCTGGTTTCTTACCCTCCAAGTCCATTGGGGCGTTGGCAAAGGTGTGAGGAAAGAAATCCCATCATTTCCTTCCCCACCGATAGTTATCCCCCTTTTTTAGGGATCTCGATCTTATCCCTTCGGGATATGATCTTATTCCTTCTAAGGGGGATCTTGCTGCGCCTTGACCAGGGGTGTGGGGCCTTGCCCCCACTACCCACGTTCATGTGGGTCCCCCCATGCAGGTGGGCCCCACTCCGGAACCTTCTAGAACCTTCCCGGTACAATACCGAAAAATCCCGAACATTTTCCGGTGGCCAAAATAGGACTTCCCATATATAAGTCTTTACCTCCGAACCATTCCGGAACTCCTCGTGACGTCCGGGATCTCATCTGGGACTCCGAACAACATTCAGTAACCACATACAAACTTCCTTTATGACCCTAGCGTCATCGAACCTTAAGTGTGTAGACCCTACGGGTTCGGGAACCATGCAGACATGACCGAGACGTTCTCCGGTCAATAACCAACAGCGGATCTGGATACCCATGTTGGCTCCCACATGTTCAACGATGATCTCATCGGATGAACCTCGATGTCAAGGACTCAATCAATCACGTATACAATTCCCTTTGTCTAACGGTATTGTACTTGCCAGATTCGATCGTCGGTATACCGATACCTTGTTCAATCTCGTTACCGGCAAGTGTCTTTACTCATTCCATAACACATCATCCCGTGATCAACCCCTTGGTCACATTGTGCACATTATGATGATGTGCTACCGAGTGGGCCCAGAGATACCTCTCCGTTTACCGGAGTGACAAATCCCAGTCTCGATTCGTGCCAACCCAACAGACACTTTCGGAGATACCTGTAGTGCACCTTTATAGCCACCCAGTTACGTTGTGACGTTTGGTACACCCAAAGCATTCCTACGGTATCCGGGAGTTGCACAATATCATGGTCCAAGGAAGAGATACTTTACATTAGAAAAGCTTTAGCATACGAACTACACGATCTCTGTGCTATGCTTAGGATTGGGTCTTGTCCATCACATCATTCTCCTAATGATGTGATCCCGTTATCAACGACATCCAATGTCCATGGTCAGGAAACCGTAACCATCTATTGATCAACGAGCTAGTCAACTAGAGGCTTACTAGGGACATGGTGTTGTCTATGTATCCACACATGTATCTGAGTTTCCTATCAATACAATTATAGCATGGATAATAAACGATTATCATGAACAAGGAAATATAATAATAACTAATTTATTATTGCCTCTACGGCACATTTCCGACATCCAAGCAGTAACTCGTGTCTATCCAATGGCTGGGAACACTCGTCTGCCTCATCGTGCGCAAACTGAAGCTACTGAGAGCACAATTGCACAAAGGCCTAAGAAGCGCTCTCGCGTACTAAATGACCGAGAACTTCTTGTGGCACTGCATCAGAAACAAGACAAGCATCACTTTTGGCTCAAGCGACAGATGCAAAGCCTCTTGGTGGACGTCAATCGCATTCGAAATCTTGCCACCAAGAATGCTTTTGTCACTCACAAGACCTGTCGGCAATCATGGAAGAGTTTGACACTGCTCAGTGCTGAAGCGGATCTTCAAGACGATGGCTTCACTGAATGATTCAAGTTTGCTCCATGGAATGTTGTCCTACGTCGAACTCCATCCCTTGGAGATTCTGACTATTCTTCCTCGCGGCAACTGTGAATGCCAAAGTGATCGATGATGAAGACGATGCTACTTCACCGCCCCCTACTTCTACACGCATTGACACTGCACCAAGTACGTCTGCGCCGCCAAACACCAACGACAACCCTGCTGCTTCACCTACTCCTCATGAGGACGAGTAGATGCTTTATGTCTTCAAACCTTTTTGGTCCTTACTGACAAAAGGGGGAGAAGCATATGAGTTTGATAGTCTTCAAGCGGGTTCATATGGGCGGTTGCTTTATATTTTGCCTAGTGTTTACAACTCTCGCTTTTGATACAATTGGTTCTTTGAGTTGTAACACTTAAACTCGATGGTCGTCTGCTACTTATTTTCCTTTCTGTGATGCGATGTTAAATTCCGCATGTGTGATGATAACTTCCGCACTTAGATCATTCTGCAGACGTCCATTTTTCATTATGCATGTCATTCTCTTAGTTATATCATTTCATGCATGATGAATTATCTTCATAAGTTGAAGAGCATCTCCACAAATACAACCTGCCATGTGCATTTGCATTCGAAAAGCAAATTACTTATATGCACATCTTCAGGGGGAGTGAGGGAGTCCTGGACTAGGGGGTGTCCGGATAGCCGGACTATCATCATCAGCCAGACTTCAAGACTATGAAGATACAAGATTGAAGACTTCGTCCCGTGTCCGGATGGGACTTTCCTTGGCGTGGAAGGCAAGCTTGGCAATACGGATATGTAGATCTCCTACCATTGTAACCGACTCTATGTAACCCTAGCCCTCTCCGGTGTCTATATAAACTGGAGGGTTTTATTCCATAGGACGAACAACCATTACAACAATCATACCATAGGCTAGCTTCTAGGGTTTAGCCTCCTTGATCTCGTGGTAGATCCACTCTTGTACTACCCATATCATCAATATTAATCAAGCAGGAGTAGGGTTTTACCTCCATCGAGAGGTCCCGAACCTGGGTAAAAACATCGTGTCCCTTGTCTCCTGTTACCATCCGCCTAGACGCACAGTTCGGGACCCCCTACCCGAGATCCACCGGTTTTGACACCGACAGTGGTGCTTTCATTGAGAGTTCCTCTATGCCGTCACCGATAGGCTTGATGGCTCCTTCAATCATCAACAACGACGCAGTCCAGGGTGAGACTTTCCTCCCCGTACAGATCTTCGTGTTCGGCGGATTTGCACTGCGGGACAATTCGCTTGGCTGTCTGGAGCAGATCGAAAGCTACGCCCCTGGCCATCAGGTCAGATTGGGAAGCCTAAACTTCACGGAAGACATTCGCGGAGACTTGATCTTCGACGGATTTGAGCCACAGCCGAGCACGTCGCACTGTCACGATGGGCATGATTTAGCTCTGCTGCCGGACAGTGCCCTGGAGGCCGCACATGAGTCCGCTCCGACCCCTAATTCGGAGCCGACCGTGCAGATCGAGGACGGGTGGCTAGACACCGCCTCGGAGGCTGCAACCTCTACGGCGATGGAGCCGAATACTAACCTCGTCCCTTGTAAGGCTCGTGACTCCGAGGTGCCGGACTCCTCGCAGGCCTCTAAACCTCCTGCGCCCTTACCAATCGAATCCGATTGGGCGCCGATCATGGAGTTCACCGCCGCGGACATCTTTCAGCACTCACCCTTTGGCGACATCCTGAATTCGCTAAAGTATCTCTCGTTATCAGGAGAGCCCTGGCCGTATTGCGGCCAGGACGGTTGGGATGCGGACAACGAAGAAATTCAAAGCCCACCCACCACCCACTTTGTAGCCACTATCGACGATCTAACCGACATGCTAGACTACGACTCCGAAGACATCAACGGTATGGACGACGATGCCGGAGACGACCAAGAACCAGCACCTACGGGGCACTGGAAGACCACCTCGTCATACGACATATACATGGTGGACATCCCAAAGGATGGGAATGGCGAAGAAGCAGCGGAGGCAGATTCCTCCAAGAAACAGCCCAAGCGACGGCATCAGCGGCGCCGCTCTAAATCCCGCCACAGCAAGAATGGAGATTTTGGCACCGGAGATAATAAGACCCCAGAGAGTGCCGAAGACAACCCCCTCCAGCAAGATTCAGCACAGGAGGACGGAGAAGCCATCCCTCACGAGAGAGCGGCAGACGAAGAGGTAGAGGATGATAATTACATGCCTCCCTCCGGAGACGAGGCAAGCCTCGACGACGTCGAATTCGTCGTGCCTGAGGATCCCGTCGAACAAGAGCATTTTAAACGCAGGCTTATAGCCACGGCAAACAGCCTAAAGAAAAAGCAGCAACAACTCCGAGCTGATCAAGACCTGCTAGCTGACAGATGGACTGAAGTCCTTGCGGCCGAAGAGTATGAACTCGAACGCCCCTCCAAAAGCTACCCAAAATGCAAGTTGCTCCCCCGATTAGAGGAGGAGGCATATAAACCTTCATCACCAGCACACAATACGGCAAACCGACCACCTCGTGGCCGCGACAGAGAGGCATCTAGGCCCTCCATCAGGACCGTACCCCGGCACCGACGAAGCCACGGGGGAATGCGCCGGACTTGCGAGACATATTGGAGGACAAGGCAAGACAATCAAGATCGATCTACAGATCACGTGGGCGCCCCACGATGCGCGACGACTACCGTCGCGCCGGATACAAGAACTCCGGCCGGGCCGAACACAGTAGACAAAGCTCGCTTGAGCTACGTCGTGATATTGCCCAATATAAAGGCGCCGCACACCCACTATGCTTCACAGATGAAGTAATGGATGATCAAATCCCTGAAGGGTTTAAACCCGTGAACATTGAATCCTACGATGGCACAACACACCCCGCGGTTTGGATCGAAGACTATCTCCTTCATATCCACATGGCCCGCGGTGACGATCTTCACACCATCAAATATCTCCCACTCAAGCTTAAAGGACCAGCTCGGCATTGGCTTAACAGCTTGCCAGCAGAGTCAATTGGATGTTGGGAGGACCTGGAAGCCACATTCCTTGACAACTTCCAGGGCACATATGTGCGACCACCAGACACCGATGACCTAAGCCACATAATTTAGCAGCCAAACAAATCGGCCAGATAGTTCTGGACGCGATTCTTAACAAAGAAAAATCAAATCATTGACTGTCCGGATGCAGAGGCCCTTGCAGCCTTCAAACATAACATCCGCGACGAGTGGCTGGCCCGGCACCTAGGACAAGAAAAGCCGAAATCCATGGCAGCCCTCACATCACTCATGACCCGCTTCTGCGCGGGAGAGGACAGCTGGCTAGCCCGCAGTAACAACCTCAGCAAAAATTCTGGCAGTCCGGATAATAAGGACCGCAATGGCAGGTCGCGTCGCAACAAAAACAAACGCCGCGTCAACGGTGATAACACTGAGGATACGGTAGTCAACGCCGGATTCAGAGGCTCCAAACCCGGTTAGCGGAAAAAGCCATTCAAAAGAACTACTCCGGGTCCGTCCAATTTGAACCGAATACTCGACCGCTCGTGCCAGATACACGGCACCCCCGAAAAGCCAGCCAATCACACCAACAGGGATTGTTGGGTATTCAAGCAGGCAGGCAAGTTAATCGCCGAAAATAATGACAAGGGGCTGCATAGCGATGACGAGGAAGAGACCCGGCCGCCGAACAATAGAGGGCAGAAGGGTTTCCCCCCACAAGTGCGGACGGTAAACATGATATGCGCAACCCACATACCCAAGAGGGAGCGGAAGCGTGCACTTAGGGACGTATATGCGATGGAGCCAGTCGCCCCGAAGTTCAATCCATGGTCCTCTTGCCTGATCACTTTCGATCGAAGGGACCACCCCACCAGTATCCGCCATGGCGGATTCACCGCGTTGGTTTTAGACCCAATCGTTGATGGATTTCACCTCACCAGAGTCCTGATGGACGGCGGCAGCAGCCTGAACCTGCTTTATCAGGATACAGTGCGCAAGATGGGCATAGACCCCTCAAGGATTAAACCTACAAAGACGACCTTCAAAGGTGTCATACCAGGTGTAGAGGCCAATTGTACAGGCTTAGTCCCACTGGAAGTGGTCTTCGGATCCCCGAATAACTTCTGAAGCGAGGAGTTAATCTTTGACATAGTCCCGTTCCGCAGCGGCTATCACGCTCTGCTCGGACGGACCGCGTTTGCAAAGTTCAACACGGTGCCGCATTACGCATACCTCAAGCTCAAAATGCCAGGCCCTCGAGGAGTCATCACGGTCAACGGAAACACTGAACGCTCCCTCCGAACGGAGGAACACACGGCGGCTCTCGCGGCAGAAGTACAGAGCAGCCTCTTAAGGCAATTTTCGAGTCCGGCCGTTAAGCGACCGGACACGGCCAAACGCGCCCGGAGTAACATACAATAAGACCACCTGGCACGTTCCGAGCACGCGTAGCAATGCGGCCCCAACCCCGGCCCTTGCATAATTGCAAGACCAACCCTTCGCGTACATCATTACGCTCTGGAGATACCATGGGCATAGGGGGAGGGGCACGACCACGACAGGCCCAGAGTGCAGCTCAACCACACCAGGGGCTCCCAAGTGTGTCGCTCTTTTTCTTTTTTTCTTTTACCCACAGGACTCCATTCACCAGAGGCCCTGTCCGGCAGCAGACCTGCCGAACTTACGATGCAACAGCCAGGGAAGGAGAAAGGCTACAACGAACACTCAGGTGGTCTCCATTACGAGCATTAAATCTATTTAATACACCATTCCGCAGCCTATCCCTGGAGGGGGACATGTTTAATAGTCCAATCCCTTGCTTACCACACTATTTTTATCGTTCTGCATTCATGGCAGTATTCCTGGAATAAACAATGCATCACTTTTTGCTTATAATTGCATTTCTTTCTTATATATGTTCGTTTATGACATGCTGCATCCGTACACTTTGGTACGGCCGAATACACCAGGGGCTAAAGTCCCCCGCATTATGGTGTGATAAGTCCGAACACTTTCACAAGTGCGGCACCCCGAACTTATAGCATTATATGCATCGGCTGCGAATCATGTCTTGGGTCAATAGTTGGGTTTTCCCGGCTCCCATGTTTTGGTACCTTACGTTTCGTTTTATCGGCTAAGGTAGCACTGGGAGAACCACTGCGATTGCGCCCCGGTTGAGCTGGGCGAGCGCCTCAGTGGAGAAAGCTAAAACTGACCGTCATGATAGGGCGAGAGCCGGTCGCTGTTCGAGAGGTTTTTTCGAGTCCCTAAAGACTTATGCCGCTTAGAGCGAGGAACCGGCTTTGTCAAGCCCAGGCGTGGATAGTGCCCCGAACTCGGTCTTCCGAACACTAGGGGCTTCGCCAAAATTTAAAATTATAGAATTCTATGGCTAAGTGAGAGTGTTCAAGCATTATAAGTCCGGTTGCCTCGTTCGTTGTGTTGAGCGCCTCCCTAGATGGACCCAAACATGGGAACAAGAGTGCTCAAGTTTATCCCGAACACCCCAGCACTAGTGGCATGGGGGCTGAAGCTGACGACTTGCCATCTCTCAGATTTGATAAACGGCCGCACAGAAGGTAATATTTTAAATTAATAAGCGTTGCTTAGCGCATATGAACACAGTTTTCAGCGCACAGGATAACATAATGCAATTCTACTCAAATATTACATCTTTGGAGCACTCATCCGCAATCATGCGGGCACCCTTCAGGACACTCTTATAATACATTTCGGGCGTGCGATACTCCTTGCCCGCCGGCGGCGCGTCCGTCAGAAGCTTCTCAGCGTCCATCCTGCCCCAGTGCACTTTTGCACGGGCAAGGGCCCGACGGGCACCTTCAATGCAGGCGGAGTGCTTGACGACTTCCACCCAGGGACACGCATCCACCAGCCGCCGCACCAGGCCGAAGTAGCTCCCAAGCATGGCCTCTTTGGGCGATAGCCGAACTATGAGGCCCTTCATGGCCTGTTCGGCTACCTTGTGGAGCTCGACCAGCTGCTTCAGCTGGTCGCTAAGGGGCACCGGATGTCCGGCCTCAGCATACTGAGACCAGAAGACCTTCTCCATCGAGCTCCCCTCCTCGGCCTGGTAGAATGCGGCAGCATCGGACACGCTACGGGGAAGATCTGCAAACGCTCCTGGAGAGCTCAAATTCGGGTAAGTAACAGGTAATTCACATTCACATGCTTGCTTTGCATGAAAAATGCCTTACCCGCCGCTATTTTCTTCACCGCCTCAATTTCCTGGAGGGCCTTGTGGGCTTCGGCCTTAGCGGCTTTAGCACAATCAAGAGCCAATGCAAGCTCGGACTCTCGAGTCTTCGAGTCAAGCTCCAAGCTCTCATGCTTTTCCACGAGAGCCTGGAGCTCTTGTTGCACCTCCGCCACCCATGCCACATGCTTCTCTCGCTCTTCTTGTTCCGCGGCCGCATTGCATTCGGCCGCGGACGCGGCCTCCTTCAGGGTCGCCACCTCGTTCGTGGCCCCTGGAGTACCCACGTTATCCTTGTTATTTCTCTTGCAACCAAAATCCTTTTCTGTAAGGTAAAAATTCAATACGGTGTTACTCACCTTCTTTGTCCTCGAGCTGCTTCTTGGCACGGCCGAGCTCGCTCTTGGACCGCTCGAGGTTTTGCTTCAAAGCATTGACCTCCGCAGTCAGTGCGGCGGAGGTCAGCAGCGCAGCCTGCAATCCCATATTGACATATTTTTTAGAACTCCTGCGTATATCTTTGTAAGATCCTCAGTCCGGCTTTTCTTTCCGAACACCGAACCGAGCATCAGGGGCTACTGTCTATGCGGTATTATATTACATGTCTTAAAATTCTTACCTCAAAGCCTGTTAGAAGGCTGCTGCAGGCTTCGGTTAGCCCGCTCTTGGCGAGATGAACCTTCTGAATCACCACACTCATGATAGTGTGGTGTTCTTCCTCGATGGAAGCGCTGTTGAGCGCCTCCAACCAGTTATCAGGTGCCTCCGATTGGACGGAGGCCGCCGGTGTCAGTCTTTCCCTTCTTACGAAGCGGCCGCCTGCCGGACTCCGGAACCACTGCTGGTTCCGGTGCGGAGTCCGGTGCGAAGTCCGGGAGGTTGCCTTGCGGCGCCTCCGGAGCCTCCTCCTCCTGATGGGTCCCCTCCTGGGATCCCACCTCGGCATCGTCAGCATCACGAGGAGTGGAGGCGGTCGGAAGGGAATCCATATCCGACGTGCCCAAGGACCCGCTCAACGAAGCGGGAAGATCGTCCTTGGCCGGACTACAGGTTGTATGCGGCATTAGAAAGACACCGCATGGCAGAAAGAAAAAATTATAAATCATTCAGGAATCCGGATACTTACGATCTTTCCAGGGCTTGGCCCTTGAGGGCCACTCCTCGTCGCCGTCGCCGGCGTTGGCGGAGCAGTCCGGAGGAAGGGTCCTTCCCTTCTTGGGCCCTTCGGCCTCCCTCGCTGGGGAGGCCTTCCTCTTCTTCTCTCCCCCTGCTGGGGGGGAGTCTTCCTTCTTCTCCTCCTCGTCCTCAGGGGAGGAGTCCGCCTCGGAGTCATCGGACGATGAGTCCGATACCACCTGGCGCCGGGAACTCCTTCGGGTTCCCGTGGCCTTCTTCTTGGCCTTCTTCTCCGGCACCACATAAAGTGCCGGGGCCAGCAGCCCCGTCAAACGGGTGTCTGCCGGGTCTTCTAGAAGGGGAGCCGGACAGTTAACCTGTCCGGACGTCTTCTGCCAGTCCTGTTAAAGGCATTGGGAGTTTAGATCCCACATAGAGTCAAACTATGAAAGAAATGAGTGTCCCATAAAGGATAACATAGCTTACCTCGCCGGCCGGGCGCTGTGTGCTGAATCCGCGATCTTCAGTTGCGGATGCGGGGGCTTCTCCGCCCTTGAACAGCACCCTCCAGGCAGCTTCGTACGTCGTGTCGAAGAGCCCGCTCAGGGTCCGGTGCTGTGCCGGATTGAACTCCCACAAATTAAAGGCCCGTTGCTGGCAGGGGAGAATCCGGCGGACGAGCATGACCTCGATCATGTTGACAAGCTTAAGCTTCTTGTTCACTAGGGTCTGGAGATAGGACTGGAGTCCGGTCAGCTCCTCCGAACTACCCCATAGCAAGCCCTTCTCTTTCCAGGAGGTGAGCTGCATGGGGGTACCAGATCTGAATTCGGGGGCCGCTGCCCATTTAGGGTCACGCGGCTCGGTGATATAGGACCACCCCGATTGCCACCCTTTGATGGACTCCACAAAGGCACCCTCAAGCCAAATGACGTTGGGCATTTTGCCCACCATGGCGCCTCCGCACTCCGCTCGGACGCCCTTCACCACCTTCGGCTTGACATTGAAAGTCTTTAGCCACAAGCCGAAGTGGGGCTGGATGCAGAGGAAGGCCTCGCACACGACGATAAATGCCGAGATGTTGAGGATGAAGTTTGGCACCAGATCATGGAAGTCCAGGCCGTAGTAGTACATGAGCCCCCGGACGAAGGGGTGAAGTGGGAAGCCCAGTCCACGGAGGAAGTGGGGAAGAAATATGACCCTCTCCGGGCAGCCGGTGCGCGATGTCGCCGGACAGGTATCCGGCGCCGCGCAGCTTCTCGATGTGCCCCACCGTAATGGAGGAGGCCATCCACTTGCCTCCCGCTCCGGACATGGCTGGAGAAGGTTGAGGCGAGATGTGCGGGCTTGGGCGCTGGAGCTCGAGTGCGCAGAGATGGATAAGCAAAGGAGGAAGAAGGCGTAGGTAAAAAAAGGTGGATCCTTATCCCCTTATATATGGGCGGACGAAGACTATACGTCCCCACCAGCCTGGTAAAACTCGCTTACCTCCCAAGCGCCACAATCAATGGCACGGTTGGGTTACCCACGTCCGTATTGATGGGAATCCCGGAATAAGGGGAACACGATCTCTGCTTCGACAAGACGTGCCAAGGAAACCGCTTCGCTAAACGTGCTGAGGGGGTATGATAAAAACAATCTAGTAAAGGCTTGGTAGTGGTGTGATGTCACGCCACAAAATACGTCAGCAAATTGAACTTGTGTACATATTATTCTCTCTACGGTGGTATGTGGAATTTATTTTGCAGAGCCGGACACTGTCCTGGTGTTCACAATCTTCTATGAATTATTCGGAAGAGGAACCCGCGTTGCAATGCCGAAGACAATATCCATGCCGGACTCGTCGTCTTGAAGCCTGGTTCAGGGGCTACTGAGGGAGTCCTGGACTAGGGGGTGTCCGGATAGCCGGACTATCATCATCAGCCGGACTCCAAGACTATGAAGATACAAGATTGAAGACTTCGTCCCGTGTCCGGATGATACTTTCCTTGGCGTGGAAGGCAAGCTTGGCAATACGGATATGTAGATCTCCTACCATTGTAACCGACTCTGTGTAACCCGAGCCCTCTCCGGTGTCTATATAAACCAGAGGGTTTTAGTCCATAGGACAAACAACCATTACAACAATCATACCATAGGCTAGCTTCTAGGGTTTAGCCTCCTTGATCTCGTGGTAGATCCACTCTTGTACTACCCATATCATCAATATTAATCAAGCAGGAGTAGGGCTTTACCTCCATCGAGAGGGCCCGAACCTGGGTAAAAACATCGTGTCCCTTGTCTCCTGTTACCATCCGCCTAGACGCACAGTTCGGGACCCCCTACCCGAGATCCGCCGGTTTTGACACCGACAGGGAGCCTTTGCCACTTATGAAGACAATACCCTATCCTTTACAATTTCACATACTTTATCCCCGTTGAAAACTTCAACCAGTTTGTCATCAATCCCAAAAAGGGGGAGATTGTAAGTGCATCTAGTGCCACCCCTAGTTGGTTTTGGAGTATTGACGACAAATTTGGTTGAGGGACTAATGCGTTTGTGAGAATTGCAGGATAACGCAGGTAGTGTCCCTCATTGATTCGGTTTACCTACCGGAGATGACCCCTAAAAATGTATGAAGACATTGACGACAATGATGGTATGTGAAGATATTCATATTGAAGACTATGACATGAGAAGACATTCAGTGAAGACTATGGAGCGCGAAGACTATGTGGTTTCGCTGTTTCCTTTTTCTTCTTTGTTGAGTCATAGGAATCACCGTACTGTTAAGTGGGGTCCAAGTGAACAAAGTCGGAATGACTGAAGTGATGCTCAACCCAAATCCTATGTCTTCGAGCGAAGACAATAAGAGTCAATCTTATCCAGAGCTGGATGAGTCAGCTTTGCTTGTAGCCCAAGTAAAGTTGTCGTGTGTGTTTGAAATCTGACCGTTGGAACACGTGTTAGTTCCTTAGTGACCCAGGGTCATTTCGGACATAACAGGTCGAGTTGCCTTGTAGCTATAAATAGCCCACCCCCTACACCATAAATTGGTGGCTGCTCAGAGTTAGTGCACGGCTTTTGTCGTTTGTGAGCAACCCACCTCGAAGCCTTTGAGAGAGAGAAATCCTTGCAAGGACAAAGCCCAAACACCCAGAGCCAAAGAGTGTTAGGCATCACTGAAGTCTTTCTGTCTGTGTGACCTGAAGACTTATTACACTTGAGGACTGTGAATCCTCCAGCCGGTTAGGCGTCGCATTCTGAGCATCCGAAAGTCATTGTGGATTGCCAGTGAACGAAGTCTGTGAAGGTTCGGAAGTCTACCTTGAAGACTTACCAGAGTGATTGGGCGAGGACTGTGTGTCCTTAGCTCAAGGGGAATAAGGTGAAGACACGGTCTTCTGAGTTGAATCTCAGCCTCCCTAACCAGACGTACAGTTGTCACAGCAACTGGAACTGGTCCAACAAATCCTGTGTCTTCAACAAGTGACTGGTTCTATCGTCTCCCTCCCTTTACTTGAGTTTGTCTTCGTGAAGTCATTGCCTATCTGTCATACCTGTTTGACTTCATTGCTTGACTCCTATCATTGATTGGCTTCATACTGTCTTTCATCCTGATCCTTACTACTAAGCTGCTACTAGTCTTTGTACTTTCCCATCATTGCATACTTGACTATGGTTTGCTTGTTGTAGTTTATCTTTCGCTGCATATCAATTAGGTCATTTTTGTTGTTTGTCTTCAAAACTTCCATGTTTTGAAGACTTTCATAAAAATCGTCTATTCACCCCTCCTCTAGTCGATACTAGCACTTTCATAAACGGGTTGTGTCGTGCCGGCCCGCGTGCCCAGCCTCCAGGTCGTGTGCCATGCCTGGCCCGTTTAGTCGGGTCGTGCCGTGCCTGGGCCGTGCCGTTCCTGCGTGCTACCAGGCCGGCCCAGTTAGCACGGCCCCTTTGGCCAGCTATAGGCACCAGTCACCACCCTTCCTCAAACTCTTCCACAATTTTTTTTCACCACCACCATCCGAGAGAATCAGCCATGGATCTGAGTGCTCCTATACGCCGCTCGTTGCGGCAAGCAGTCGGCACTTCGCACAGGATCAGCTCGCCTGGGCCGGCCCATGTTGCGGGAGCACCACGTCCGCGAGGTAAAAAAATCACGAAAAGGATTGCAGCCGCTGGGAACCCGCATCTTCCTATTGATGTATGCACTAAGCTAGCCACTAGGACTAGCTAGTTCTTATGCCAAATTGGCAACACAAACCTAAAAGAAACTAACAGTAGCGACAAAACTAAAAATATCAGTTTGCTAAACTACAATGAACTAAAGTGTGAGTGAGGGATTGAACATGCTACCTTGCTCCAGGCAAACAAGCAGCTAGCCACTGTAATTTCTGAGATTTCATGTCAAAAAAGGTGGCCCGACATACATGAACTATAAGCCACGAAAAAGAACGCAATTTAAAAAAAATCAAATTTTACTTTCTGTTTGGAAAACATAAATATTTTTAATAATGCAACCATTTATAATTTGTGAACAAAATTTTCAAATTAAAACATTGTGTGAAAATGCAAACATTTTTTGGGGATAAAAAAGGAACAAAATTGAAAACAAGAACATTATTTAAAATTGCGAACAACTTTTGAAAAATGCGAACACTTTCAAATTTGTGAAAAGAAATTAGAACATTTTTGGAATCTCAAACATTTTAAAAAAGGGAAAAATAAATTGAAAACCAGAACATTTTGAAAATTTCTGAATATGTTTTAATTGTACTTGCGAACAATCTTGACAAAGACGACCAAATTTTGAAAATTTAAATATTTTTTAATTTTTAACTAAATTTTAGAATCCCGAACATTTTATTGAATTTAGAGAACTAAATTTTGAAATCGAGAACAAAATTTGAACATGAACATTTTTTAAAGCACGAACATTCTTTTAATCTTGAGAACAAATTTTGAAACAGAGAATAAATTTGAAAGCGTGAATAATTTTTTAAAGCATGAACATTTTTTTAAATTTTGAGAACAAATTTTGAAACGGAGAACAAATTTGGAAGTGCGAACAATTTCTTGAAGCACGAACATTTTTGGAATATTGAGAACAAATTTTGAAATGGAACAAATTTTAAAAATGCTGAACAAATTTGGAAGCGCGTACATTTTTTGAAAACATGAACAAAAAATTGAAATCTGGTACATTGTATGAATTTCGAAAGTTTTGAACTTTTTTGTGTAACGAGAACAATTTTTGAATTTTGAGAACATTTTGTCGAAAATGGAACATTTTATGGAAACACAAACAAAATTTGAGTAGAAAGAAAAAAGGAGAAAAGAGAAAGAAAAATAAATTACTAACCAAAGAAAGAGAACAAACACAAAAACGAAAAAAGAAGAAAAGAAAAACGAAAAAAGAAACAGAAAAAGAAACGAAAAGAGGAAGCAAAAAAGCTTCGCTAGCTGTTGGGCCGGCCCACTGCGTCGTTCGCTCCCACACCCCTGCGCGAAGCGTCGACATTACGACGCAGGCGAGCGCCGTATAGGATTTTCCCATGGATCCGTCCATCCAGAGTATCTCCAGCGGCTTGACGCCAGCCTTGACGCCTACACCAACGCCATGGGTCCCTCGCCGAGAAACTGGGCGCCCATGTCCAAAATCCACCACCGCCCGCCACCTCACCGGAGAGCACAACCGACACGTCGTCGCCCGTCCCTAGTGTCTCCTACTCCATAGGCAAGGCCCAGGAGGTTGTCGAGGTCGTCCACGACGCGCTCCCTGCCTGCAGCGCAATGGCGCATGTCACCTGTTCGACGAAATGCTCGCACCAGGTCGCCACCACCGACAATGTCGACAGGGTCACCACCGTCTACCACGAGTCTCATCGACCTCAGTGACAAGTTCGGCGCCCTCAACATTCCTGTGATGGCCAGCATCAACCCGCCGCTCCACGTCCAAGTTCCGTCACCCAATTCCTTCGCCGACAGCACCCGCGGCGTCGCTGTTGCAGGACCGGATGAGTACACACTCGTGGCGGCCACTCCGGATGTCGCCCTCGAGCTTGCCGTCCTCTCAAGCGTCTCCTTCTCCACCAACAAGGTCCATGAGAGGTCCTTGCTGTTCCCCGCAGTGCGTCCCCTGTCTACATCGGCATGGCGCCTTCCACCTGTTCGACGAAATGCTCCAACCAAGTTGATGCCACTTCGTTCCCGTATCCAGTCACGACGGCATCGCTACTCCCAGCAGCCACACATGAGCTCGTCGCCGACCTCGTTTGTCCTGCTACCAAAGCTGTCAATTCGATGCAGCCGTTCCGGAAGCATGACTTGGACGTCTCGCCGCACACAAGCCACCAGGGCCTGCTGCCACGGCCGATGCCGTGGCCATCGTTGCGGGCAACTCGTATTGCAGAGGGAATGGAGACTCGACTAGCTACTGTAATTCGGGCTTGTAATCGACAGAGACATCTAGTTCCCTAACACGGAGGTAGTAGAAGACAGTACAAACAACAGCCGCATGCCGCTTGAGGGATCTGAGAAAGAACTAAAGCAGAATCAAGCGTTGGTATTCTTCTAGCAGATTTGCTGAATGAATCGTTTTAGTAAGAACAATGCTGCCAGAAACAAGCGTTGGCACACAGGAGTAGAAACGAGAAGTAGGCGGACACACAAATAATCAGATACCTGGTGACATCAGCCGACATAGAGATTTGCTGACATTATATGATACGACGATAACACAAGTAGTTGCATATTTTTAGATCGATACAGTACTGGAAACACTGACTAAATGAGTTAGCCTGACGGCTATCATGTTCGCCCGGGCATCATCAAAGTTCCTCATTTGCCCCCCTCGTGATCCACAGCTTGTCCCGAACAAGACAGGACCAAGCAACAGTGATCTCCAGCTTAGAGTCGCCAAGTTGACACTCATTCTGAGTTATATTGCAATCTCTGGCCTGTATGGATACCTGAGCAGCCATAGCCCCAGATTGCGAGTTGGCCTCTATGAGAACTTCAAGCGTTCCACACAATTCTACAGAGACAACATGCCTTGACAGATCAAGGTAACCCTGTGAACAACTTGTCATTGCTCCATCTTAAAGCACAACTTGCCGAAACGAGGGGCCAATCCTGTGTTCAGAATCAGGCAATTTGGCTCTTCTCCGAGGCAGAGAGGAGCAAACAACTCGGCCGCCATTTTTAAAAAGACTTGGTGTCTCTTCAGGAACACAGACACGGATACCCACGACAGTTGCCTGTACTGATTCATAAACTTCCTCTGAGCTTAACGCCATTGTGCAAAAGTCTCCTTCCAGAGGGATATATAGAGTACATATCCCAGAATAACTACCGCTTGTAATAACAGAAAAACTCATCAATGGTTTATCTTCAGACTTGGTTCTACCCTTCACTTTCAGCTCAATTTCCACATTAAGCGGTTCCCGACTCACAATTGCACGAGACGGGCCAGTCAGGTGCAAAAAAGGATCCTGCATTCACCATTCATTAATCAGTTTTGCTAAGGTAGCATTTTAGTGGGCAATTGCTTGATATGTGTCCTTAAATACATGCGTATTTCAAAATGCATATATTCATAACTAATCAGCAGACCAGGAAGGAAACAGAAAATAGAAAGATACTATACGGATCTCTTGAGTGAGTATTTGGCAGTTACTCCTTCGACGGGAGAAGAGAATGTTGCGATTGTGATCCACGCTGTCTCTTGCAGCAACCACGCCGTACACTTCCAGTGGCCACTTCAAGCCAGAACCATCTTCTATTTTTGCGACTTTGAGGGAGCAGATCTGCAAAGTGCTATCGACGAGAGCAGCCAATGGGCGTTGTCCTGGTGTAATATATGTATAGTGCATAGGACTCAATGACGCTGCAGCAATAAAAAAAAGACTATTTAGAGAATTCAATTGGCTTCCCTTACTAAAGAATGAAGGAGCCTGCTTGCTTGATACATGCAGTAGGGTAAGAAGAAACGCAACAAACAATGAGCACGTAAGTAGCATGAATGGATGTTTACTCACTCGTCTCTGTGAAGGAACCGTGGAATCTAGACCAATTCGATACCCAGCCGCTGCGGTACCTAGCAAAGAACTCCTCATTAGTCTGCCCCTTGTCCATGTTGGCATCCTCTCCCATCTCCTCGACTTCCGCTGTCTCCAATTTTGTCTCCATGGAAGAGGAACTCATCGGCGACACCTCGTCCAGCGGCTCCTTGAATAGCTCGGGGAACGATGGAGATTTCGAGGTACCCTTGTAAGTAAGATGGCCCATCTGATCCAACTGGGTGCAGAGCTGATCCAACCCATTGAAGATTGCATTCAATCCATAGTTATAGTAGGTCCTCGACGCCTGCATCTCCGTTGCTGATTCGCCGCTGTCTTCGGTCCTAATCTGGATCCCTTTCACACCCATCTTTTCCGTGACTGGCTCTTTGCCCAGAATCTCCCTGTTCTGCACTTTGCCCATCATCTGGATCAAACTCGTCATGTTGGTGTACATGTTATCCATGTGAATTTTGTTCTCGCTAATGCTATAGTCGCTAATCCTCAGTTTTGGTTCGGGTTTCAGATTCATAGCGCTCTCAGAGATAAGATTGAGTAAGGAGTAGATCTTAGCCTGAACGACCTTTGTGGCTGAATGAGTCTCCGATGTTGTCACCACATGCTTCCTCGCCCGAATTTTTGCAGTATGCTCGAACGTCTGGCCATCAACACATCCCTCCCTCGAGTTATACCGCTTGTCTCGAATAAGCAAGAACCAAGCAACAGTAACCTCCACCGTATGGGAGCCAAGATTACATGTGCGCCGACTTACTTTGCTTTCCTGGGCTGGAAAGAAGACACGACCACATGATTTGGGGGCACGTGATTTGTCGGCACTGATGATAACTTCCAGCCTTCCGTTTAACTCTACCGAAACAACATGCCTTGACAGATCAAGGTAACCATCTGAAATGTTAGCCATCACTTGATCTTGAAGTACAAACTCTTCTTCAGGTTGCTCGGGTCTAACGGGCTTAGAAGATCCCTTGGCAATGCAACTAACTCTACCATCATGTCTAAAAGGCCATTTCCTCTTCCTCCAATTAGTAACACGGACACTCACTATAGTTGCTTGGACTGTATTTTCCAATTTCGCACACCGTAACATAACTTTGCAGAAGTCCTTCGACAGAGTGGTCTCATTACCAGTGTAGTTGAAGGTCTGATGGATCAGCACTCTATCTTCTGACGTGCTTCCGCCCTTCACTTTCAGCTTGATTTCAAAGCCAACAGGATCTATAGAAACAACTGCACGAGACGGGCCAGTCAACTGCAAACAAAGATCCTGCATTTCCCAACAATTACAATCAACAAAACAACAAAAGATGCAAGCAAAAGGAAGTAAAGAGAAACTGGGCGATTTTTTTAGGATAAAATTAAATAAAACCTTTTGAGTCAGTATTTGGCAGTCACGCCTTTCACGGAGGAAGAGAATGTTGCGACTGTGATCGACGGTATCTCGGGCCGCAACCATGCCGTACACATGCAGTGGCCAATTAAACTCAAGAGCTTCTTTTATTTCTGCGACTTTGACGGAGAAAATCTGAAGGGTGCTGGCGACGACAGCAGCATCAGAGGGGCTTCCCGGTGTAATGTGTGTGAAGTGCATAGGACTGAATGACGCTGCAGCCATCGAAAAAAGGAAGATTTAGATAATTCATTCGGTCACTACAAAGTAAGGTAAATCCCTTCCTCAATAGAATGAAGCAATCTGCTTGTTTGAGAGATGCAGCAGGAAGGAAGAAAAGAAACCTAATGTACAATGAGCAGATAAGTACGAGTAGCATGGATGCATGTTTACTCACTAGTATCTTTGCAGGGACTGCTGAAGAACCAGGACCAAGACGCTTTCAAGCCGCCACAGTACATATCAAAGAACGGCCCAGTCTGCATCTTCTCCTCCATCCCCTCAGCTTCCTCAATATCCAATTTTGCCACCTCATCCCTCACCTCGCCTTCCTCTCCCATCTCCTTGGCTTCGTCAATCTCTAATTTTGTATCTTCTGAAGTGGAAATCCTCTCCGACAACTCGTCGCTCCCCATGGTTCCCTTCACAGCCTGCATGGAGATCCTCAGTGGTGCCTCGTTCGTCTCTCTGGCTTGCTATCTTTCATCCAATTCGAGTTTGGTCTCCAGATTTGTTCTTGCGATGTTTTCCTCTAATTCATCCTAATTGATTTCTTATTTATTCCTGTGAGGTTTTCCTGCGAATCCTTGAGCAGCTCGGAGATTGGTTTTGATTCCAAGACGGAACCAAGTGGCTGGATCTTAAAAAAGACCGAACGGAGTCCGCTATCGAAGTCGAACTACAGTTCCTGAGTGTCCGTTGATGGCTCGACCATGTCTGGATCACCCTCTTCTTCAGCCATCCCCTCACCTCGGTAGTCTGGATCCCCATTGTGTTCAGCCATTCCGTCACCTCATCGTACATCTTATCCGTAGCTCCCGCCCGCCTTCCACACTACCTGCGGAGAACATCGAGCAAGGGGTTGAGCTCAGCGACAACCTTCTTCGTCGACTTGATCTCCGATAACGACTTGGCGTGCTTCCTCCTCGCAGCATGCTCGATGCCCTTCCTGGATTCGGCACTCTTTCCCTTCACCTTCCCTTCCATCTCAGCAACCCGATCTCTCATGATCCTCACCTTTCCGCTGCCTTTTTTTCTTTTCTTTTTGCGCCCTGCTCTGGATTCCCGCGGCAAACTCGATGCCCTCTCCGACAATCTTTCCCTTCGTCTCCGCTTCCATCTCTGCCTCTCCTTCAATCATCTCAGGAGACGGCTCGCCACCCGCCGCCGCTGTTCTCTTCTCTTTTCGATTTCAAGGAAGGGAATTGTCTTGCTTAGGGTTTCGAGTTTCGACGAAACGGGGAGACTGGTGGTTATGGGTGCACTATATCGTGTCTCAGTCTCAGCCCGGCCCAGTAGAACGACACAAACTCCTTCCAGTCCACACTGTGTCGGCTGGCTCGGGATAGCGCGTGAAAAATCACAAAACTGGCCTTTTGGCTAAAGTTCAGCACAAAATAGCCCTCTTAGAAAATATTTCATAAAATGATCCTAACCGCATGACACCCACACCCGGGACGCCATGCTAAATAACATAATGTCTTGGTCAACAGCATCATGCGCGTCGGCGCTGACTACCACGTCGACTTGGCCTTGGGACGCCATGGGCTGTACCACGACGCCCCGCCCCGGGGCGCCATACCCCTTCATTACATCACCGCTCGAGCCCCTCTGCTCTCTGCTCTCTGTTCGTTCTTTCTCTGCTCTCTCTGATCCTTCCCCACTCCATGGTGCCCCTCAAATCGCCCCTCCCTCTCCCCACTCAAGAGTTGCGGATCTGAGCCGAAGATCGATGGATCCGGTTGCCCTTCAAATCCTCAAGGTATTCTCCTCCCTTTCCCCTCCTTCTATTGGTTGAAATCCCTCCATTTGATTGATTTGGGTGAAACCCTAGTTCATCCTTTTGTTGAAATGGATAGTGGATTTTGATGTGATAATGTAGGGATTAGTGTGATTGAGGATATGTATGGCTTATAATATGTATGTTATAGGATTTTTATGAAAGTGCTATGAATTTGGTTTGGATATGTACGCACATATATATGGTGTATGGAAGAATTAGTGCAAATATATGGTGTATTATGTTGTAGAAAATTATATGCACATATATGGTGTATGGAAGAAGAATTAGTGTAGAAATTTTGCACATGTATGTATGTTTTTGCACTAGTGCGGATATTTGCAAATGACAACGGGGCTTACCATATATGTTTGTAATTTGCAAGATGGCTTCTCTTATCCATCCATCGTATGATCGATTGCATCGTGGACGGTTCATGGCAGATGAAGGAAGGGTTTTTGATCAGCTTCACCTGAGGTCCGGTTCGGTTCATGACAAGATGAAGTATAAAGAGCGATACACAGAGTATATCTGGAAGACCGGGCTTCTCCCTTTCATCTCACTCGTGTTTCGTTCGATGCTGAAGATGAACCCTTGTGCGATCACGACACTCGTTGACCGATGGCGCCCTGAGACACATACTTTTCACTTCTATGCTGGGGAGATGACTGTCACATTGCAGGATGTTTCTCTTATCACTGGACTTCCCATCAAAGGAGAGCCTATTTGTTTTAGCACAGATTCTGATGGATGACGTGAGATTATGGTTGGACTCATAGGGAGGGAGCCAGGGGTACAAAGGAAGTCCTCCGGTGCAAGTTATCATTGGATTGCTGAATACTTTGGGGAATGCCCGGCTGATGCGAACGATGAAACAGTGTAGCAGTATACCAGGGCATACTTGTGGTATGCAGTCAGTCAGACTCTTTTCTCTGACGGCACTGGCGTGAACGCTTCCTTTATGTGGATTAAGTTGTTTGCTGGGTGGGAGCATGGACTCAGTTGGGGTGCGGCAGCGTTGTCTTGTTTGTATCGTCAGGTAAGTAGTTTTGCTTATAATATTGTGTTCACCATGTACAAATTTTCTCTAGTTTGTAATGACATATTTATGATTTGTGTGTAGCTGGACGAGGTGTGCCGTAGGGGCGCGAATCCAAGAAACGTCGTAGAGTCAAAGGAATCCAACATCGATGGTCCAATGCTTCTACTATCGATCTGGAGTTGGGAGCACTTGCCAGTGGGGCCGCCGACACCAAAGGGTTATGACCGGTGGGATGATCATCCGGACCGTATGCCTACATGGGCGTATAAGTGGGAAAGGTTGAAGGTTTTGTTGGCAGTTCAAAGACCATGTATTTGCACTACTGCAACGAGGTTGACTTCATGATATGTCAAATTCATAGCGGAGTAAGTCTTGGGCACGTGGCCTTGGTGCTCTACTAGGCTACCTCTCCACCGATGTCGCCGTCCCTATAGCTTCGAGGTCGAGATCATCATCAAGCGGCACCCAGCAGCAAGGCAAAGAATCGGTTGATGACATAGAGGAGGAGGGGGATGAACAGACGCATGATGAGATTAACACCTCGCAGATGCCCGATGCGCCTCAGCCTAGTCAAAGGCGTGGAAAGTATACTCCGGGCAAGTACGCAAGGAAGGCACGTAAGGACCCGGTGATCAAGGCTGCCTCAGAGGAGGAGGAGGAAGAGGAGGTGGAGGTGCCGCTGCAGAGGAGAAGGCGCTTAGTGAAGGGGAAGGATGTTGCACCGGCTAAGAGGGGGAAAGGAAGGAAATGATGCATTTGTCTTCAACTATGTAGGAAACTTTGTGGTGAACTATGTATGAAACTTGATGCATTTGTGGTGATCTATGTATGAAACTTGATGCATTTGTGGTGAACTATGTATGAACTTGATGCATTTGTGATGGTTCTCTTCTACTTAATGAACTTGAAGCATCAGCAAAACTCCAGCAGCACCATCAGTACTGAACAGAAACAGCAGCACATCAGTTGACAACACGACGCCCTGGGCTAGGGCGCCATGCCTGTTGACAACATGACGCCCTGGGTCAGGGCGCCATAAGTCGCCAGCCCGACGCCCCAGCCCAAGGCGCCATGGTCCTCGCCAGCACGGCGCCCCAGCCCAGGGCGCCATGGTCGGCAAAAATGGCTAAGTCCAAACATTTTAAGCTTCTGATGTTGGGGGCGCCATCCAATTTTTCTGGGCGCCATGTATGACACCCTGGCCCTGAGCGCCATACTTACTAGCATGGCGCCTTAAGCAAGGGCACCGTGACCTGCACTTCTCTGTTTTTTGCCACTTATGTGGTTTCTGTTTTTTTGTAACTTATATACATGGTTTCAGTTTTCATCATAACTTCCTAACATACATCAGTTCAACCACATACATTCATTCCACACATACATTACTTTCATGACTTACATAGTTCAACCACCCAAAAGGTTCATGACATACATATGTTCGACCACCCAAAAGATTCACGACATACATAAGTTCGACACATCATTAGTTTCACACCCCAAGCCAATAAGCGAAGCCTCAACCATCACCATCAGCATGGCCACGTCCTCGAGCACCACCATCACCACGGCCACGTCCTCGAGCTCCACCATCACCACGACCACGTCCTCGAGCACCACTATCACCATGGCCATGTCCTCGAGCTCCACCGTCACCACGGCCACGTCCTCAAGCTCCACCGTCACCACGGCCATGTCCTCGAGCTCCACCGTCACCACAACCACGTCCTCGAGCACCACCGTCACCACGGCCACGTCCTCGAGCTCCATCATCACCACGGCCACGTCTTTGAGCTCCACCATCACCGTGGCTGACACCACCATCACCATCTCGTTTTGATCTCCTTCTTTTGCCCCTTGAGCTACAACCTCTATTATTGTGCCCCTCGTTGTTACATTCACCGCAACGGCTGATATCACGAGGCTTTGCAAAATGTTGGATCCCCATTCCTTACGGAATCCACTACCCCAATCATCCATGTCACCCAAGAAACGCTTTGTCTTCCGTCTTCCACGTGTCACCACCTTCATTTCCAAATCAGGGTATAGTGGGGGTCCATGGTATTCCGGCCATTTAGATTGGTCTAGATATGGATGAAACCTCGCAGCCCATGTATTTTTGACCGGATCAATCGAATACTCCTCCAATCTTACATTGTTGGTCATGTTGACACTCACATTTCTACTGCGAGATGCAACCATCAAGTGAGAGCGCGGAAGATGATACAATGTAGGCCTCTCACATGAACACGCGCCCATCTTAAGATAAACCTTGAAGCAGCCACCTCCATATGGCACGCCATCACGTGACATTCCACCATGCTCATCAACTTGGTAAATCAATTCTATGTTATCAAAGGACTGGATTTTGTGTGAATCCGCCTTCCTTGCTTGGTATTCCATCCAATCGTCGAACTTTGGTGTATACTTGTATATCTTTTTGGCCTTGTTTTTCCCGGAAATCAAGTTGGATGTTTCTTCACTATACTTTTGAAAATAGACATTCAACTTCTGGAATGTATACTCTACTATTGCTGTCACCGGGAATCCATGGACACCCTTTAGCACCATGTTCAAACATTCATCCATGTTGTTTGTCATGTCACTGTACCTCACTCCATCATTGTCAAAATCCCGTGCCCACTTTCCTTTATCGGCAAGATTCCTATTTAGGAAATCTTTACCACCATTGTTTGCTTTGGCATACACTTTGTCCCACAATTTTCTCAAAATGTCTAGTGGTGAATGTGAGACAACAATCATGAAGAAGGTCAGACAATTCCTTGTCTCCACATGCTCGGTAAAAGTTAGAAACAAAATGCATCATGCACCACCTATGGTGCACGCGAGGATGTCCTGGAATGTCAATCTCCACTGCATTGAGTATCCCTGGGTGGAGGTCCGAGATGATGCAAACCTCTCTTTCAGGTCCAATTACCTTGGTCCTCACTAGACTAAGAAACCACTCCCAGTTGTCATTGTTCTCCACCGACACCAAAGCAAACGCTAATGGAACCAATTTGTCACCACCATCATTAGCCACAGCGATCAACAATGTGCCCTTGAACTGACCGGTCAGAAATGTGCCATCCACGGACATAACCGTCCTACAATGCTTGAAGGCCCTAATGCATGGCTCAAAAGTCCAGAATTCACGTCCAAATATACGAACGTTTGCATCGTTGTATATCCTTGTTCTCACGCCATCTGGCTCCACCATATAGTACATGCCAGGATTTTCTGCCGCCATTGCTTTCAACACCATCGCGAGGCGGTTGTATGATTCTTCCCAACCACCATACAATATCTCAAAGGCAGCTTGCTTGGCCTTCCATGCCTTCCCGTACTTCACCTCGTACCCAAAAACCTCCTTCACCATCTCCATCAAAGCCCGAATCGGATATGTCGGGAGTATCTTTATGGAGGCTGAAAATTGATATGCAATGAATTTGGAGGTCAATTGATGGTGATCATCCTTTACATTAGCATCATCAATATCCTTGCCACTACATCGATGGTGAAACACGGAACTTGTAATCTTCCATTATGGCCTGCCTTTGACACATCTTGCACGGATAACCCAAGGGAAATGATTCTTGTGTTCCTCACATTTGACCACATAACGCACTTTCGAGTTTGACTTCTCCACAATGAATGGCTGATGAAACTTAACCACGTAGCCCTTGGCCCATATTTGAAGTTCTGTCAAGCTTTCAAAGATTGTTCCTTCACTAACACCGTACACACTTGCTTTGGTATCTCGCTTTGAAGTTAACCTTGGTGCAAGAATTTTACTTCTGCCACCATCAACAATCGCCTTATCGGCTAGGCTTAGATCACGAAACAATGATGTCTTGTGACTACGACCTATTACCTTCTTGAAAGCATTGGCTTCTTTAGCCGTCAAACCATCCTCATCTATTTCTTCATCCGGGCCTTCATCCTCTGAGTCCCACGCATAGGACCTATTGTATGGAATCTCATGGTCCATGTCCTCTTCCATGCAATTTGCCTCAACATCACCAACATAATGGTCATGAAGATAAGCCTCCGATTCATCACCCTCAAACTCACCACCATCCATGTGCAAGTCTTCATTATCAACTTGGTCATTCCCGCCGGGGCTCAAACATTGGGTCATTGGAGGTTGGATCATTGTTGTGTCATGCACATCCGGAGTGATATGTGTTGAATCTTGAACCGGGCTTTTAACATCATGAAGATGCACACCGATTCAAATCAATGTGCAACCGAGCACGAACAACCTTTGTGGCAAATAACTCAAATGATTTATCTTGTGAGGCCAACACACTCTCTTTATATGCTTCCCAATGAAACTCAGAGTCAAGAGGCATTATCTTCCAACGAATATGTTGCCCATATCCAACATTATACCTTCCGATTAAGTCTACTCCATCGCTTTCTTCCATCCAATTCAACCTTCTTAGAAGCTCAACCAAAACCTCCTCAAGGCTAGGACTTGTGGGAAACACCATCACTACCGGCTTCTTCTTCAGGTCACCATACTCCGCGTCTCCCTTCTCAAAGGAGACAAAGTCCACATGATGCACATTGACGATCCTCACCATCTAGAATCATAAATACCAAAATGCATCAACAAAAATAGCAAAATTGGATGACCTAGGGTTTCCCCAAATCCCCACAATGTGAAGATTTCAACCAACAAAAAGAGGAGGAATTATGGAGAATACCTTGAGGGGTCGAACGGAAGGATAAATCACTGATTTGGAGCTCCGATCCATGAAATTTTGTGGGCATTAGGTAGGGGCTTGAGTGGGGCGGTCGGGGTGGAGAAGGGGAAAAGTGAGGGTTTGTGGAGGGGAAAACAAGGGAGACTCTGTTTTCTTGATGCAAGGGGCATGGCGCCCTGAGCAGGGGCATCATGACCATCAGCACGACGGCCTAGCCTGGGGCGCCATGGTGCCATGCCCTGCCAACATGGCAAGTCACCGCTGACCAGTATGGCGCCCTTGACTGAGGCATTATGATATCTAGCATGGCGCCCCATGTGCGGGCGTCATGCGTGTAGGGCCATTTTATGAAATATTTTCAAAAGAGGGCCATTTTGTGCTGAACTTTGGCCAAAGGGCCAGTTTTGTGATTTTTCACGGACAGTGCAAACCAGCTAATTTTTTCTCACTTTGGGCTTGTTTGTTTGCCTTGGACTATTTGTATTTGCATTCGTTGTTCGGCTCACTCGGGCTCAGTAAATATAAGAAAAAAACATTTTGCATCTGGTTTGGTTGCCTACAGTGCATCACAAGGTTGTTTAATGCATGGCATTTGGTTGTCAGTTGTTGTGCTTATTTCCCCGACAATGAGTATTGGATGTGTATTGAGGAGTCTAGAGACTATCAAATGAAAATATTATTAAATTTATTAAATATATATATTTATCAAATTCTGATAATGTATGACCTATTTTTGAAATTTCAAATATATGACCCCGCCAGCCTCGCTTAGACCAAAGAGTGGGTCTTCATTCTTACATATGCTGAAGAGTAACTCTTCGTCCAACGTAAAGCCAAAGAGGGCATTTTGGTCCTGTGTGGGCCCCAGACATACCGATCTGGGCTAAATGGTAATCTTCGGTGGCCAGTGGGCTGAAGATATTAACTTTGGCTGCGCGTACACCGAAGAATGGTCTTCGCCAAGACATGACCGAAGAGTTCGGGATAAGGCTACCACGACCATTTTCTTCCTCCTAAATCCTCATTCTCTATCTCTCTCTTCTCTTCGCCATTTTCTCTCAATCAACCTCTGTTTTGTCCCCTAACCATTGCAACGGTAGAGGGTGGTGCATGGGGGAGGATGTCTGGTGGGGAGCAGGGAAGGAGGTCGGCTGGGGGAGTTTGGGTGGAGGAGGAAGAGGTCAGTAGGGGGAGCTCGAGTGGAGGAGGAGGAACTCGATTGGGAAAAGTTGGGACCAACCCTCTTTGCTGCATCCTACGGGGGAGGCGGCGGTGGTTGTGTGGAGGTCATCGAGGCAAGACCCATTTGCGAGGAGGAAGAGGAGCTTGGTAGGGGAAGACAACGGATTGAAGCCGCAAGGCACGCATCAAGGGTATACCATTAACTCTTTGATAGTATCCATTAGTTAGGGTTTAATCTAAATTGTTAGTTGTTATGGTTTGATTAGTATGTGTCACCGGTTAGGGTATACATCATGTTAGTTTTTTTAGCTTATATAAAAACAGTAGGAGATATTAAATAACAATAATTTACATAGTTTTACAACTCTTGAGGTGAGTCCTCAAGGACCAGAGCATGGTGCATGATCAAATCCCAAAAACCAAAAGAAGTAGTGTAATGTAGATAAGAATTTAGCGTAGGATCAATAGTGGGGGGCTATAATTACAAAGAGAGTGCTAATAGAGTAATGTAGTCCTAGAAGGAGTGATTTCATAGTTTTACAGCATGTTAGTAGTTAGTGTTGGTCTTGTGTGTGTATTGCTAGTATGTTGTCTGTCACTGGTTAGTGGTTATGGTCAGATTAGTGTATATGTTAGTCACTGTGATTGCAAATTAAGTGTGGAATATGCAATAGATGCGATAAATTAGAGCATAGAGTACAAATATTATTGGTTCATTGTGATTGATGGCAATATGAAAATGTCTGGTAGGTGAAATGTCAGAATCTGAGAATTTCACTGTGTACTATGGCCGTGGTAATGTTCGATATAATGAGTTGGGTTGATATTAGTGAGTACAAATGTTGCCAGTTGACACTTCCAGACCCTGAAACAGTGAACATGACCTTGTGCAAGTTGTGGCATTTCTAACTATGTGTGTGGGGGGAAACAACATTGCGTATTAGGAAGAGTCCTAATGCACCATGGTTGAGATACTGTGTACTCAAATACAACCTGATCGAGAGCATGGTGAGCGCACAAATGAGAGCATCATTCAAAATAAACGAGGATGACATAGAAACTTAATATTTATAATTAGTATGGTGGATTGACGTTTACATCCAGCCACGCCTACCCACCGAACTGATGGCACCTTGTGCCTAGTTTTTTCATTATGCCCCCAGTGCAGGTTACACGGGGCTACATACTAGGTGAAAAGGGAAAGCAAGAAGATGACGACACGGCTGCACGGAAGAAGGCTTCAGGTCCCGAAATTGTTCGCCTTCTCCTGTTACACTAACGCCTCTGCAACGGCGCCCACCTCCTGTTCGGCCCGATGCTGATCATCCATGTTGAGCTTTCCAGAAGAACCTACATGGGGAAGTTGTGGGAGGAATTGTGAACGTTGGTGAGAATGCAGTTCACCATCGCACACGACACGCGGTTCACCTCCGCCTCCTGTGCCGCCTCGCCTTTCTGACGGAATTCCCCAAACCACGCCGCTAGATGTTGGAAGAAGAACACCAAATGGTTCATCTTCCCTTCATCGAAAGCATGGTACGGGAGGAACCTGTCAAGGATGAGGTCGTTCATGCCTTTGTTTAGGCGGACGTACACATGACTAGTGATGCCACGTCTTTGTAGTGCTCGAAGTCGAGGATGACGAAGACTCGCTCCACCCTGCGATGGAGGATCCTCTCCATCTCCGCCTGGCTGCGCAGTTCTGTGGTATCGCTCTCTAGGCGGAGGGCGGTGCCACTAAGAATGCCCCGGAGTTCACGGATCTCAGCATCTTTCACGGCAAGATTGGCACGCATCTGCTCCCACTCGTAGCGGTTGACTTCATGCGACATGGTAGTGACGGGAGGAGGACTACGACAAAGGTAGTGAAGGCAAGGGGTCTTGGGTTGAGAGGGCTCAGGGGCTCGTGAAGTGGCAAGACGATGAAGATGGAGGAAGAAGAATAATGGGGAGTGGTCAGCCCCGATCCTCATCCTTATATAGGATGAGGGAGGAGTTAAGATGCCCTCTCCAATCGGCACCCACTCCAATCGACACCAGGAAATCAACACGTGTGGCGGGCGATTGAGTTCCCCAATGAGAACTCAAAAGCTTGCGAGGCGCGTGGAATCGCATAGTGGTGTTTCATGGCGCGGGAGCATAATTGCTCCTGCACCAGTATGAACCCCGAGGCAAATTTAAGACAGATTGACAACACGCGGGATAATGTGTCTTCAAACCAGCGGTGGCAGGAGTCAAAAGATTTGATTCCTGCACCTAGCAAGACTCTCACGCCAGGTGCCAGGTGTCGGTGTCAAAACCGGCGGATCTCGGGTAGGGGGTCCCGAACTGTGCGTCTAGGCGGATGGTAACAGGAGACAAGGGACACGATGTTTTACCCAGGTTCGGGCCCTCTTGATGGAGGTAAAACCCTACGTCCTGCTTGATTAATATTGATGATGTGTGTTACAAGAGTGGATCTACCACGAGATCAAGGAGGCTAAACCCTAGAAGCTAGCCTATGGTATGATTGTTGTTCCTCCTATGGACTAAAGCCATCCGGTTTATATAGACACCGGAGAGGGCTAGGGTTACACAGAGTCGGTTACAATGGTAGGAGATCTACATATCCGTATCGCCAAGCTTGCCTTCCACGCCAAGGAAAGTCCCATCCGGACACGGGACGAAGTCTTCAATCTTGTATCTTCATAGTCTTGGAGTTCGGCCGATGATGGTAGTTCGGCTATCCGGACACCCCCTAGTCCGGAACTCCCTCAGTAGCCCCTGAACCAGGCTTCAATGACGATGAGTCCGGCACACATATTGTCTTCAGCATTGCAAGGCGGGTTCCTCCTCCGAATAATTTATAGAAGATTGTGAACACCAGGATAGTGTCCGGCTCTGCAAAAATAAATTCCACGTACCACCGTAGGGAGAATAATATTACACCAGTTCAATCTGCCGACGCGTTTTGTGGCGTGACATCACACCACTACCAAGCCTTTACTTGAATTGTTTTTATTGTACCACCTCAACGCGTTTAGCGAAGCGGTTTCCTTGGCACGTCTTTTCAAAGCAGAGATCGTGTTCCCCTTATTCCGGGATTCCCATCAATACGGACGTGGGTAACCCAACCGCGCCATTGATTGCGGCGCTTGGGAGATAAGCGAGTTTTTACCAGGCCGGTGGGGACACATGTTTTTGTCCGCCCATATAAGGGGATAAAGATCCAACCCTTTTACCTGCGCCTTCTTCCTCCTTGGCTTATCCATCTCTGCGAACTCAAGCTCCAGTGCCCAAGTCCGCACTTCTCACCTCAACCTTCTCCAACTATGCCCGGAGTGGGAGGCAAGTGGATGGCCTCCTCCGTCACGGAGGGGCAGATCCAGAAGCTGCGCGACGCCGAATATTTGTCCAGCAACATCATGCACCGGCTCCCCGACGAGGCAGATCTCATCCCCACCCCCAGGCCCCATGAGAGGGTAGTATTCCTTCCCCATTTCCTCCGCGGACTGGGCTTCCCACTTCATCCCTTCATCTGGGGGCTCATGTTCTACTACGGCCTGGATTTCCATGATCTGGCCCCGAATTTCATCCTCAACATCTCAGCGTTCATCGTCGTGTGCGAGGCCTTCCTCTGCATCCAGCCCCACTTCGGCTTGTGGATCAAGACCTTCAGTGTCAAGCCGAAGGCTGTGAAGGGCAGCCAAGCGGAGTGCGGAGGCGCCATGGTGGGCAGTATGTCCCACGTTACTTGGCTAGAGGGCACTTTCGTGGAAACCATTAAGGGGTGGCAATCGGGTGGTTCTACATCACCGAGCCGCATGACCCTGATTGGGAGCGGCCCCCGAATTCAGATCTGGCATTCCTACATGGCTCACCTCCTGGAAAGAGGGTGGCCGGATCTGGGGTGGTTCGGAGGAGCTGATCGGACTCCAAGCCTGTATCCAAAAGCTGGTGGACAAGAAGCTCAAGCTTGTCAACGTAGTCCAGGTCATGCTCATCCGCCGGATTCTCCCGTGCCAACGACGGGGTTTCAACATGTGGGAGTTTGATCCGGCGCAGCACCAGACTCTGAGCGGGCTCTTCGACACTACGTACGAAGATGTCTGGAAGGTGCTGTTCAAGGGCGCCGAGGCTCCCGCATCCGCTACCGAAGATCGCGGATTCAGCTCGCAGCATCCGACTGACGAGGTAAGTGATTTTGTCCTTTACGGAACGCTCGTTTTCCATAGTTTGACTCTATGCGGGATCTAAACTCCCTTTTCCTTTTACAGGACTGGCTGGCAAAGGCCGAACAGACTATCTGTCCGGCCCCATTGCCAGAGGACCCAACGGACGCCCGTCTAACGGGGCTGCTGGCTCCGACACCCCACGTGGTGCCGGAGAAGAAAGCCAAGAAGAAGGCCACGAGGACTCGGAAGAGTTCCCGTTTTCAGGTCCTATCGGATGACGACTCTGAGGCCGACTCCTCTCACCAAGGTGAGGAGGAGAAGAAGAAAGCCTCTCCCCCAGTGGTTGAGAGAAGAAAAGGAAGGCCTCCCCAACGAGGGAGGCCGAAGGGTCCAAGAAGGGAAAAACTCTTCCCCCAGACTGCTCTGCCAACGCCAGTGACGACGACGAAGACTGGCCCCCAAGGGCCAAGCCCCTGGCGAGATCGTGAGTATCCAGACTCCCAAATAACTTTATGGTTTTTTCTTTTTTGCCACACAATGTCTTTCTAATGCCACATACAACCCTGCAGTCCGCCCAAGGACGATCTTCCCGCTTCGTCGAGCAGGTCCTTAGGTGCGTCGGATATGGATTCTCTTCCGACCGCCTCCACCCCCTGTGACACGGACGATGCCGAGGTGGGATCCCGGGAAGGGACCCACCAGGAGGAGGAGGCCCCGGAGGTGTCGCAGGACAACCTCCCAGACTTTGCACCGGACTCGGCTCCGGATCCCATAGTGGCTCCGGAGTCCGGTGGGCGGCCCCTTCGTAAGAAGGGCAAGACCGTGACGCCGGCAGCCTCCGCCCAACCGGAGGCGCCGGATAGCTTGCTGGAGGCGCTCAATGGCGCCTCCATCAAAGAGGAACACCGCACTGTTATGAGTGCGGTGATTCAGAAGGTGCAGCTCGCCAAGAGCGGGCTGACCGAAGCCTGCAGAAGCCTTCTAACAGGCTTTGAGGTAAGAATTTTGATATATGTAAAATAGTACCGCATAGACAGTAGCCCCTGATGCTCGGTTCGGTGTTCGGAAAGAAAAGCCGGACTGAGGATCTTAAAAAGATATACCCAGGAGTCATAAAAAATATGTCAATATGGGATTGCAGGCTGCACTGCTGACCTCTGCCGCACTGACTGCGGAGGTCAATACTTTGAAGGAAAGCCTCGAGCGGTCCGAGAACGAGCTCGGCCGTGCCAAGAAGCAGCTCGAGGACAAGGAAGGTGAGTAACACATTATTAAAATTGTACCTTACAGAAAAGGATTTTGGTTGCAAAAAGAATGACAAGGATAACGTGGGTATTGCAGGGGCCACTAACAAGGTGGCGACCCTAAAAGAGGCGGTGGCCGTGGCCGAAAGCAATGCGGCCGCGGAGCGCACCGAGCAAGAGAAGCAGGAGGCGCGGGTGGCGGAGGTACAGCTAGAGCTCCAGGATCTCGTGAAAAAACATGAGAGCCTGGAGCGTGACTCGAAGACTCGAGAGTCTGAGCTTGCAACGGCTCTTGAGAGTGCCAAAGCCGCTAAGGCCGAAGCCTACAAGGCCCTCCAGGAAATCGAGGCGTTGAAGAAAATAGCAGCGGGTAAGGCATTTTTCATGCAAAGTAAGCATGTGAGTGTTAATTACCTGTTGCTTACCCGAATTCGGAGCTATCCAGGAGTGTTCGCAGATCTTCCTCGCAGCGTGTCCGATGCTGCCGCGTTCTACCGGGCCGAGGAGGGGAGCTCGACGGAGAAGGTCTTCTGGTCTCAGTATGCTGAGGCCGGACATCCGGTGCCCCTTAGCGACCAGCTGAAGCAGCTAGTTGAGCTCCACAAGGCGGCCGAACAGGCCATGAAGGGCCTCATAGTTCGGATGTGGCCTAAGGAGGCCATGCCATGGAGCTAGTTCGGCCTGGTGCGGCGGCTGGTGGATGCGTGCCCGTGGGTTGAAGTCATCAAGCACTCCGCTTGTATTGAAGGTGCCCGTCGGGCCCTTGCCCGCGCAAAGGTGCACTGGGGCAAGATGGATGCCCAGAAGCTCGTGACGGACCCGCCACCAGAGGGCAAGGAGCATCGCACGCCCGAGATGTATTATAAGAGTGTGCTGAAGGGCGCCCGCACTATTGCGGGTGAGTGCTCCAAAGATGTAATATTTGAGTAGACTCGCATTTTGTTATCCTGTGCGCTGAAATCTTAGTTCATTTGCGCTAAGCAACGCATTTTAATTTAAAATATTACCTTTTGTGTGGCTGTTTATCAAATCTGAGAGATGGCAAGTCGTCGGCTTCAGCCCCCATGCCACGAGTGCTGGGGTGTTCGGGATAAATTTGAGCACTCTTGTTCCCATATTTGGGTCCATCTAGGGAGGCGCTCAACACAACGAACAAGGAAACCGGACTTATAACGCTTGAACACTCTCACTTAGCCATAGAATTCTATAATTTTAAATTTCGGCGAAGCCCCTAGTCTTCGGAAGGCCGAATTTGGGGCGCTATCCACACCTGGGCCGGACTAAGTCGGCTCCTCGCTCTAAGCGGTATAAGTCTTTAAGGACTCGCAAAAAACCTCTCGAACAGCGACCATCTCTCGCCTCATCATGACGGTCAGTTTTAGCTTTCTCCACTGAGGCGTTAACCCAGCTCAACTGGGGCGCAATTGCAGTGGTTCTCCCAGTGCTACCTTAGCCGATACAACGGAACGTAAGATACCAAAACATGGGAGCCGGGCAAACCCAACTATTGACCCAAGATATGATTCGGAGCCGATGCATATAATGCTATAAGTTCGGGGTGCCGCACTTGTGAAAGTGTTCGGACTTATCACACCATGATGCGGGAAACGTAAGCCCCTGGTGTATTAGCCGTACCAAAATGTACGGATGCAACATGTCATAGATGAACATATGTATAAGAAAGAAATGCAATTGGAAGCAAAAAGGTGTTGCATTACTTTATTCAAGAAAAACTGTTGTAAGTGCAGAACGATACAAATGGTGCGATAAGCAAGGGATGGGACTGTTAAACATGTCCCCCTCCAGGGGTAGGCTGCGGAATGGTGCATAAAACAGATTTAATGCTTGTAATGGAGACCACCAGGATATTCGTTGTAGCCTTTCTCCTTCCCTGGCTGTTGCATCGTGAGTTTGGCATGTCTTCTACCGGACAGGGCCTCTCACAAACGGAGTCCTGTGGGAAAAAAAGGAAAAAGAAAAAAAGAACGACACACTTGAGAGCCCCTGGTGTGGTTGAGCCGCAGTCTGGGCCCATCGTGGTTGTGCCCCTCTCCCCATGCCCATGGTATCTTCAGAGCGTAATTGTGTACGCGAAGGACCTGTCTTGACGTTTTACAGGGGCTAGGGTTGGGGCCGCACTGCTACGCTTGCTCGGAATGTGCCAGGTGGTCTTGTTGTAGGTTACTCCGGGCGCACTTAGCTGTGTCCGGCCGCTTAACGGCCGGACTCGAAAATTGCCTTAAGAGGCTGCATTGTACTTCTGCCGTGAGAGCCGCTGTATGTTCCTCCGTGCGGAGAGAATGTTCAGTGTTTCCGTTGACCGTGATGACTCCTCGAGGGCCTGGCATCTTGAGCTTGAGGTATGCGTAGTGCGACACCGCGTTGAACTTTTCAAACGTGGTACGTCCGAGCAGGGCATGATAGCCGCTGCGGAAGGAACTATGTCGAAGATTAACTCCTCGCTTCGGAAGTATTCCGGGGATCTGAAGACCACTTCCAGTGTAACTGAGCCTGTACAATTGGCTTCTACGCCTGGTATGACGCCTTTAAAGGTCGTCTTGGTAGGTTTAATCCTTGAGGGGTCTATGCCCATTTTGCGCACTGTATCCTGATAAAGCAGGTTCAGGCTGCTGCCGCCGTCCATCAGGACTCTGGTGAGGTGAAATCCATCGATGATTGGGTCTAAGACCATACATACCTGAGTGCACGCTTCCGCTCCCTTTTGGGTATGTGCGTTGCGTATATCATGTTCACCGTCCACACCTCTGGGGGGAAACCCTTCTGTCCTCTATTGTTCGGCGGTCGGGTCTCTTCCTCGTCATCGCTATGCAGCCCCTTGTCATTGTTTTCGGCAATTAACTTGCCTGCCTGCTTGAATACCCAACAGTCCCTGTTGGTGTGGTTAGCTGGCTTTTTGGGGGTGCCATGTATCTGGCACAAGCGGTTGAGTATTCGGTCCAAATTGGACGGACCCAGAGTAGTTCTTTTGAATGGCTTTTTCCGCTGACCGGGTTTAGAGCCTCTGAATCCGGCATTGACTGCCGTATCCTTGCTGTTGTCGCTGTTAATGCGGCGTTTGTTTTTGTTACGACGGGACCTGCCATTACGGTCCTTGATATCCGGACTGCCAGAATTTTTGTTGAGGTTGTTGCTGCGTGCTAGCTAGCTGTCCTCACCCGCGCAGAAGCGGGTCATGAGTGATGTGAGGGCTGCCATGGATTTTGGATTTTCCGGTCCCAGGTGCCGGGCAAGCCTCTCGTTGCGGATATTATGCTTGAAGGCCGCGAGGGCCTCCGCATCTGGACAGTCGACGATTTGGTTTTTCTTGGTTAAGAACCGTGTCCAGAATTGTCTGGCCGATTCGTCTGGCTGCTGAATTATGTGGCTGAGGTCATCAGCGTCTGGTGGTCGCACATACGTGCCTTGGAAGTTATCGAGGAATGCGGCTTCCAAGTCTTCCCAACTCCCAATTGACTCTGCTGGCAAGCTGTTAAGCCAATGCCGGGCTGGTCCTTTAAGCTTGAGGGGGAGATATTTGATGGCGTGAAGATCGTCACCGCGGGCCATGTGGATGTGAAGGAGATAGTCTTCGATCCAAACCGCGGGGTCTGTTGTGCCATCGTAAGATTCAATATTCACGGGTTTAAACCCTTCGGGGATTTCATGATCCATTACTTCATCTGTGAAGCATAGTGGGTGTGCGGCGCCTCTGTACTGGGCGATATCACGACGGAGCTCAAAAGAGCTTTGTCTGTTTTGTTCGGCCCGGCCGGACTTACTGTGTCCGATGCGACAGTTGTCGTCATGTATCATGGGGCACCCACGCGATCCATAGATCGATCTTGATTGTCTTTCCCTATCCTCCAATATATCTCGCAAGTCCGGAGCGTTCCCCTGTGGCCTTGTGCTTTTCGAGCGATGCCGGGGTACGGGTCTAGTGAAGGGCCTAGAGGCCTCTCTGTCGCGACCACGGGGTGGTCGATCAGCTGTATTGTCTCCTGGTGATGCGGGTTCATACGCCTCCTCCTCTAATCGGGGGAGCAGCTTGCGTTTAGGGTATCTTTTGGAGGGGCATTCAATCTCATGCTCTTCGGCCGCGAGGACTTCAGTCCATCTGTCGGCTCGTAGATCTTGATCAGCTCTAAGCTGTTGCTGCTTTTTCTTGAGGCTGTTCGCCGTGGCCATAAGCCTGCGTTTAAAACGCTCTTGTTCGACGGGATCCTCGGGCACGACGAATTCATCGTCGTCGAGGCTTGCCTCGTCTCCGGAGGGAGGCATATAATCCTCTACATCTTCTTCTGCCGCTCTCTCATGAGGGCTGGCGTCTCCGTCCTCCTGCGCTGGATCTTGCTGGAGTGGGTTGTCTTCGGCACTGTCCGGTGTATTATTATCTCCGGTGCCGAAATCTTCATTCTTGCTGTGTCAGGATTTAGAGCGGCGCCGCTGACGCCGGCGCTTGGGCTGTTTCTTGGAGGGGTCATCCTCCGCTGTTCCTTCGCCATTCCCATTCTTTGGGATATCCACCATGTATATGTCATATGATGAGGTGGCTTTCCAGTGCCCGGTGGGCGCTGGTTCTTGGTCGTCTCCGGCATCATCATCCATACCGTCGATGTCTTCGGAGTCGTAGTCTAGCATGTCGGTTAGATCGTCGACAGTGGCTACCAAGTGGGTGGTGGGTGGGCTTTGAATTTCTTCGTCGTCCGCATCCCAACCGTCCTGACCGCAATCCGGCCAGGGCTCTCCTGATAACAAGAGATACTTTAGCGAACTCAAG
Source organism: Triticum dicoccoides (assembly GCF_002162155.2). Taxonomy (NCBI): domain Eukaryota; kingdom Viridiplantae; phylum Streptophyta; class Magnoliopsida; order Poales; family Poaceae; genus Triticum; species Triticum dicoccoides. Next base: position 630,631,723 of record NC_041383.1, read on the forward strand.
ATGTCGCCGAAAGGTGAGTGTTGAAAGATGTCCGCTACGGTGAACTCCATGATCCGGCCCAATCAGATCCGATCGGAGGGGGCGCGGGAGGTTCGGAATCCGACAAGGAGTCCGGCACCTCGGAGTCATGCACTTCATGAGGGACAAGGTCAGTGTTCGGCTCTATCATCGTAGAGGTTGCATCCCCCGAGGCGGTGTCTAGCCATCCATCCTCGACCTGCGCAGCCGGCTCCGAGTTGAAGATCGGAGCGGGTTCGAGTGCGGCCTCCAGGGTACTGTCCGGTTGCAGAGCTAAATCATGCTCGCCGTGACAATGCGGCACGCTCGGTTGTGGCTCGAATCCATCGAGGATCAAGTCCCCGAGGATGTCAGCCGTGAAGTTCAAACTTCCAAATCTGACCTGACGGCCAGGGGCGTAGCTTTCGATCTGCTCTAGATGGCCAAGCGAATTGGCCCGCAGTGCAAAGCCGCCGAATACAAAGATCTGTCCGGGGAGGAAGGTCTCACCCTGGACTGCGTCGTTGATGATGATCGAAGAAGCCATCGAGCCTATCGGCGACGGCACAAAGGAACTCTCAATGAAAGCACCAATGTCGGTGTCAAAACCGGCGGATCTCGGGTAGGGGGTCCCGAACTGTGCGTCTAGGCGGATGGTAACAGGAGACAAGGGACACGATGTTTTACCCAGGTTCGGGCCCTCTTGATGGAGGTAAAACCCTACGTCCTGCTTGATTAATATTGATGATGTGTGTTACAAGAGTGGATCTACCACGAGATCAAGGAGGCTAAACCCTAGAAGCTAGCATATGGTATGATTGTTGTTCGTCCTATGGACTAAAGCCATCCGGTTTATATAGACACCAGAGAGGGCTAGGGTTACACAGAGTCGGTTACAATGGTAGGAGATCTAAATATCCGTATCGCCAAACTTGCCTTCCACACCAAGGAAAGTCCCATCCGGACACGGGACGAAGTCTTCAATCTTGTATCTTCATAGTCTTGGAGTCCGGCCGATGATGATAGTTCGGCTATCCGGACACCCCCTAGTCTGGAACTCCCTCACCAGGGTCATCGAGTACTGACATGACTGAACAACCAGTGGGTGGTGCAAGTGGGTTGAACCTAGCCCTTCACCAGGCCTCTAACACATAGGGCATGGGGGCTGGCTTCTCGCTTGTACGAAAGCACACCCACTATTCACTAATCAGACCGGACGGGAAAAATGACTAATGTCTGCTAGAACTACGTCGGTATTTCCCCAAGGAGGAAGGGATGATGCAGTATAGAGACGGTAGGTGTCTCCCTCATTGATGAGACCAAAGCTATTGAACCAGTAGGAGAACCTCCTCACACCACGTAAACATCACCTGCACACAAATAACAAATACTCGCAACCCGACGTATTAAAGGGGTTGTCAATCCCTTCCGGGTACGACACCTCTAGTGGGCAAATAACATGAGGTAAAAAGTGGTAGATAGGATAAATAGATCGCGGAACAAATAAATTGCAGCAAGATATTTTTTTGTTTTTGGTTTAATAGATCTGAAAATAAATGCAAGGAAAATAGATCGCAAAGGTAAATATGATGAAAACAATTACTAGTGGCTTCTCTCGAGAAAAATAGCAAATGGTGGGAAAACAATTACTGTTCGGCAATTGATAGAACTTCAAATAATCATGACGATATCCAGGCAATGGTCATTATATAGGCATCACATCCAATATTAGTAGACCGACTCCTGCCTGCATCTACTACAATTACTCCACACATCGACCATTATCCAGCATGCATCTAGTGTATTAATTTCATAAGAAAATGGAGTAATGCAGTAAGAATGATGACATGATGTAGACGAGATCCGTTTATCTATTGCGGCAGTTACATATCTCATCTTGTTATCCTTAGTAGCAACAATACATACGTGTTGGTTCCCTTTCTGTCACTGGGATCAAGCACCGTAAGATCGAACCCACTACAAGCCACCTCTTCCATTGCAAGATAAATAGATCAAGTTGGCCAAACAAAATCCAAATATCGGATAAGAAATACGAGTCTATAAGCAATCATGCATATATATATAAGAGATCAAAGAAGACTCAAATAACTTTCGCGGATAAAAACATAGATTTGATCATAAACTCAAAGTTCATCGCATCCCAACAAACACACCGCCAAAAGACTTACATCATATGGATCTCCAAGAGACCATTGTATTGATAAACAAGAGAGAGAGGAATCCATCTAGCTACTAACTATGGACTCGTAGGTCTACAAAGAAGTACTCATGCATCATAGGAGAGGCACCAATGGAAGTGGTGAACCCCTCCATGACGGTGTCTAGATTGGATCTTTGTGGTTCTGGACTCTGCGGGGGCTGGATCAATATTTCGTCGACTCCCCTAGGGTTTCTGGAATATTGTGGTATTTATAGAGCAAAGAGGTGGTTCAGCGGGCACCCAAGGTGGGCACAACCCACCAGGGCGCGCCTGGGCCTCCTGGCGCGCTCTGGTGGGTGCTGCTCACCTCGAGCAGCCCCTCAGGTGCTTCCTTGGCCCATTGGCTTTCTTCTGGCCCAAAAAAATCCTCCAGGAGTTGCGTTGCGTTTGGACTGATATTGATTTCCTGCGATGTAAAAAACATGCAGAAAACAACAACTGGCACTGGGCACTATGTCAATAGGTTAGTACCCAAAAATGATATAAAATGACTATAAAATGATTGTCAAACATCCAATAATGATAATATAACAGCATGGAACAATAAAAAATTATAGATACGTTGGAGATGTATCAGCATCCCCAAGCTTAATTCCTGCTCGTCCTCGAGTAGGTAAATGATAAAAACAGAATTTTTGATGTGGAATGCTGCCTAACATGTTCATCACATTCTTTTCTTTATAGCATGGACATATGGACTTTTATATGATTCAAAGCAATAGTCTAGTTTTGACATGAAGACTTTAATACTCAAGCATACCAACAAGCAACCATGTCTTTCAAAATATCAACACTAAAGCAAGTTATCCCTAGCTCATAATGCTCAATCATTGATCCATTCATGAAACACACTCGAATATTATCTACACCCAATGCTCAAATACGATCATAGTGCCCCTTAGTTGGTGCTTTATAAGAGAAGATGGAGACTCAAATTCAAAATAAAAATTGCATAAGTAAAAGAAAGCCCCTTCGTGGAGGGAAGTAGGGATTTGTAGAGGTGCCAGAGCTCAAAGCTTAAATTGAGAGACAAAATTATTTTTTAGAGGCATACTTTTCCTACCAACAAAAATGACTTGGAGCATCCCAACACTTTCCATGCTAGATACATCATAGGCGGTTCCCAAACAGAAAATAAAGTGTATTCCTTTTTCCACCATAACTTTCACTTTCCATGGCTAGCCGTATCCACGGGTGCCTTCCATACCAACACTTTCCAAGGAATTTATTATTTGACAACATAAAGTAAATTCATTTATTCATTTCGGTTCTTGGCATCCCTAGTACCTTTGTCGTACTCTCGTGCAATGATAAGTGAATAAACACTCATCATGAGAATAATACATATAGCATGGAAAATATTGGCTACCCTTTACCGCCTCGCGATTAGTAGAGCACACAAAAGAGAAATTTATTTTGAATATTAGAGATGGCACATGAAAATTTGCTTAGAACGACATGGAAATACCGCATATAGGTAGCTATAGTGGACTCATATGGCAAAACTGGTTTAAAGGGTTTTGGATTCACAAGTAGTGATCATACTTAGTGCAAAATGAAGGCTAGCAAAAAGATTGAGAAGCGACCAACCAAAAAGCGAAAAAAACTCGTACCCAAGCGTTAAGCATAAGTAACACCGAATAATGCACCATAAGTAGGATATAAATTTCATTGCATAACTATTTACTTTCGTGCTTGCATAGGGAATCACAAACCTTAACTAAAGCACAATTACTCCTCAACATGACTCACATATCATATTGTCATATCTCAAAACCATTACTAAGAATCAAGTTTATTTTGTCCAAAGATCTTCATGAAAGTTTTTATTATATCCTCCTTCGATATCTATCACTTTGAGACTATTTTCATATGTTGTTTTTGATAAGCTCAAACAAATATAAGTGAATATCATGAGCATAATTTTTCCTTCCTCTCAAAATAATCTAAGTGAAGCAAGAGAGAATTTCCTAAAAAATTACTAACTCCCAAATAGATCTAAGTGAAGCATGAGAGCATTTCTTCTAAATTAACAAAGTACACCATGCTAAAAAAGATATAAGTGAAGTAGTAGAGCAAGTCCATGGCTCTAAAAATTGAAGTGAAGCATAGGAGCAAGCATAGCATAATTTTTGGCTCTCTAAAAAGGGTGTGTCCAGCAAGGATTCAACACTTAAAACACAAAGCAAAACAAGCAAAGACTCATATCATACAAGGCGCTCCAAGCAAAACTCATATCATGTGACGAATAAAAATATAGTTTCAAGTAAAATACCGATGGTTGTTAGAAGAAAGCGGGGATGCCACTCGGGGGTATCCCCAAGCTTAGTTGCTTGCTACTTCTTTGAATATTATCTTGGGGTGCCTCAGGCATCCCCAAGCTTAGCCTTTTGCTTATCATTATTCCTTCATCCATCATAAGCTAACCCATAACTTGAAAACTTTAATCACACAAAACCCAAACAAAACCTTCGTGAGATCCGTTAGTATAAGAAACCAAACCACTACTATAAGTACTGTAGCAAACCTATTCTTATTTTGTTTTTGCATTATATATACTGTATTCTAACTTTTCTATGGCAAAAACTCATCAAAGAAAACCATATAATCATCAAAACAAGCACACAACGCAAAGAAAACAGACTCTATCAAAAACAGAACAGTCTGTAGCAATCTGAAAATTTCGAATACTTCTGTAACTCCAAAAATTATGAAATAAACTGATGGACATGAGGAATTTTTCTATTAATCCTCTGCAAAAAAATAAACTTAAAATCACTCTTGTGTTAAAAAATAACAACGAATCTTGTGAGCGCAAAACTTTCTGTTATTCAGCAAGATCAAATAAACTTTCACCCAAGTCTTCCCAAAGGCATTGCTTGGCACAAACACTAACTAAAACACAAAAATCACAATCATAACAGTAGAATAACTGTGCTAACACTCAAGAATAGAAACGAAAAGCAAAAATTTATTTTATTCGTTGGGTTGCCTCCCAACAAGCTCTTCCTTTATAGCCATTAAGATAGGCTTGAGATTTCAATGATGCTCACATGAAAGACAAGATTTGAAGCACAACGAGAGTATCATAAAGCATGTGACAAACACATTTAAATCTAGCATACTTCCTATGCATAGGCATTTTGTAGGCAACCAAATTATCAAGAGAAGAAACATCTAGCGTATGCAAGGAAGAAGAAAGAGACAATAGCAATCTCAATATGACGAGAGATAAATTAGTAGCATGAAAATTTCTACAACCATATTTTCATCTCTCATAATAATTTCATGTAGGATCATACTATAATTCCACAATATATCTATCACATAACATATTCTCAACACGATCCACATGCATGTGAAGTTGACACTCTTCCAAAATAGTGGGATTAACGTTAACTAAACTCATGACCTCTCCAAACCCACTTTTATCAAAACTTTCATAAGATTGAACATTCTCCAAATATGTGGGATCTGAAGTTGACACTCTTTGGAACCCTCTTTCAATATTATTGCAAACACTATTATCAATCTCATATTCATCACGGGGCTTAAATAAATTTTCAAGATCATATGAAGAATCACCCCAATCGTGATCATTGCAACAAGTAGTGGACATAGCAAAACTAGCATCCCCAAGCTTGGGGTTTTGTATATCATTAACATAATTGACATTAATAGAATTTATAATAACATCATTGCAATCATGCTTTTTATTCAAAGATCTATCGTGAATCACTTCATAAAGCACTTCATCACAACTTTCAGATTCACGAATTTCAAGCAAAACCTCATAAAGATAATCTAGTGCACTAAAATCACTAGAAATTGGTTCATCATAATTGGGTCTCTTAAAAAGATTAGCAAGTGGATGTGGACCCATAAGGTTTTTGGTTTCGGATTTCCAACGAAACACACAATTATGCCAAATAGACAAGCAAACAAACCAAGAAAGATATAAGGGCAAACGAAAAAGAGGGCGAATAAAAACGGCAATTTTTGTGAAAGTGGGGGAGAGGAAAATGAGAGGCAAATGGCAAATAATGTAAATTGCGAGGAGATGAGATTTGTAATTAGGAACCTGGTTGATGTTAAAGATCCTCCCCTGCAACAGTGCCAAAAATTCCTTTTGATGTTTGCTAGAACTACGTCGGTATAACGACGATAGGTATTTCCCTCAGTGATGAGATCAAGGTTATCGAACCAGGTTAAGAACCTCCTCACACCACATAAACAACACCTGCACACAAATAAAAAATACTCGCAACCCGACGTGTTAAAGGGTTGTCAATCCCTTTCGGGTACGATGCCTCTAGTGGGCAAATAACGTGGGGTAAAAAGTGGTAGATAGGATAAATAGATCGTGGAACAAATAAATTGCAGCATGGTATTTTTGTGTTTTTGGTTTAATACATTTGAAAATAAATGCAAGGGCAAATAGATCGCAAAGGCAAATATGATGAAAAGAGATCCGGGGGCCGTAGGTTTCACTAGCGGCTTCTCTCGAGAAAAATAGCAAACGATGGGAAAACAATTACTGTTGGGCAATTGATAGAACTTCAAATAATCATGACGATATCCAGGTGTCGGTGTCAAAACCGGCGGATCTCGGGTAGGGGGTCCCGAACTGTGCGTCTAGGGCTAATGGTAACAGGAGGCAGGGGACACGATGTTTTACCCAGGTTCGGGCCCTCTCGATGGAGGTAATACCCTACTTCCTGCTTGATTGATCTTGATGATATGAGTATTACAAGAGTTGATCTACCACGAGATTGTAGAGGCTAAACCCTAGAAGCTAGCCTATGATTATGATTGTTGTTGTCCTACGGACTAAACCCTCCAGTTTATATAGACACCGGAGGGGGCTAGGGTTACACAGAGTCGGTTACAAAGAAGGAGATCTACATATCCGAATTGCCAAGCTTGCCTTCCACGCAAAGGAGAGTCCCACCCAGACACGGGACGAAGTTTGCAATCTTGTATCTTCGTAGTCCAACAGTCCGGCCAAAGTATATATTCCGGCTGTCCGAGGACCCCTAAATCCAGGACTCCCTCAGTAGCCCCTGAACCAGGCTTCAATGACGATGAGTCCGGCACGCATATTGTCTTCGGCATTTCAAGGCGGGTTCCTTCTCCGAATACTCCATCGAAGATTTAGAACACGAGAATCGTGTCCGGCTCTGCAAAACAAATTCCACATACCACCGTAGAGAGTACAATATTCCAAGATCTGATCTGCTGACGGCCTTTTATGACATCATGCCACGGCCCGGTCTTTATTCGAACCGTTTCCCACAACCAGCCACTACACGTAATGCGAGGCGGTTCTATTGGCACGTCTTGTCGAAGCAGAGATCGTGTTCCCCTTATCACGGGATTCTCATCAATACAGGTGTGGGTAACCCAACCATGTTTGTTTAATATGACTCCTCGATTTTAGGCAAGTCCCAAACGGTCACGCGGGGGACGCTTGATATTCGTCCTCTTTATAAAGGGGGCCAAGGCCTGTCCTTTTCTTCCCATGCTTGATCCTTCCCCTCCCAAACCTTGAGTTCCAGCACCCAAGGCTTAAGCTAAGCGTTTCAGACCTTCAACCATGTCCGGATCCAACCTTCAAGGCCGGTGGATGGCCTCCTCCGTCATAGAGGAGGACGTCAAGAAACTTAAGGAGGCCAGGTATCTCACCGCCGAGATTCCACATAGGCTACCTGCTCAAGGGCAAGTCGTGCCCACTCCCGAACCCAACGAGAGTGTCGTTTTTATCTCCCACTTTCTCCGAGGGCTAGGTTTTAGCGTTGATCCCTTCATGAGAGGGCTCATGTTTTCACCCCCACTTTGGCCTATGGCTCAAGACCTTCAATGTGAGGCCGGGGGTGATTGACGGGCGTCACACGGAGTGCGGAGGCGCTATAATAAGCAAGGGCGCCGACGCCCCATGGCCAAAGGGTTCTTTCGTAGAAACTTTTGATTTATGGCAGCAGGAGTGGTTTTACATCACATCTCCCGAGGTACAAAGCGGGTGGCTGCTCCAGCGTTCCACTCGGGCCCTCTGCCGCAACTGGCATCATGGGTCAACAAGGGGCTGGACTGGGGGCTGATTAACGACGTGCTGACACTGCAAAGCCGCATCCAAGACATTCTCAAGAGGGATGTCAATCTTGTCAAGATAATGCAAGTGATGCTGGTTCGTCGAGTCCTGCCCTGCCAACGTCGTCCTCTCCGTATGTGGGAGTTCAACCCGGAAGGACCGCGGTCTGTTCAACAATTCTTCGGCATGACGCTCAAAGCGATGTATGGGTCGTTCTTCGGATCACGAATAAAGTGTCCGGACACCACCGAGGATGTGTGTCTCAACTCCAACCGTCCGGATACCCAGGTAAGTACTTCTGCTACCGAACACACCATCCTTTATGTTTATTATAACATATTTCTAAAAAATTGCTCTCCGCCAGGACTGACTAAGGAAAGCGGAGAGGATTAGGTGTCTGACCCCTCTTCCCGAAGGCTCGCCGGATCCTTTGTTAACTAGGATGCTTGAGCGCGCATCGTATCAGGTGCCATCAGGAGAAGATGACGGGAGGGATAGAGAAGCCACAGGTGGGCCTCATATTCTACACATCCAGATCGGGGGAGTAAGTGCCTCCGCGAAGGAGGATAATCTGGGAGGGGAATCTAAAACCCTCTCTCCTCAAGGTAAGAAAAGGGCCGCCTCTGAAGACTTGGAAACTAAGGCTTCCAAACGAGGGAAGAAACCCTCGCCAAGGGGCCCTGCCCCAGGGGGCGTCCTTACCGCGCAGCGCCCGCAAGGGGGCCAACCCTCCACCGAGCCGTAAGTAAAAGAGTACTTTCGTAAATATATCCTGTTTTGTCTCTGAGGATAGTAACCCAAACATATTTGTTGCAGTCCAGCTCGTAGCCCTTCTCCACAGATTTCGTCTTCGGGGGATCTTCCTCCTGAGATGATGGAGAGCGAGACGCCTCCCCCTGCGTCCCCGTCACATGGGGCGGACGACCCCGAGGTGTCGTCACGGAGGATTTCTCCCAATCTGCCGAGGCCAGAAGTTGACACTTCTGCTGCCCGTGGTTCGGGCTATTCGGCTCCCAAGGAGAATGATAGGAGGAGACCGGGATTGTCCGGCATACAGCCGGACACTGATGGGTCTGCTGGAGCGAGCGGCCATCTCAGAGACACATCGTACCTTAATGGGTACGGTGATTGAGAGGATTTCATCCGCCAAAAGCGGATTGAATGAAGCCTTTACAAGTCTGCTGAGCGGCTTCGAGGTATGCAAAATAATATATGTTTTTCTGACTGTACCGCACATGCTAGGTGTGCTCTGTATATATAGTAGCCCCTGAGACTTTGGTCGCCGCCCAGAGGTGGTAAACAGAGGATCGTAATCTCAGGTAATAATCGCACTGCTTTTTATGTGCAGGCGGCTGATTGTCCGGCGGCTGACCGGACTGCTGATTTTGCCGAACTAAAGCGGCAGCTGGACGTGGCGGATGCCGACATCGCGCTTGTTAACAAGCGGCTTGACGAGGCCCAGGGTATGTATGTTCGGCATGTCAGTAAATTGTAAGAGGAGCATTATGCTAGTATCTTATGATATATTGTGACTGCAGATGGGGCTGCTGCCGTAGAGACCCTTTCGGAAGAGCTTGCCTGAGGTAACGAACAAGTTCGAAGAAGTGATGCGGCCGCCCTGGAGGCGGTCGAAGAGTTAAGAGCCGAATAGGCTGCTCATCGCCGGAGCGAAGAAAAGATAGCCCAGATGGCTACCGAGCTGAAAGATGCCACCAACCGCCATGAGCTCCTTGAAAAGGAAAATCAAGCAAAAGCGGCTGACCTGAAGAAGGCCCTGGAGGCAGCCAAGGAAACCCGCTCTGAAATGAGAGGGATAATGGAGGAGCTTCTGAAGCCAAAGACATCGTGGCTGGGAAGCCCTATTTGTTGCAGATGAAATTCGGAGATTCGAAGTATGCCCCTCTAGATCAGTTGTGGAGTGCCGCGGACGCGTATGTGGACCTGGCAAAGAGTGCTGCTAATGCGACTGTGACACTCCAAAATTTTAATTTGGTTTTCATCAAAAACTTTGTGGTTTTTGAAAAGAGGCCATTTAAATTTTTTGTTTTTTTTTCAGAAAATCCTTCCTCTTAAAAACTTTCTTTTCTTTGGCAAGGATTTTATTTTTTCTTCAAACTGTGGTGTTTGATCTTTTGAAACTTCTTCTCTGTTGGTTCCCTCTCAAATTATTTTGGGAGTTTAATTTGTTTTTCTTTTAAAAAAGAAACTCTATGAAAATTTGGGATTTTCATATCTTGGAAACCACCCATGACTTGGCATTTTTGCCCAGGTGGTAAAACCCCTCCAAAACCTCCCCTCCTCCTTGTAATCAGCCTAAGTTCTCTGTCCCAACTAATCCAAGCAAGTTTTTGAATTTTATTCTAATTATTTTTCCCCTCAAATCAATTCTGCAAATTATTTTGAGCCTTAGTGATTTTCAAAGCAAGTACCACTTTGCCTTTGAGTTTTTATCCCAAACCAACTCTCCTAGATAGTCCTTTGTACCCACAACCCAGAACCATCTTGATCCACTCCTCCTCTTTTCAAATTTTTCAAAATTCAGTCTCTGCAAGTTTGGACCAGATTTGCCAAATTTGGTGAAATTCCTACCTACACTTCTCCAAAAATTTCACCAAAAATCAGGCAGCCTACTGGAGCAATGAGAAGCCACTCCACCAAAAATCAGCTCAAGGAAAAATCCCCAGAGGCCAAAAACATTCTGTCGAACACCTGAGCTGCACTGTTCCTTTGCAAATTCAGAAAATTCATATTTCAGTGTTGTTTTCTTTGTCAGAGGTTCAGACACATGCTCACAGTGCACTTGGCACGTTCCTCGCCGCCTCTTCCTACTGTCTGGAGCACCACACGCGCACTTGGCCTCTTCCTGGCATCGGTGGCACGCTGGCCCGCCCTGGCCGACGTCTTCTGCGGCGTCTGGACCTCCCGTGGCGGCCGACAGGGGACGGAACGGCGGCTCAATGCCGTTCGGCGCCGCCCAACGCCCCTCTGCTCTCCGCGTGGCCTCATGCATGCCAGCGCACGCCCGTGGCACCGTCGCCGTGGCCCGGCAAGCACGGAACATGCTCACTGCCGCCGACGGGCCCGCGCCATCCCGTTCTGTCGAACTCGCCCCTAGTACCAAATCCCAGCCCGATTAGCACCTAAATGGAACCGGTGGACCTCAACGGCATTGCCCAAGCCCCTAATCCCACTGCCCAACCACAGCGCCGCCGTAATCACCCGCCGAACTTATCCCGTTCGCGGCAACCGCCTCGGGCCGGCTATATATAGCGCCCCTAAGCTCCCTCTCGCCCCCGCACACCTCCACCACCTCACTGGACCCCGACCAGCAACTAGAAGAGCCTCGAGGGGCCCTTCTTCCTCGACTCCGGCCGCCTCGCTCCGCCTCGGCCACTAGCTCGATTCGCTCCGGTGAGGCCGTCTCCGGCGCCCAAACCCCGTCCATTACCCCCTCTAGCTACCAGAAGCCTAACCCCCTCCTCAATTTGATCTTCACAGCTCTCTCCGACGAAGTTCGCAACCACCCGAGCCGCCGTCCGCCGGAGCCAGGCTCGCCGTCGACGTGGTACTCGCCGGCGACCACCACCACCACCAACCGACGCGGAATGGCGCGCTGAACACGGAGGTACCCTCCAATCTTCCTGCTTCACCATGGATCGCCGCCGGAGACCACCGCGGCTCACGGGCACAGGCGAAATCTGCCGCCCCGTTCGTATATTCAAACCTGACGGGCGGGACCCGCCTGTCAGCCTCTCTGTCCTGTCTAAGCGAAGCGTTTTCTGAAAACGTCTTCTGCCAAATACGTTTTCCCGCTGGGCCGGCGCATTCTTATTCGAGTCGTTCTCTGTTTTTATAAGCTAGCCCCTGGAAATCTTCTGTTTCATTACAGATGAGTCCCTGGACAAAAACCCTTATAACTTGTAAACAGAAAGGTATTTTTGATTGATTCTTTTTCTTTCTCTTTAAAATTTTGTCTAATTTTTTATCAGATTTATTTGAAAAATATTTGGAATAGTTTTTGTGCACCCCTTGGTATTTACGATAGCGCATATATTTTCTTTATACCGTAGATACCGAAGGAGGTGACGGAGCCGCGAACTTCACCGAGCTAGGCTCCAACTACTCTGAACCAGGCAAGCATGTTTGAACTTTTGATATGATGAGTGTCTTGGCATGTTTTGCATTTAGTTAGTTTCATGGCATGTTGAGGAGCATATCGATGAACGTTATTTTATGCAATATTGAGGTAAGTGAGTTCGATGATCCATAAGTGGATGGATGTGAGTATGAATGGCCATGTGTTGGCATGAGGATGGGTAAGATGGCAGTGTCGTAGCATGCCAGTCTTATGCCAGACTATGTGACTTCAGTGTCAAACCGTATCGGTCCAGTTCCTCTCATTTCCTTCCCTGTACTACCACATGTTTTCCGCAAGGAATATGGTTTAGTAAGTTGCAAACCGCTTTCCTGGTACACACCAAAAGGAGAGGCCGTGATGATGGTTCCATGGCCCTAGATTAAAGCCAGTCATCCGATCAGGGGCATGGGTGTTTCCGGTTGGGACCGAGAGGGGGGCACCCCTTAGAGCGCGCGTATATAAATTTTATCCCATGCTATTCGAGATTGTGATCTCCCCGTCTCAAAAGTTTTTCTTGGACGATGTCTAGGGTGATTCCTAGCATCGAGAGGTAGGATGGGTGTGTACTGGTTAGCTGTGTTTTCTTCCGAAATATCGTAAACGGAACTAGTCCTTCGTGACTACGGAAATCCGTTGGTTGTGGGAAAAAATTTGTACAAACTCTGCAGAGTCATATATTTCCTCCAAATCATCTATTCCATGTCCAAGATCGATATTATCTTATCCTGATCAAATGTCAGTTTTGATGACAGAGACTCCGGTGAATCGCATGAGTGCTAAGTCCGGTTAAATGATTATTCCTGTGGATGGACTAACCCATTTATTCTCATGAATTGAACATTTATTATGAGCATTATTTCCTTGTGAATAAAAGCCCTTTCTGCGATGTCGCTCAGACGTCCGACTGTGGCATTGTTGTATTTTACTTTCTTTTAAAGCCCTTTCTGTGATGTCGCCCCGACGTCCGACTGTGGTATTTCTTTTAAAGCCCTTTCTGTGATGTCGCCCCGACGTCCGACTGTGGCATTTCTTTTAAAGCCCTTTCTGTGATGTCGCCCCGACGTCCGACTGTGGCATTTCTTTTAAAAGCCCTTTATGTGGTGTCGCTAAGACGCCCGACTGTGGTA
>NC_041383.1:630645658-630655617 GCF_002162155.2 Triticum dicoccoides
CTGTGGTATTTCTTTTAAAGCCCTTTCTGTGATGTCGCCCCGACGTCCGACTGTGGCATTCCTTTGAAAAGCCCTTTATGTGGTGTCGCTAAGATGCCCGACTGTGGTATTTCTTTTGAAGCCCTTTCTGTGATGTCACCCCGACGTCCGACTGTGGAATTTCCTTTAAAGCCCTTTATGTGGTGTCGCTAAGACGCCCGACTGTGGCATCATTTCCTTATATTTATTAATTCTCCTTTCGAGGCGTCGCTTCAGACACCCAATCGGTATTCATTTATGTTGTTGGGATTTCAGGCGGACTACCGCCGTTTCCCTTTTACTTACCTTGTTATGCTAATTTTTGAATGTACATTGGTGAATTATTCATGACGCATTCATGCATGCATTTGTTATATCTTACATCCGAACTGTCTTGCGAGTACTTTCAAAGTACTCACTGGCTTGTTGATTTGGCCAGATGCTGACGAAGGCGATCTCATGGATGAAGAGTTTGATAGCGAGTCCGACACCTAGAGGAGTCCCAGTCAGTCTCGTGCGACCCTGGATTTGGTCACTGTTTTATATCCGCTTCCGCTACCAAATAAATTCATCGAGCCTCACCTCGACGCTCGATGAGATGACAGACTTAGAGTCTTCTATCTCTCTCCCCGCTGTGTTTCTCCACCACCGCCCTATCCTCGAGTCAGTAGTATGCCTCCACACCACTGTGCCATGTCCGCCATTATGTATAATTATTGGCGTGCTTGTAATAATTTGGTTGAGCAACCGTAGTTCGACCCTATAATATATTTTATGCTACTGGCTTATTGTATCAAGAATTTGTCTACCAGTGAGGAGGATTTCGCTCATACTGGACTCAAAAGATTGGTTTCTCAATAAATATATTTATTGGAAAACCGGTCATGACAAGCTAGGTACCAGAGCCAGGCTGACTGTAGGAAGCCACTAGGTGCGATCGCTAATTGGTTATTAGCATGATTGAGCCTTTCCATATTTTCTTGATTGTAGTCATTTTCTGTCAGTCAGCATAAATTTATGATCTGACCATGCCGAATTTTTGCCCACTTTTGTAGATGGCCGACAACAGCTGCGAGTCTCAGACCTTCGCCAACGTGCCCGATGGGTTCGTCAAGCTTCTTTCCTTCATTGTTCAGGTCGCGATGGGGCCATCTGTGCGCCCAATCTTCACACTCTGCCAGCACCGAGTCAACGACAGTCTGACCATGCACCAGGCCACGGTGCAGTTCAAGGGAGGGCGTGGTGAGTTACGCCGCTTCCGGTTCGTGGGAAGAGCCATGCCTACGGAGAGGCATGCTATGCAGATGGCAGCCCGTGAGGTGATAGCTCGCCTCAGGGATGTCCTTCCCGCGATGAAGACTCGTCGCTACCGCTATCTTCCATGCCATGTGCCTTACACCCGTCACTACGCATACTCCTGCCCCAGAGGAGAACGAGACGAGGCTTTTGAGATGCTCATTGAGTATCTCCGGTCCCTAGAGGCAGCCTTCGACAACCTGGTGGACGACTTCGTAGCTACCCGCATGGACTCAGTTCATGGCTGTGCTGCCAACAGGAGGGAGCTCCTACCCATCGCACCGCCACTGACTTTGGTCTCGTCCTCAGCATCTTATACGCCTACTCGTCGCCTGCCTTCTACCGAAGAATTCAACCAAGTCATTGCGCCCACCCCAGCGCGCACTGCACCACCCTTCGCGCCCACTCCTGTACATATAGCTCCGCCCCTGGCAACCGCTCCGTCCACTCTGCGCAACACTACACGTATGGAGCCCATTAGCGAGGAGGAAGTCGAGTCCCCAACCTTGCTACGCCTCGCCCTAGGCAGGGCAAAGGAGGTCGTCAACATCTCTGCCTGAGTACGCTTAGCTGCCATGTAATGTACCGCTTTGTAAGATATGTACATAGGTTGTGAGAAGTAGCCTGTTTGCGCATCATGTAGGATCTGGAGAAGTGCACTAGCCTAAATAACATGTCAGGATTATGTACGCATATCCTGAGTGATGTATTGTATAATTACCGCCCGTGTGTAAGATATGTAATGAGCAGTCCTTCTCCGTGCGCAAGTCGATTTGTTTTTCTTAAGTAAGCTGGGTTATTTAGTTTTATTTGCCAGCTTTATGCATTTTTTGGAATTGTTTTTGCGACTCTTTCCGCTTTTCTTATGGGTTTTACAAAATATGTCCCCAGAGTGAAAAATGTCTCATCCTTGGACTCGCTCCATGCCAACTCCACCAGAGGAAAATTATGATGCACAACCCAGCAACGAGTTCACTCAGGGACAGTCAAGCCAACAGGGCAGTGAATCGGCACTTTCACAAATGTGCCGCCTTTATGAGCAGAGTCAGCAACAACATGGGGAAATGATGAACCAAGTCATCAACATGGGAAATCACCATGGACAGTATCAGCAGCAATCCAAGCTATCTGAGCTTCAGAAGACACGTCCCCAAACATTTTCTCACACTGACAA
Source organism: Triticum dicoccoides (assembly GCF_002162155.2). Lineage (NCBI taxonomy): Eukaryota > Viridiplantae > Streptophyta > Magnoliopsida > Poales > Poaceae > Triticum > Triticum dicoccoides. The sequence continues at coordinate 630,648,147 of NC_041383.1, forward strand.
ACCTCTTGAAGCCGAGGACTGGCTTCGAGATATGGAGAGGCAATTAATTGTTGCAAAATGTTCAGACCCCGAAAAGGTATTGCATGCTCCGCACTATCTCACAGGAGCAGCCGCATCGTGGTGGGAGAATTTTCTGCACATGCATCCCAACGAAAATGACATAACCTGGGATGATTTCAAGGAAGGTTTCCGTGGTGCACACATTCCTAAGAGTATTATGAAAATCAAGAAGAGAGAGTTCGATGACCTCAAACAAAGGAACATGACAGTGTCAGATTACAACAGTCAATTTACTCTATTGTCCCGCTACGCCAATGAAGAGCGTATGACTGAGATCAAGAAGATGGAGAAATTTCTTGACGGTCTGGCGCCCGCGCTTAAATGCCAACTGGTCATGCACACTTTTCCTGATTTTAAAACACTGGTGGACAAAGCCATTACTCTGGAAAATGAGAGACGCAGTCTGGAAGATATCCGCAAGCGAAAAAGGGACCAGACTAATCATGCTCGCAATCACCGAAGCAAGACAGATTTTCAAAAGGGTGGGACACACAAATCCTCATCCAATGTCTCATGCCCAATCAAGAATTTTCATGCAAGGGACAAGGAATTCACCTATCGCCCCGGCGTTACTTGTTACGCTTGTGGAGAAGAAGGGCACTATGCCAAACAGTGCCCCAAGCCAAGGAACTCAACCCCAAAGCCGAACAACGGCGGCAACAATTCCGCGCCCAAGCGAAACAATTTCAATCCCAACAATAACCACAGGAAGGGTCATCTGAATCACGTAACCAAAGAGGAGGCACAAAATGCTCCGGATATTGTACTCGGTACGTTTCCTGTCAACACAATACCTGCAATGGTTTTGTTTGATTCTGGAGCTTCTCACTCTTTCATTTCGAAAAGTTTTGATTTGCAAAATAATTTTTCGATGCTTCCCTTGGAGAAATCCATGACCATCAAGTCCCCTGGGATTCAGCAAGTTAGTCAGAATTACTGTCAGAATGTGGTCATTGAGTTCGAAGGATTGGAGTTTCACGCAAATCTTATTGTGTTGGAAAATAAAGGACTGGATGTCATCCTAGGGATGGATTGGCTAACCACCAACAAGGGGTTTATCGACTGTTTCAACAGGACCGTAATTCTCACACACCACCAAGGGAAGACAATAAGAGTATCAGCCAAGGAAGGAAAAATACCCCGGCAACCGAGATTAAATAAGGTGGACGTTTCTGAGCTAAACAAGGTTCCAGTAGTGTGTGAATTTCCAGATGTATTCCCTGAAGAGCTACCAGGCATGCCACCAGACCGAGAGATAGAATTCAGCATTGAGCTCGCACCAGGAACCACCCCCATATACAAGAAACCATATAGAATGGCACCATCCGAGTTGATCGAATTGAAGAAACAAATAAAGGAATTGCTAGACAAAGGATACATTCAAGCCAGCTCCTCACCTTGGGGATCACCAATTTTATTTGCCAAAAAGAAGGATGGAACACTGAGATTGTGTATTGACTATCGAGCACTTAACATGGTCACAGTCAAAAACAAATACCCGATGCCAAGGATAAACGATTTGTTTGATCAACTCACTCAGGCCAAGGTATTCTCAAAAATTGACTTAAGGTCAGGATACCATCAATTGAAGGTACGAACGGAAGATATCCCCAAAACAGCCTTCACCTCCAGATATGGACTGTACGAGTTCACAGTGATGCCATTTGGATTAACTAACGCCCCAGCATATTTTGTTCACCTCATGAACAAAGTATTTATGAAGTTTATGGACAAGTTTGTCGTGGTATTCATCGACGATATTCTGGTATACTCCAAGACACCAGAAGAGCACGCAGAACATCTCAGGATTGTGCTAGGAGAGCTCAGAAAACACCAATTGTATGCCAAGTTCAGCAAGTGCGAATTTTGGCTAAGACAAGTAGGCTTTCTAGGCCACGTACTGACCCAAGACGGTATCGCAGTGGACCCAGAGAAAGTCAAGGCCGTACTAGGCTGGAAGTCACCAGCCAGCGTAACGGACATACGGAGTTTCTTGCGAATGGCAGGATATTACCGCAAATTTATTGAAGTATATTCCACCATAGCCAAGCCTATGACGCGGTTACTCAAGAAAGATAAGAAGTTTGAATGGACAGAAGCCTGCGAGAAAAGTTTCCAAGAACTAAAACGGAAGTTAACAACAGCACCGGTATTAATTGTACCGGACATACACAAGAATTTTGAAGTATATTGTGACGCGTCCAGAAAGGGTCTCGGATGCGTGTTGATGCAGGAAGGCAAGGTTGTCGCCTACGCTTCAAGGCAACTTCACAAGCATGAGGAAAATTATCCCACTCATGACTTAGAAATGGCAGCAGTTATTCATGCACTCAAGGAATGGAGGCATTTCTTACTTGGGAATCGATGTGAAATATATACGGATCACAAAAGTCTCAAATATATTTTCACGCAGCCAGAACTAAATTTACGGCAACGACGCTGGTTGGAATTGGTAAAGGATTATGATGTTGGTATCCATTACCATCCAGGGAAAGCAAATGTAGTGGCCGATGCTCTTAGTCGGAACACCAGCTCCGACGAAAACAATCTGCACAGCTTGAGGCCCGAATTCCAACAAGAATTTGCCAAGCTCAACTTGATAATGGTAGCAGAAGGCACCATATCAAACTTGGAAATACAACCCGACCTTGTGGAGAAAATTAAAGAAGCTCAGCCCGGTCACACCAGCATCGAAGGCATCAAAAGAAAGTTGAGTATGGGCAAGGCCTCGGAATTCGTCATAGACAATGAAGGAATATTATGGTACGGAGAAAGGCTCTGCGTACCAAACATAGAAGACCTTAAACAGCAAATTTTAGCTGAAGCACACACCACTCCATATTAAATCCACCCTGGAGGAACCAAAATGTATAAGGATATTCAGGAAAGATTTTGGTGGCACGGTATGAAGAGGGACATAGCCGCCTTCATTGCATGTTGCGACTCATGTCAACGCATAAAAGCTGAGCATCAGAGACCAGCCGGACTACTGCAACCAAACAAAATACCTGAGTGGAAATGGGATGAAATAGGGATGGATTTTATTGTCGGACTACCGCGGTCACAACACGGGAATGATGCCATATGGGTCATCACCGATAGATTAACCAAGGTGGCACATTTCATTCCAGTGAAGACAACCTACAACACTCAGAAGCTTGCCAGGATTTATCTCTCCCGTATAGTTTGTTTGCATGGAGTCCCGAAGACTATAATATCCGACAGAGGCACTCAGTTCGTCTCAAGATTTTGGGAACATTTACAACAGGCTCTGGGAACCCAACTAGCCTTCAGTACCGCATACCACCCACAAACTGATGGACAAATAGAACGCGTAAACCAGGTTTTAGAAGACATGCTGAGAGCATGTGTCCTCACATATGGAACCCGTTGGGAAGAAAGCCTGCCATACGCCGAGTTCGCGTACAACAATAGCTACCAGGCCAGCCTACAAATGGCACCATTTGAGGCTTTATACGGACGAAGATGTCGTACCCCGTTAAATTGGTCAGAGACCGAAGACAGCCACATCTTCGGACCAGACATGCTCAGAGAAGCCGAGGAAAAGGTCAAGCTAATCAGAGACCGACTTAAGACCGCTCAAAGTCGACAGAAGAGTTATTATGATCAGAAACATCGTAGGGTCAGCTTCGAACCCGGTGAGTTCGTATACTTGAGAGTATCCCCTATGAGAGGACTGCAACTGTTTAAGATTAAAGGAAAGTTAGCACCAAGATTCATTGGACCATTCTGCATAGTGGCACGAAGAGGCACTGTAGCCTACCAGCTAGACTTACCTGAGGAATTATCCGATGTCCACGACGTGTTCCATGTCTCGCAATTGAGGAAGTGCGTAAGCAACCCAGAGAAACAAGTATCCCATGAAAACATTAACGTGCAGCCAGACCTCACTTATCGGGAACGGCCCGTAGGAATATTAGAGGAGTCTGAAAGGAGTACCCGACAGAAGACCATCAAGTTTTTCAAAGTCCAATGGAGCAATCACACCGACAGTGAAGCAACTTGGGAAAGAGAGGATTTTCTTCAGACAGAGCATCCACACTTATTTAAGGATCAGCTGAAATCTCGGGGACGAGATTTTTCCTAAGGGGGTAGGTGTTGTGACACTCCAAAATTTTAATTTGGTTTTCATCAAAAACTTTGTGGTTTTTGAAAAGAGGCCATTTAAATTTTTTGTTTTTTTCAGAAAATCCTTCCTCTGAAAAACTTTCTTTTCTTTGGCAAGGATTTTATTTTTTCTTCAAACTGTGGTGTTTGATCTTTTGAAACTTCTTCTCTGTTGGTTCCCTCTCAAATTATTTTGAGAGTTTAATTTTTTTTTCTTTTAAAAAAGAAACTCTATGAAAATTTGGGATTTTCATATCTTGGAAACCACCCATGACTTGGCATTTTTGCCCAGGTGGTAAAACCCCTCCAAAACCTCCCCTCCTCCTTGTAATCAGCCTAAGTTCTCTGTCCCAACTAATCCAAGCAAGTTTTTGAATTTTATTCTAATTATTTTTCCCCTCAAATCAATTCTGCAAATTATTTTGAGCCTTAGTGATTTTCAAAGCAAGTACCACTTTGCCTTTGAGTTTTTATCCCAAACCAACTCTCCTAGATAGTCCTTTGTACCCACAACCCAGAACCATCTTGATCCACTCCTCTTTTCAAATTTTTCAAAATTTAGTCTCTGCAAGTTTGGACCAGATTTGCCAAATTTGGTGAAATTCATACCTACACTTCTCCAAAAATTTCACCAAAAATCAGGCAGCCTACTGGCGCAATGAGAAGCCACTCCACCAAAAATCAGCTCAAGGAAAAATCCCCAGAGGCCAAAAACATTCTGTCGAACACCTGAGCTGCACTGTTCCTTTGCAAATTCAGAAAATTCAGATTTCAATGTCGTTTTCTTCGTCAGAGGTTCAGACACATGCTCACAGTTCACTTGGCACGTTCCTCGCCGCCTCTTCCTACTGTCTGGAGCACCACACGCGCACTTGGCCTCTTCCTGGCGTCGGTGGCACGCTGGCCCGCCCTCGCCGGCGTCTTCTGCGGCGTCGGGACCTCCCGTGGAGGCCAACAAGGGACGGAACGGCGGCTCAACGCCGTTCGGCGCCGCCCAATGCCCCTCTGCTCTCCGCGTGGCCTCATGCATGCCAGCGCACGCCCGTGGCACCGTCGCCGTGGCCCGGCAAGCACGGAACGTGCTCATTGCCGCCGACGGGCCTGCGCCGTCCCGTTCTGTCGAACTCGCCCCTAGTACCAAATCCCAGCCCGATTAGCACCTAAATGGAACCGGTGGACCTCAACGGCGTTGCCCAAGCCCCTAATCCCACTGCCCAACCACAGCACCGCCGTAATCACTCGCCGGACTTATCCCGTTCGCGGCAACCGCCTCAGGCCGGCTATATATAGCGCCCCTAAGCTCCCTCTCGCCCCCGCACACCTCCACCACCTCACTGGACCCCGACCAGCAACTAGAAGAGCCTCGAGTGGCGCTTCTTCCTCGACTCCGGCCGCCTCGCTCCGCCTCGGCCACCAGCTCGATTCGCTCCGGTGAGGCCGTCTCCGGCGCCCAAACCCCATCCGTTACCCCCTCTAGCTACCAGAAGCCTAACCCCCTCCTCAATTTGATCTTCACAGCTGTCTCCGACGAAGTCCGCAACCACCCGAGCCGCCGTCCGCCGGAGCCAGGCTCGCCGTCGACGTGGTACTCGCCGGCGACCACCACCACCACCAACCGACGCGGAATGGCGCCCTAAACACGGAGGTACCCTCCGATCTTCCTGCCTCGCCGTGGATCGCCGCCGGCGACCACCGCGGCTCACGGGCACCGGCGAAATCTGCCGCCCGTTTGTATATTCAAACCTGACGGGCGGGACCCGCCTGTCAGCCTCTCTGTCCTGTCTAAGCGAAGCGTTTTCTGAAAACGTCTTCTGCCAAATATGTTTTCCCGCTGGGCCGGCGCATTCTTATTCCAGTCGTTTTCTGTTTTTATAAGCTAGCCCCTGGAAATCTTCTGTTTCATTACAGATGAGTCCCGGGACAAAAACCCTTATAACTTTTAAATAGAAAGGTATTTTTGATTGATTCTTTTTCTGTTCTCTTTATAATTTTGTCTAGTTTTTTATCAGATTTATTTGAAAAATATTTGGAATACTTTTTGTGCACCCCTTGGTATTTATGATAGCGCATATATTTTCTTTATACCGTAGATACCGAAGGAGGTGACGGAGCCGCGAACTTCACCGAGCTAGGCTCCGACTACTCTGAACCAGGCAAGCATGTTTGAACTTTTGATATGATGAGTGTCTTGGCATGTTTTGCATTTAGTTAGTTTCATGGCATGTTGAGGAGCATATCGATGAACGTTATTTTATGCAATATTGAGGTAAGTGAGTTCGATGATCCATAAGTGGATGGATGTGAGTATGAATGGCCATGTGTTGGCATGAGGATGGGTAAGATGGCAGTGTCGTAGCATGCCAGTCTTATGCCAGACTATGTGACTTCAGTGTCAAACCGTATCGGTCCAGTTCCTCTCATTTCCTTCCCTGTACTACCACATGTTTTCCGCAAGGAATATGGTTTAGTAAGTTGCAAACCGCTTTCCTGGTACACACCAAAAGGAGAGGCCGTGATGATGGTTCCATGGCCCTGGATTAAAGCCAGTCATCCGGTCAGGGGGCATGGGTGTTTCCGGTTGGGACCGAGAGGGGGGCACCCCTTAGAGCGCGCATATATAAATTTGATCCCATGCTATTCGAGATTGTGATCTCCCCGTCTCAAAAGTTTTTCTTGGATGATGTCTAGGGTGATTCCTAGCATCGAGAGGTAGGATGGGTGTGTACTGGTTAGGTGTGTTTTCTTCCGAAATACCGTAAACGGAACTAGTACTTTGTGACTACGGAAATCCATTGGCTGTGGGAAAATTTTTGTACAAACTCTGCAGAGTCATATATTTCCTCCAAATCATCTATTCCTTGTCCAAGATCGATATTATCTTATCCTGATCAAATGTCAGTTTTGATGACAGAGACTCCGGTGAATCGCATGAGTGCTAAGTCCGGTTAAATGATTATTCCTGTGGATGGACTAACCCATTTATTCTCATGAATTGAACATTTATTATGAGCATTATTTCCTTGTGAATAAAAGCCCTTTCTGCAATGTCGCTCAGACGTCCGACTGTGGCATTGTTGTATTTTACTTTCTTTTAAAGCCCTTTCTGTGATGTCGCCCCGACGTCCGACTGTGGTATTTCTTTTAAAGCCCTTTCTGTGATGTCGCCCCGACGTTCGACTGTGGCATTTCTTTTAAAGCCCTTTCTGTGATGTCGCCTCGACGTCCGACTGTGGAATTTCTTTTAAAAGCCCTTTATGTGGTGTCGCTAAGACGCCCGACTGTG
>NC_041383.1:630656094-630688568 GCF_002162155.2 Triticum dicoccoides
TCTATGATGTCGCCCCGACGTCCGACTGTGGTATTTCTTTTAAAGCCCTTTCTGTGATGTCGCCCCGACGTTCGACTGTGGCATTTCTTTTAAAAGCCCTTAAAGTGGTGTCACTAAGACGCCCGACTGTGGTATTTCTTTTAAAGCCCTTTCTGTGATGTCGCCCCGACGTCCGACTGTGGCATCATTTCCTTATATTTATTTATTCACCTTTCGAGGCGTCACTTCAGACACCCGATCGGTATTCATTTATGTTGTTGGGATTTCAGGCGGACTACCGCCGTTTCCCTTTTACTTACCTTGTTATGCTAATTTTTGAATGTACATTGGTGAATTATTCATCACGCATTCATGCATCCATTTGTTATATCTTACGTCCGAACTGTCTTGCGAGTACTTTCAAAGTACTCACTGGCTTGTTGATTTGGCCAGATGCTGACGAAGGCGATCTCATGGATGAAGACTTTGATAGAGAGTCCGACACCTAGACGAATCCCAGTCAGTCTCGTGCGACCCTGGATTTGGTCACTGTTTTATATCCGCTTCCGCTACCAAATAAATTCATCGAGCCTCACCTCGACGCTCGATGAGATGATAGACTTAGAGTCTTGTATCTCTCTCCCTGCTGTGTTTCTCCACCACTGCCCTATCCTCGAGTCAGTAGTATGCCCCCACACCACTGTGCCATGTCCGCCATTATGTATAATTATTGGCGTGCTTGTAATAATTTGGTTGAGCAACCGTAGTTCGACCCTGTAATATATTTTATGCTAGTAGCTTATTGTATCAAGAATTTGTCTACCAGTGAGGAGGATTTCTCTCATACTGGACTCAAAAGATTGGTTTCTCAATAAATATTTTTATTGGAAAACCGGTCGTGACAGCGACCGAGTTTTTCGAAGATCGGAAAGACCATAAGGCTGAAAGGTTATTCTGGTCGAAGTTCAGTGCCCCGACACGTCCGCTGCCGTTGAATGAAAAGATGGCCGCCTGGGCCGAACTCCACAGGTTGTCCGGGCTTGCTATGAGGTTTGTCGTGGATCATCTTTGGCCACGTGGACCAAGGCCGGACAACTATTTTGGATTGGTGCAACAATTCCTTGGTGCTATGTCGCATATCGATGCTGTGAAGAGGTCGGCGTGCATAGAGGGTGCGCGGATGGCTCTTGCCGGTGTTAAAACATACTGGGCTGGGATGGAAACCACCGCTATTGCAATCCGGGGTGCGGCAAAAGGCCAGGACTCGGACGAGCACTATTTTGAAGAAGTCTTAGAAGGCGCCTATTTAATAGAGGCTCAATGCTCGAAGAGTGCCATGTTTGAATGACATGTATCTCGATTTTAAAGACAATGTTATTTTGATTATAAGGGCTGTGTTTATACTTTTTCCCGAAAGTATTATAATGCCTCCTATGCGGCCGTTTATGTATGTATATAACCTGAAAGTTTGCAGTTGTCGGCTTCAGCCCCCACGCATATAATGCGGGGGTGTTCGAGAAAATGTGTAGTCACACTTGATCCAATGTCTTGGTCTGTTAAGGAGGTGATAGCGTGGCGAACCAGGCAATCGGACTATATAGCTTTAACACTTTCACTTAGCCATAGGAGTTTGACGGTGGGGCTACTATATAGCCCCTGGTACTTTCGCATTCATACGGATATGGTGCGCGTATGTACGTGACCGGGAAACCGGTCCTTCATTAATGCGGAGGATTCACGAAGATTCCGCTAGGTCATCGAGTGGTTGACGAGTCTCGCAATGTATCATGACAGTCAATTTTTAGCTTTCTCTACTGAGGTGCTCATCCAGATGAACCAGGGCACAATCGCAGTAGTTCTCCCGGTGCCGCCTTAGCCGATAGAGCGGAACGTAAGGTAGCAAAACACGGGAGCCGGGCAAACCCAACATTTGACCAAATACATGATTCGGAGCTGATGCATATAAGGCCAAACTCGCGACGCCGAACACTCCCTAAGGTATTCGGACTTTATAATGTGTACTGCGCTGAATAACGCCCTTGATAATAAGCCCTGAGTTTCCAGGTATGAGCAATAGTCTGGTGTGAGAAAAATGCCGAAAACGCTAGTATCCCTCCCGGTTGTATAAAGTTTCCGAAGGGGAAGAAGCAACAAGAGACATTAAAACGGTTTACGCAGGGTCTTAATCTAAAAAGAAACCTTTGAGCGGGGCCCTGCTGTACGTATGCGCCTTTATCTCCGTTGTGCCGTATCCTGGAAGGGTGTAGCACGATGATTATCTGTAAAAAGGGAAAACCAAGGTGAAAGACTTCGTGTGAGGAGTTCGTTAGTGAATGAACCATGAAAATGCAATATGTTATTGTATTGATAGGGTCGAGCCAAACTATGGGCAGCCCCTAGCATCTTTTATGGGGAAATCCCAACTGGGCTATTACATTGGGTGCGGCGCCAGACTCATCTAACCGTATCCATGGTCTTGACGACCGACCGTTTATCCTGATTGGAGGGACCGCTCAGTGTTTGGCTGCTAGAGCCGCCACTTATTTTTCCGCGCGTAAGGAATGCTCTGTATTTCAGCTAACTGTGATGACACCGTGTGGACCGGGCATCTTAAGTTTTAGGTAGGCGTAATGCGGTACTGCTGTAAAACGAGCAAAGGCCGTTCTTCCGAGTAGTGCGTGATAGCCTCTTCGGAATGGAGCGATGTCGAAGGTTAGTTCCTCGCTTCTGAAGTTGTCGGGAGAACCGAATACAACCTCTAGTACTAGAGAGCCCGTACAGTGGGCCTCGACGCCTGATATCACTCCTTTAAAGGTAGTGTTGCTTAGGCTGATTCTTGAAGGGTCTATCGCCATTTTGCGGATGGTGTCTTGATATATCAGGTTTAGACTACTGCCGCTGTCCATAAGGACTCGTGTGAGATGGTATCCGTCAATTATTGGGTCAAGCACCAAGGCAGCCGATCCTCCGTGCCGGATACTAGTCAGATGATCCCTGCGATCGAAGGTGATCGGGCAGGAGGACTAAGGATTAAATTTGGGGGCGACGGGTACCATAGTGTATATGTCTCGGAGTGCGCGTTTGCGCCTACTCTTTGGAATGTGAGTTGCGTAAATCATATTCACAATTTTGACTTCTGATGGGAATTTTTTTGTCCTCTAGTGTTCAGCTGGCAAGGCTCATCCTCGTCTTCACTTGGCGTCTCCCTCCCCTTTTGTTCGGCATTCAGCTTGCCAGCCTGCTTGAAAACCCAACACTCTATGTGGGTGTGGTTTGCAGGTTTTTCAAGGGTGCCGTGAATCTGACATAATTTGTCTAGAATCTTGTTTAGGCTGGACGGTCCATCTCTGCTGCCTTTAAATGGCTTCTTCCGTTGATCAGGTCGAGAACCCCTGAATCCGGTGTTGACCGTCGTGTTCTCTGGGCTGTCATCATTGTTTCGACGCTTGTTTTTGTTGTGTCGCGGCTTCCCGTTGCCATCCCTGACTTCGGATGTGCCTGGGTAGTTGGTGCCGCTATGGGCTAGCCAGCTATCCTCGCCCGTGCAAAAGCGGGTCATAAGGCTTGTTAAGGCTGCCATTGTCCTCGACTTTTCCTGGCCGAGGTGTCTGGCGAGCCATTCGTCCCGGATATTGTGTTTGAAGGCCGCTAAGGCTTCGGCATCCGGGCAATCGACTATTTGATTCTTCTTAGTAAGAAATCTGTTCCAGAGTTTTCGGGCTGTTGAATTATGTGACTTAGGTCGTGTGCGTCCGGAGGTCGGACATAGGTCCCTTGAAAATTGTCCCTAAAAGCATCCTCAAGTTCTTCCCAACTTCCAATTGAGTTCTCAGGAAGGCTTTTCAACTAGTGCCGAGCTGGTGCTTTCAATTTGAGGGGTAGGTATTTAATGGCGTGGAGATCATCTCCGCGAGCCATGTGGATATGAAGGATAAAGTCTTCAATCCAGACCCCAAGGTCTGTAGTTCCGTCGTATGCCTCTATATTCACGGGTTTAAATCTTTCCGGGAATTCATGGTCCAACACCTCACTGGTGAAGCACAAGGGGTGTGCGGCACCCCTATATTTGGACGTGTCGTGGCATGCTGTCGATGGTAGTTGTGTTCGGTGCTGATTCCTGGCTGGTATTCGATCAATGTGATCATTTCGGTAGCTCTGATCCTGTGCCGAAGCGTGCTTCCTAGATCCATAGATGGATATAGCCATACCGGACTTTTTCTCCAGGAGCTCACGTAAATCGTGTGTTGACTCGTGTGCAACATCATTAGCCGTCCTGTCACGGCCACGGGGTGGTCGGTCCGTCAGATTGGTCGTTTTCGGCTGAATGGGCTCTATGGCCTTGTCGTCGAATTCGTGCAGCAGCTTGCGCTTTGGATAGCTCTTTGTGTGATGATTGCCACCATATTTTTCTTCTGTGTCGAGCACTTTGTTCCACCTGCGGTTGAGCGTATCCTGCACGGCCTTAAGCCTTTGCTTCTGCATCTTTAGGCTGCTCGCAGTGGCAATAAGCCTTTTGTGGAGGTTCTCTTGTTCCAAGAGTTTTTCTGGGATGATGAGTGCATCATCATCGAGGCTGTTCTCCTCTCCGGAGACAGGTTGGTGAATTTTACCCTCGGGATCGGCGTCATCTGACGTCAGCTCCGGACTCTGTTCATCGTCCACTAGCTCATCCTGCTCCATCGCTGGGTCCATGGGGTCGTTGTTTCCTTTGGAGTCGACCGGGGTATTAATATTTCTTGCGTTGTTGTCATTGTTTTTACTGTGGCGGGATTTAGAGCGGCGCCTACGGCACCGCTTTGGTGGCTTATCGAGGGGAGTATCCTTCGTTGCATCATCACCATCGCCTTCTTTTGGTGTGTCCACTATATATATATATCGTATGATGAGGTGGCAGTCCAGCGCCCAGTGGGCGGTGGTTCCCGTTCTTCTCCTGCATCGTCGTACATACCATCGATGTCTTTGGAGTTGAAGTCAAGCACGTCGGTTAAGTCATCAACAGTGGCTATTAAGTGGGTGGTGGGTGGGGAACGAATTTCTTCGTCGTCCGCTTCCCACTCGAGCCGGACATAGTTTGGCCAAGAATCTCTCGACAAGGAAAGAGACCATAATGAGTTCAGCATGTCACCCAAGGGCGAGTGCTGAAAAATATCCGCGGCAGTGAACTCCATGACCGGTGCCCAATTAGATTCGATAGGCACGGACACACGCGGTTCGGATCCTGTAGCCGGAGACGAGTCTGAGGTCCGATGACACCACCTTCACAGGAGGTGGGATTAGTGTTCGGCTCCAGCGCCAATGAGTGCGCAGCCTCTATGGTGGGGTCCATCCACCCGTCCTCAGATGGCACGATCAGAGCCGGATTGATTCCCGGTGCCGCCGCAGGCGCGATCTCTCGAATAGTGTCCGATGGCAGATCAAAGTCATGCCCGTCGTGACCTCCCAGCGCGCCTGACATGGGCTCGAATCCGTCGAAGATCAAGTCTCCGCGGATGTCGGTAGTATAGTTCAAGCTTCCAAACCTGACCTGATGGCCAGGGGCGTAGCTATCGATCTGCTCCAGATGGCCAATTGAGTTGGCCCGCAGTACGAAGCCACCGAATACGAAGATCTGTCTAGGAAGGAAAACCAATCCCTGGATCGCATCGTTGAAGATGATTGAGGGAGCCATCAAGCCTTACCGTGATGACACAGTCGAACTCTCAATGAAAGCACCAATGTCAGTGTCAAAACCGGCGGATCTCGGGTAGGGGGTCCCAAACTATGCGTCTAGGCCTAATGGTAACAGGAGGCAGGGGACACGATGTTTTACCCAGGTTCGGGCCCTCTCGATGGAGGTAATACCCTACTTCCTGCTTGACTGATCTTGATGATATGAGTATTACAAGAGTTGATCTACCACGAGATCGTAGAGGCTAAACCCTAGAAGCCATCCTATGATTATGATTTTTATTGTCCTACGGACTAAATCCTCCGGTTTATATAGACACCGGAGGGGGCTAGGGTTACAGAGAGTCGGTTACAGAGAAGGAGATCTACATATCTGAATTGCCAAGCTTGCCTTCCACGCAAAGGAGAGTCCCACCCGGACACGGGACGAAGTCTTCAATCTTGTATCTTCATAGTCCAACAGTCCGGCCAAAGTACATAGTCCGGCTGTCTGAGTACCCCTAAATCCAGGACTCCTCACCAGGCAATGATCATTATATAGGCATCACGTCCAAGATTAGTAGACCGACTCCTGCCTGCATCTACTACTATTACTCCACACATCAAGCGCTATCTAGCAAGCATCTAGTGTATTAAGTTCATGAGAAAATGGAGTAATGCAATAAGAACGATGACATGATGCAGACGAGATCCGTTTATCTATTGCAGTAGATATAGATCTCATCTTGTTATCCTTAGTAGCAACGATACATACGTGGCGGTTCCCTTTCTGTCACAGGGATCAAGCACCGTAAGATCAAACCCACTACAAAGCACCTCTTCTCATTGTAAGATAAATATATCAAGTTGGCCAAACAAAACATCGGAGAAGAAATACGAGGCTATAAGCAATCAATCATATAAGAGATCAAAGAAGACTCAAATAAATTTCATGGATAAAAACATAGATCTGATCATAAACTCAAAGTTCATCAGATCCCAACAAACACACCGCCAAAAGACTTACATCATATGGATCTCCAAGAGACCATTGTATTGATAAACAAGAGAGAGAGGAAGCCATCTAGCTACTAACTACGGACCCGTAGGTCTACAAAGAAGTACTCACGGATCATACGAGAGGCACAAATGGATGTGGTGAACCCCTCCATGACGGTGTCTAGATTGGATCTTGGTGGTTCTGGACTCTGCGGGGGCTGGTTCAATATTTCGTTGACTCCCCTAGGGTTTCTGGAATATTGTTGTATTTATAGAGCAAAGAGGTGGTTCGGGGGGCACCCGAGGTGGTCACAACCCACCAGGGCATGTCTGAGCCTCCTGGCGCGCCCTGGTGGGTCCTGCTCACCTAGAGCAGCCCCTCAGGTGCTTCCTTGGCCCATTGGCTTTCTTCTGGCCCAAAAAAATCCTCCAGAGTTGCGTTGCATTTGGGCTCCGTTTGATATTGATTTCCTGCGATGTAAAAAACATGCAGAAAACAACAACTTGCACTGGGCTCTATGTCAATAGGTTAGTACCAAAAAATGATATAAAATGACTATAAAATGATTGTAAAACATCCAAGAATGATAATATAACAGCATGGAACAATTAAAAATTATAAATATGTTGGAGACGTATCAATGACTCGCATTAGTGTCCCACGTGTTTGCTTAGGGGCCTCGCCCTAACAAACGTGAGAGACACTCATTAGGCCCAGGCCTAGGGGCTACTGTTGGTGTCGTGAATGTTTGGCTCATGGATATAACCGCACGCAGACCACTGGCAGACCCTTCCTCAGCCTGAAGCCATCGAAGACTCAAGGCCCGAGAACGAGAACCACCTGGCAAAAGCCCCGTTTCCTTACCCTTGAAGCCATCTCTGTTCCACCACTTGATGCGTGGCAGGTTGGGCCTGCTCCGTGATAACCCACAAGTATTGAGGATTGCAACAATTTTTTATGGTAGAGTATTCAACCCAAATTTATTGATTCCACACAAGGGGAGGCAAAGAATATTCTCAAGTATTAGCAGCTGAGTTGTCAATCCAACCACACCTAAAAGACTTAATATCTACAGCAAAGTATTTAGTAGCAAAGTGTCGGGGGTTGGGTGCGACATATGCCAATGCATGGCTTATCATGGTGGGAGCAAGTAGACCGTCCCCGGTGCCTGGAAGCGGGATGAGGCGTAGACACGAACGCCGGCGAACTTTACCCAGGCTGGGGGCTCTCCTGGGAGATAGTACCCCTACTCCTGCTCTACGGGATCTCCGCATGATCACTATGGCACAAGTGATACAAATGTGCTCCTTGAGTTGTATGTTAGAGGTAGGAGAAGGCAAGGCTAGCTCTCTCCTGCTCTAGGGATCTGGCTAGTTCTATTAGAGTGGGAACACTTTGCATGGGTGCCCTGGGGGATTTATATAGGCCTACCCCCAGGGGTACAATGGTAAACCAGCCGGGTGCTGGGCCCGGCTGTCAATGTCTCTGGCCTCCGGCTTCTCCGCCGACTGCTGGGGCCCGCCGCCTGGTAGGCCCCGCCGGCTGGCCTGGTACTGAGCCGACAGGCTGCTCCTGCCGCTGGCGGGTCTGGTTGGTGGCTGCTCACTGTAGCCGTGCCGCTAATGACGCGGGCTTGGTTAGCTGAGTGTGGCTACAGTCCCGTCGCTTGGTGGGGGATCACTGTAGCCACACCTTGTCTCATCAGGTTAATGGTGCACTGACTTCGAGAGAGAGGGACTGCTGCTTGCTGGAGGCCGACTTCCCCAAGTCCGACTGGTTCGATGTCCGCCGCCTCCCAAGATGTCACTGCCTGATAGGGCCCGCTGCCCGCGGGCCGTACTGACAGGTTGTCATGGGAACAGGGCTTCGCCTGTCCGGAATGACGTCCGGGGGGAGTGGCAACAGTGCCACATCTCTGCCTGCACGGGGCACTGTGTCCACGCCCAACCCAAGATTCACGGGCGAGGGGCTTCACTCTAGCCATGCCCCGTCTCGTCCTCTTGACGGAGTGCAGACTCTGAGGGTGCCAGGTGGCCGCCTTCTTGATGCCGTCCTCTCTAGAGGCCGGCTGACTGGAGCCGGCTGCTCATGGTGCCGTCTGTAGGTGGTTGTCCATCCTGTGGGGCCGGCCGTTGGGCTAGCCGGCTCCCGGAGGGCGGAGTTTTAGCATGGGGCACTGTGGGCCGAAGCCGGCCCGAAGTTTTGATAGGTTCAGGGACTCGGGTGAGGCTACCCATGGCCCATTACTCCGACAGTAGTCCCTGAAGCCGGTGAGGCATGGTGGTTGAGGGGCCGTGAAGCCTCAACGGCTTCCCCCCTCACCGAGCTCCGGAGAATGCTTCATCAGCCTTGTGGTGGGCCGGCTGCTGGATCCGGGCCCGACTAGGCGGGTTCGTTAGCCGATTTTGAACTCCAAGGCGGGAGAACAGGTGGCGTGCCTGCTAAGCTTCCCCGGGCCGCCGCCCGTCACAGGAACGCCATGCGGCGCACGCCAGCCCGGCGAGCCTGCCACCCCACGCTCTTGATGGGACGTGACAGTGGGCCGGGCCCGCCACTACCGGGCCTCGGCACGCGGGGGGATCTGCTGTGCTGAGGCGGGTGGTTGTGATTCCCACGAGCGTTCAAGGTGCAGTAAGTTTGCACGGTGAACATGGGGTCGTGGGGTCGTGGGCGCAGTTAATCCCATGACCCGCGCCCCGTCCCCTCAGCTTCATAGCCCGAGAGCTATAAGTATGGGGAGGGAGGGGTGCGGGGGGCACGCGCGCCCCCTCCCACAATTTCTTCCTCCTCTCACTCTCCCCGCTATTGTCGCTGTTGCTGCTCCACGCTTGCTATGGTGCTGCCGCCGTTTGCCGCCGCCGCGCCCCTGCTCCTCTCGCAGCCCCGCCCGAAGCTATGGCACGCGAGAAGGGAGGCGACTGGGACAGCTCGACGGTCATCGAAGACCATATCACCTTCCTCCGGGACATGTGCCGGATGCCCAACGCGGCATTCGTCAAGGCACGGGTGCCGCCGGAGGCGGAGATTTCGCTAGCACCGAGCGGGAACGAGCGGGTCGTCTTCTGCTCGCACTTCCTCCGCGGCTTCGGCCTTCCGGTGAGCGGCTTCCTCCACTCGTTTCTCGACTTAAACCATCTCCAACCCCATCACTTGACGCCCAACACCGTGACCCTGCTCTCCGCCTTCGTCACGGCGTGCGAGGGCTACATCGGCATCCTCCCCACACTCGAGCTGTGGGGAGCATTCTTCTACAGGAAGCTAGGCACCTCCGCCAAGGACAAGGCGGTCGAGTGCGGTGGCTTTGTCGCCGTGCGCCAGCCGGCAAAAAGGACCGCCTTCCCCGTCATCAAGTTGTCATAGTCAGTAAAACTGTGGCAGCAGTCTTACTTTTATGTTGAGAACGTCGACCCGACTGTCGACTTCATCAACCTGCCGGCCTACGAGGCCGGCCCTCCTACCGGGCTTCGGCCCAACTGGGGCCACAAGCCGAAGCCGGTGTCGGTGGACGCGGCGGCCGCCATCGGCTGACTCCGGGTTCTCCAGGAGTCGGAGGGCCTCGTGGCCTCCTACCTCCTCATCACCTTCGTCGAGCGTCGGGTTCTCCCGCTGCAGGGCCGCCCTCATCCGATCTTCCGGATGGGCGGGCACCGCGACCTGTGCCGGCTGTGCACGAAGGAAATGCCGACTGCTGAGGTCACGCGGATGGTGAACGAGACCTCCGACCTCAAGGTGTCGGAGGGAGACTGGCGGTACGGGAAGCGGCGGTATTCGCGCGACGACCCGCCGCCTGCCCTAAGTCCCTTGATTTCTTCCTTTAGCTCTGTCTTTCAGTCTTGCTCTTATCGTGATGCGACTCCCTTCTGGATTGCAGATTTATATGTCCGAGGCGACGGCCGCCTTCGTGGGGCCGGGTGGTGAGTACCTGCCGGACAGGGCAGTGAGTGATGTGGACGACCCCGACTTGGGGGCAGCCGCCCTGGTGGATGATGCAACAGGTGGCAGCGACGGAGCAGGCGGCTCCGAGGAGGGCGGGGGCGTGGAGACCTGGCCTGATGATGACGACGATGAAGACGAGCCGTGCCCCGCCCAGAGCACAGCCAACACCGGCGCCGACCCCTCTACTGGGCTGCCCGCCTGTGGTGGCAAACGCAAGCGGAAGCAGGGCACTGCCCTGTTTGGCGGCGTGCCGAAGAAGCCCAAGAACCTGGCTGCGGCGACCAGGCGGAAAGAAGCCACGGCCAAGGTGGCCAGGTAACAGAGGCATCCGAAGGTGCCGGTTATAGTGTCAGCGTAAGTATCCCTCTCACGCTTCCACCTCTTCGCCGATCCGGCCTAAAACTTTTTTGTCTTATCTTCCTATCTCAGGGCCCCGCTCGTCCTCGAGAAGTTGGGTGCCGCCTCGGTTATTAGGTCGGCGGCAACCTCCACCAGCCGATGGATCGACCCGGCCGCCGATCTCCGGGAGGCGAGGGAGTGGAACGCGCAGGAGGTGCATGAGGAAGAGGTCGATCGTCTTGCGAAGGTGGAGGCGGACAAGGCCGTAGCATCCGCAGCGAGGAAGCTGGCGCAGGCGGAGGCCGAAGCCGTAGAGAGGGAGCGACTCGCGGAGGCTGCATGCCGCCAGGAGCTGCTGCTTGTGACGCCTCTGAACACCACGCCACCTCCGCCGGAGTTTGAGGCGACGACCGGAGGAGCCGGCGATGAGCAGCCAGTTATGGAGAGGGAGGGCGGCGACGAGGCCATGCCGGACGTCATTGTGCCCCCGCCATCACTGACCAGTGGAACACAGGTCGAGCAGCCAGCCGGGCCGCCGGTGCCACCAGCCGGGAACGTGGTGGTGACAGACCTGACTCCTTAGGTCCGCACACCCGCACACCGCCATCTTGAGAAGGCGGCCTTAGCACCGCGGCCGCTGGAGGCTGGTGTCGCGAGCTCGTCGGTCCCTGACACCGAGGCGACCAGTGCCGCGCCTGTCGGCTGGATATGCGGGGGCCGGACGGGCGCCCTGAACCAGGCGTCCCTCGACGTCCAGGCCAAACTCCGGGCCGAAGCCGAAGCCCTCAAACGCTGCAACGAGGCATTCCTGGATTCACGGGCCGCCATCCGAGTAAGTTTTATTCACTTCTCTTTGTTTTTGATCTTCTTGCTTTCTTCGTGGGGGCGCGCAAGCGCACCCACTAGGTGTAGTCCCCAAGTTTCGGGCCGACTGCTGAGCAGGCGGTGCGGAACTTTAACTTGCAAGTGTCAAATGCTGACTTTGTCTTGTATCCCTTCTGCAGGACTACCACAATCTTCCGACGGTCGCCTACAACTCCAGGGTCCGGGAGCTGGAGATGCAGACCTCCCATCTGACCGAGAGTCGGAGTAAGCTTTGATCTCTTTTCTTTGTGGGGGCGCGCTAGCGCACCCGCAGGCTGTAGTTCCCGAGGTTCGGGCCGACTGCTGAGCGGTCGGGCCGAATCTTCCCAGTGACTTTATCTTTGCTAGTTACTTCTTCTCTGTGGGGGCGCGATGGCGCACCCGCGGGCTGTAGTCCCCGAGATTTGGGCCGACTGCTGAGCAGTCGGGTCGGATCTCCCCGGCAACTACATCCATTTTTGTTATTTGACTGAGACTCTTTCTTCCTTCCTTTTCACAGAGGCCGACGCCGCCTTGCAGCAGCAGCTGGGCGAAGCCAACACCGCCCTGCACGGCAAGGAGGTGGAGTGCAGCAAGCTGGCGGAGGAGCGAGACCGGCTGGTCACTCAGCTCGCCAAGCAGACGGAGGCCATCAAGACAGCCCAGTGGGAGGCGAAGGCAAAGGAGACCGACCTCCTTGCTAAGTTTGAGGCCCAGCAGGAGGCGAAGGAGACTTGGTCGATGGTGAGCTTTCTTTTCTTTGTTTCTTGTTTTGAGTTGCCGGCCCTTATCTAGGCCGACTGCTTGTTTCTGATTTTGGCTTTCCTTGCTTTCCGTCCAAGCAAAATTTTTCCCGGGCCACTCCGTCGCCGTGAACCAGATCATCGAGGCCCAGCACGAAGAGCAGAGGGCGGAAGGAGTGTAGATTGTCGCTGACCCCCCCAGACCCTCAATGAGCAGCTCCTCAGCATCCAGGCCCGCCTTCAGCCTGCCCATCAAACACTGTGCCGCCTTCAGTGCATCGGGGCCCAGGTGATCTTCGCCCTCTGCCCAGGCTTGCCGGCTCCGCGCACCCCAAGTCGGACTGCCGACTGGTTGGAGGTGGCGGCCGGCCGCCTGGAAGCCTGGAAAGCCTCTGCAGCCCGGGGAGGAGCGCGCCGAGCTCTGGAGTTCGTCAAGGCATGGTATCCTGGGCTAGATCTAGCCTAGTTAACCACGTTCCGGCTGGAGGCGCAGGAGGAGCTGGTGGCGGTGGAAGCCGATCTTATCAGCAGGGCGGCGACAATCACCGATTATACCGACACCAGCGTGTTCATCCCGGATGTGGTCGAAGAATGTGCCGAAGCACCACAGGAGTGGCTTGGGCTGAACCTGGAGGATAGCGAGGGTTCGGCTGAAGTCATCGACTCTAGAGATGAAAGGGAGGAGGGTGAGGAGGAGGAGGAGGAGGAAGAAGAGGAAGAGAGCGAAGACGACATGCCGGAGGTTGGGGTGGATGGTCAGCCCCAAACTGACCGAGCATCAAGCAACGATCCGCGCTCCAAAGCGCCGAGTGCTACTGGAGGCGGCCAGGTGGGGATGGACCAGCCGCTCGTTCCTCCGACGGGTGCCATCGACTCTGCCGTCCAGCCCTCCACCGTCTAGACTGGTGCCGGTGACTCCACCGTCCAGCCGGAGCCACCTACCGCACCGAGCGGTACGGCCGACTCCGTCATTCAGTCGGAGCCCTCTGCCGTACCAATCGGCACTTCTGACTCCAATATCCAGCCGGAGCCCTCTGCTGCACCAACCGGCACCGCCGACCCCAACGCCCAGCCGGAGTCTTCTGCCACTCCTTAGGATACTTTGTCTTTTTCCTTCCCTGTTTGCTAGAGTCTGGACAACTTGATTAAATTTCGCAATTCCACCCGCGGGGTGTATATCGAACTTTGTTGAATGCCGGCCGATAGGCCTCTATAAATGTAAATATCTTATCAGTGTTTATGCTTTGCTTTGCCGACTTCTATCTTTTCTTGCTTTATACCCCTTGCTTTTTTCCTTTGCCGCCCTCCCTTCGTTACCCCCTTGCCAGCCAAGTAGCCGCTCTGCGGACTGCAGCTGGTTTGAGTACTTAACCTTTGCGGGAGGGCAAGTACTTAGCAGTTTGGAGATTTGGCAAATGAAACAGAAGCCGGCCGGCCGGCTGGTCGGCAGCCGGCCGAACAGGTGTGGTGTCGGCCTTAACTATATGCGCTTTTTCCTTAGCCATTTTTCATATGGGCACTTTTTTTGCAACCTCTGCCCGCCATTCAGTCGTTCCGCGAGCTGCGGCTTTTGACAGAGGAAGTTTTAGGTGCCAACATATTACTTGTCCGGCTACAGGAGGCGGCATATAGTAGAAAGCGGCAAACCTCCGGGTCGACTGGTCGAACCCGGTACCAGGCAGAAATAATAAAATAATGCATACTTGTAGGCATAACACTTATCATGTAGATAAAATGAGGGTAGTCCCCGAGCTCTTCTTGGGGAACCCGGAGTCTTTGTACATAATACAAAAGGTAGCGTGATACATACTGCTTTTAACTGTAAAATCTCCGGAGGAGGTTTGCATTCCATGGCCTCTCTGTCTCCTTGCCTGAATCATCTCTTTTGCATGCTCTGGGCTTCTGAGCGTCGATCAGATAGTAGGAGTCGTTGCCTAGCACCTTGCTGATGATGAACGGGCCTTCCCTAGGTGCCGAGAGCTTGTGCTGGCCGACTGTTTGCTGGATCAGCTGGAGCATAAGGTCTCCCTCTTGGAAGGATCTTGGCTTCACCTTGCGGTTGTAGTATCAGCGCAGCTCTGCTGATAGATGGCGGACCAGCTGAGTGCCCGCAGCCGGCCTTCCTCCAGCAAGTTGACACCGTCTTCTCGCGCCTCCTTGGCATCCGCCTCGGTGTACATGGTGACTCGCAGGGAGTCGAACTCTATGTCCGTCGGGATGACGGCTTCAGCACCATAGACGAGGAAGAAGGGCGTGAAGCCAGTCGACTTGTTCAGAGTTGTGCGCAGGCTCCAGAGGACGGCCGGTAGCTCGTCGAGCCAGCAGCCGGCCAAACGCTCTAGAGGCTCGACCAGTCGGGGCTTGATGTCGGACAAAATGAGGCCGTTTGCTCGCTCAACTTGGCCGTTTGACTGTGGATGGGCAACAGACGCTAAGTCTAGTCGGATGCCCTACGTCGCACAGAAACGAGCCAAGGCCCCTTTGGCGAAGTTTGTGCGGTTGTCGGTGATGATGCTATGTGGTATGCCATACCGAGTGGTGATGTCGGTGATGAAGGTCACGGTAGTCGTCCCATTCAGCTTCTTGATTGGTTTTGCCTCTATCCACTTAGTGAACTTGTCCACAGCGACGGGCAAATGTGTCATGCCGCCACGGGCCGTCTTGAATGGCCCAACCATTTCCAGCCCCCAAACGGCGAAGGGCCAGGCTATGGGAATGGTCTTGAGTGCAGAAGCCGGCAAATGTGGCTTGGAGCGGAACTTTTGGCACCCTTGACACTGCTGAACTAGTTCCTTGGCTTCTTCTAGAGCAGTTGGCCAAAAGAATCCATGGCGGAAAGCCTTGCCCACAAGTGATCTTGAGGTCGCGTGGTGGCCGCATTCACCTTGGTGGATATCCTTGAGGATTGCTTGGCCTTTCTCCGACTCCACGCAGCGCTGGTACACGCCCGTGACACTGCGTAGTACCAGCTCTTTGTTGATGATGGTGTAAGCTGCAGCTCGCCGTTGCACTTGTTGGGCCGAGATCTCATCAGTCGACAGCTCTTTGTTCACCAGAAACTTGAGGATTGGCTGAGCCCAGGATGGTACTGCTATTTCTTCGACTGCCACGACTTCAACTTGAATGAGGGTGGTTGGGCCGAGAGGAGGCGGGTTGGTAGCTGCTTCCGCCTGCTAAGCTGAGGAAGTCCCCGGGCCGACTGTTGCGATCCCCAGGTCGGGCTCTGGAGTCCCCGAGCCGGGTGCGGCTACAGCAGTCCCTGGGCCGCCTGCTGAAGTCCCCGTGCCGGCTTTTGGGACCCTCAAGTCGAATCCGACTGCTTCGGGAGGGGCTGGCACGAAGATGGAATCTGATTTCGGGGACGGCCTGACGGACGGCTTGAGGAGGCGGCGTAGGGCGACGCCAGCTGGTATCGCTTGCCGGGTGGAGCCGATCCGTGCCAAGGCATCTGCTTGCTTGTTGTCGTTTCTTGGCATGTGGAGGAACTCGCACCCATCAAAGTATCCACTGAGTTGCTGTACAAGGAAGGGTAGCTTGCCATGTTTGCGTCCTTGGTGTCCCAGTCGCCTGACGACTGCTGGACCAACAAGTCGGAGTGACCATAGCACAGGATCCGGCGAATGCCGAGTTCCTTGGCAAGCCGGAGCCCGTGTATGAGTGCCTCGTACTCGGCTACGTTGTTGGAGGCGGCGAAATGGACTTGCAGCACGTATCTGAGCTTGTCGCCTTTGGGAGAGGTGAGGACAACGCCGGCTCCCAGACCGGTGCGCATTTTTGAACCATCAAAGTGCATCCGCCAATGGGTGGAGTCTGGTGCTGGTAGCAAGTACTGGGTCTCAGCCCAGTCGACGAGGAAGTCGGCCAGCACTTGTGACTTGATGGCGCTGCGAGGCTGGTAGTAGATGGTGTAGGGGGCCAGATCGATAGCCCACTTGGCCACTCGGCCAGAAGCATCTCGGCTTTCGATGATCTCAGCAAGCAAAGTTGTACAGAAGACAGTTATTGGGTGCTCTTGAAAGTAAGGCTTCAGTTTCTTGGCGGCAAAGTGCACACCATAGCACATCTTCTGATAGTGTGGGTAGTTTTGCTTGGAGGCGGACCGCAATTCACTCAAGTAACTACCAGCCTCTGGACCGGCAATGCTCTGCCCTCCTCCTTGGCGCTCCACCACCATGACTATGCTGACAACCCGACTGGTAGCAGCAATGTAGAGGAGCATAGGCTCTTTCTCAGTCGGAGCCACCAAGATAGGCGGGGTTGTCAACATCTTCTTGAGTTGGAGAAAAGCCTCGTCTGCCTTGTCGTTCCACTAAAAAAAAGTGGTCTTCTTCATGAGCTGGTACAGGGGAAGGGCCTTCTCGCCCAGCCGACTGATGAAACGGCTAATTGATGCCAAGCAGCCGGTGAATTTCTGCATGTACAGCAGTCGGGTGGGCACCTTCATCTTCTCGATGGCCTTGATCTTCAAAGGGTTGCACTCTATGCCGCGCTCTAAGACCAGGAAGCCGAGAAGCTGGCCGACTGGTGCTCCAAAGACGCATTTCTCCGGGTTGAGCTTGATCTGGAATCAGCGCAGGTTCTCAAAGGTTTCTCTGAGGTCTTCTAGCAGCATGCCACGCTTCTCCGTCTTCACCGCCACATCATCCACATAGACATGGGCATTTCTGCCGAGTTGCTTGAGGAGGCACTTCTGCATGCAACACTGAAACATGGCACCGGCATTTCGCAAGTCGAACGTCATGGTCAGGTAGCAGAAGGCTCCGAATGGTGTGATGAAGGCGGTCTTTAGCCTGTCGGCCGGGTTTAGCTTTATCTGATGGTATCCTGAGTATGCATCCAAGAAACTCAACAGCTCGCATCCGACTGTGGAGTCTATCACTTGGTCAAGTCTTGGTAGTGCAAAGGGATCTTTGGGGCAAGCTTTGTTGAGGCTGGTATAATCAATGCACATGCGCCACTGCTTGTTTTTCTTCAACACTAGAACTGGGTTGGCCAGCCACTCTGTAAAGAACACTTCCATGATGAATCCGGCTGCCAGAAGCTGGGCTATCTCTTCTCTTCTCTTCTGACAGGCGGCGCAAGGGCTGCCTGACCGGCTTGGCGTCAGGTCGGACATGTAATTTGTGCTCGACGAAATCCATTGAAACACCCGACATGTCTTTGGGAGACCATGTGAAGATGTCTCGATTCTCATGGAGGAAATCGACGAGCTCGCTTTCGTATTTGCTGTCAAGGTTTGTGACAGCGTGCCTCTCCGGGTGCTCCGGGTCCAAGGGTATCTTCTTTGTCTCCTTTGCCGGTTTGAACGAGCCCTCTACCTCCGAATCCTTAGGGATGGGATACATTTCCGGCTTCTTGCCTGCCATCGCCACCACCCGGTCAAGGAGCCGCTTCTCAGCTGCAATCACGAGGGACTCGGCCAGCCGGCTGCTATCTGCGGCGCATGCGGTCGACTTTTTGTAGTCTCCGAATACAGTTAGGATCCCCTTGGTACTTGGCATCTTCATCTTGAGGTAAGCATAGTGGGGGACTGCCATGAACTTGGCCAGAGCAGGTCGGCTAAGCAACGCATGGTAGGAGCTCTCAAGGTCCACCACTTCAAACTAAACTGGCTCACGACGGAAATGATTCTTGTCTCTGAAGAGAACATCAATTTGAGTCTTGCTAATTGGTGAGCAGGAAAGGCCAGGGACTATGCCATGGAATACATTCCGACTGGGGAGGAGCTACTTCTGCTTGATTCCCAACTTCTCCATGGTATCACGGTACAGGATATTGATGCTGTTGCCGCCATCTATCAGGACTCTAGAGAAATGAGCTGCCCTCCTCTCCATTGCAAAGGTAGCATCCAGGACCAGGGCATAGGAACCGGGGGAAGGCATCACCTCCAGGTGGTCGGCCCTGCTCCAGCTGATGGACCTCTCAGATCAGTGCATGAATTCCGGAGCATCGGAGGCCACTGCTTGTACTTCTTGCTGTTGCAGCCGTCTGCTGCGTCTATCATCAGCCACACAAATGAACACAACATAGGCTCCGTGCTCCACAGGATACTCGTCTTGTACTGCTCCGACTGGCCGGGCCGCCGGCTGGTGGGGCGGAGGAGGCGGCGGGCTGGCAGGCGGAGGAGGTAAGAGGCCATCTCCCTTAGCAATCTTGGTGAGCCAATGACACTTCCAAGTGGTGTGGTTGGACGGCTTCGCGCCACTATGGAATTTGCAAGGTGCATCGAGGGTCTTCTTGTAAGAAAAGGCGGGCAACCAATTAGGCTTGCCGCCCTTCTGACGCTTGGGCGCTGGCTGCCCTTCCGGCTGCTGGTCCTCGACTGTCGCCACCTACCGGCTGGTGGAAGCCGGCTGGGCGGCCTTCCGCTTGTTGTCGCTTGGATGCTGTCACCGACTGATCTCACCAGTCGGAGTCCGAGGGGTCTGAGGTGCCACCTTGCCGGACGCATCAACTAGGATTTCCGCCTTCATGGAGGAATCGGCCGTGGCGTGCTTGTCGGTGATGATCAGCAGCTCATCAAGCGTCGCAGGCTCGTCGCAGAGGAGTCGATGCTTGAGGAGGGTGCCTTCTCGGCACTCGGCGGTGAAGTACTCGATCGCCTGCAGTTCATGCACACCTTCGCAGGAGTTGCGTAGCTCGGCCCAGCGCGTGAGATAGTCGCGAGTCAATTTGCTGGGCCCTTGGACGCACAAGGAGAGCTGTCGGGGCTTGGGAGGCCGCTTGTACGTGCTAGTGAAGTTGCAGATGAAGGCCTCGGTGAAATCAACCCATCTGTTGATGCTGCGGGGCTTCAGGCTATTAAGCCATGTCCGGGCTATGCCCTTGAAGCATGAGCGAGACATACTTTACGACAACGTGCTTGTTACCGTTCGCTATGCTGACGGCCGTGGAGTAGTCGACCAGCTAGTCCTCCAGCTTGACGGAGCCGGTGTATTTGGGCGTATCTCGCGGGAGGGTGAACCCTTTGGGGAAAGGATCGTCTCGGATTCGCGGGCCGAAACAGGGCGGGCCCAATGCGTCTTCTTCTTCTAGCGCTAGGGATCGGTTGATATGATCGATCTGATGGCAGGCATCGTTCTCTCCGACTCCCTCTCGGTGGCCAAGATGGTTGCCGAGTGTCGGGTGCGTGATAGGCGGTGGAGTAGGGTGCCTCGCTCCACGAGGCAGAGGAGGAGGCGGATCGCCTCACCGCTCCACCGCTCCACCGCTCGAGGGAGGCCGTCTTCGTCTCACTCGATGGTGAGGCGCGTCCGGCTGCGGCTGGCAGCCGGCTCGTTGCCTCTTCTTCCACGGGCGTCACCAGTCGGCGTCCGGGATGTCGCCCCATGATCCCAGCGATGGGGTGGTTTGTCGTTCCGCTGGGCAGGCACTTCAGCACGGCAGCCGACTTCGTGCTGCGCGGCAGCCGCGTCTAGGAGCTGCTGGACTCGCTCTGTCATGTGGCGGCGCTCATCGCCGTTGTATTTGTCCAGCTCATCCATCACTGCCTGGGCGGCCCGGATGTTCTCAGCAGGCATGCCGTAGACAGTGCGTTCTGCTCCGAACATGCTGGCGATGGTCGCGCCACACTGTCGGACCGTGCGACGCGGCTAGGCCCCGCAGGAGCCGGCGTGCCGCCAACAGCCCGATCCATCTCGTGCTGGTAAGCGTCCGAGAGGCGTCGCACGCTGGCCAATCGGCCAGCGCTCTCGAGAAGCTGGACGCGGTGTGCCTCCAGCATATTAGCATCTGCGCCCTCTGGGATGGGCGCCGACAGGTCTCACAGAGCCGCATCGAGTGGGTCTCGAGCGCATCGGTCCGAGTGCTCGCCGCTGTGGATGACGAGCACCTCCTTGACGGTGCTCCCACCGTTGTGCTTGCGAGGAGGCAGCTCGTCGTAGACCACCACGTTGGTGGGGAACGCGTCAAACGACGCCGTGTCGGAGTCAACGATCATTGGATCGGTGGAGCCAACAGACTCCAGGTCGACAGCGGGCTCTCTGGCGACGTGAAGCTGGCCGAGGAGGCTGATGAGGCGGCTCTCGGGGCAGCCGGTGCCCGTGTCGGAGGCCGGCTCGTCGGAGAGATGGATCTCGCCAACAAGGTCGGCGAGGCAGCTCGCCGCACAGGCGATCTCTGTGCCGTTCAGCGCGTTGAGGCTGACACCGTCGGGCGCGCTGGGCTGGCTTCGCTCGCTAGGAAGGAACAAGGTTCCCATCCAGAGCAGATCTCCGGAAGATGGTGCACCTCACCCCACGGTGGGTGCCAAATGTCGGGGGTTGGGTGCGACATATGCCAATGGATGGCTTATCATGGTGGGAGCGAGTAGAACGTCCCCGGTGCCTGGAAGCGGGATGAGGCGTAGACACGAACGCCGATGAACTTTACCCAGGTTGGGGGCTCTCCTTGGAGATAATACCCCTACTCCTGCTCTGCGGGGTCTCCGCATGATCACTATGGCACAAGTGATACAAATGTGCTCCTTGAGCTGTATGCTAGAGGTAGGAGAAGACAAGGCTAGCTCTCTCCTGCTCTAGGGATCTGGCTAGTTCTATTAGAGTGGGAACCCTTTGCATGGGTGCCCTGGGGGGGTTATATAGGCCTACCCCCCTAGGGGTACAATGGTAATCCAGCCGGGTGCTAGGCCCGGCTGTCAGTGTCTCCGGCCTCCGGCTTCTCCGCCGACTGCTGGGGCCCGCCGCCTGGTAGGCCCCGCCGGCTGGTCTGATACGGAGCCAACAGACCGCTCCTGCTGCTGGCGGGTCTGGTTGGTGGCTGCTCACTGTAGCCGTGCCGCTAATGACGCGGGCTTGGTCAGCTGAGTGTGGCTACAGTCCCACCGCCTAGTGGGGGATCACTGTAGCCACACCTTGTCTCATCAGGTTAATGGTGCACTGACTTCGAGGGAGGGGGACGGCCGCCTGCTAGAGGCCGGCTTCCCCAAGTCCGATTGGTTTGATGTCCGCCGCCTCCCAAGATATCACTGCCTGATAGGGCCCACTGCCCGCGGGCCGTACCGACAGGTCGTCATGGGAACAGGGCTTCGCCTGTCCGGAATGACGTCAGGGGGGGAGTGGCAACAGTGCCACATCGTGCGGAGATCTCCGCCTTTACGGGGCACTGTGTCCACGCCCAGCCCAAGATTTGGGGGCGAGGGGCTTCACTGTAGCCATGCCCCATCTCGTCCTCTTGACGGGGGCACAGACTCTGAGGGTGCCAGGTGGCTGCCTTCCTGACGCCGTCCTCTCCAGAGGCAGGCTGACTGGAGCCGTCTGCTCGTGGTGCCGTCTGTAGGTGGTTGGCCGTCCTCTCGGGGCCGGCCGTTGGGCTAGCCGGCTCCCTGAGGGCGGAGTTTTAGCATGAGGCACTGTGGGCCGAAGCCGGCCCAAAGTTTTGATAGGTTCAGGGACTCGGGTGAGGCTACCCGTGGCCCATTACTCCGACACAAAGTAGTATGGAGGTAACGGTAACGGTGGCAAAAGTAAGAGTAGCAATTTTGTAGTAATCGTAACAGTGGCAACATAAAAGTAACAAAGCAAAGATCAATATGTGAAAATCTTGTTGGCAATGGATCAATGATGGGTAATTATGTTGGATGCAATTCATCATGCAATAGTTATAACATAGGGTGACACAGAACTAGCTCCAGTTCATCAATGTAATGTAGGCATGTATTCCGAATAATAGTCATACGTGCTTATGGAAAAGAACTTGCATGACATCTTTTGCCCTACCCTCCCGTGGCAGCGGGGTCCTATTGGAAACTAAGGGATATTAAGGCCCCCTTTTAGTAGAGTACCGGATCAAAGCATTAGCACTTAGTGAATACATGAACTCGTCAAACTACGGTCATCACCGGGAGTGGTCTAGATTATTGTCACTTCGGGGTTGCCGGATCATAACACATAGTAGGTGACTATTGAGTTGCAAGATAGGATCAAGAACTCACATATATTCATGAAAACATAATAGGTTCAGATCTGAAATCATGGCACTCAGGCCCTAGTGACAAGCATGAAGCATGGAAAAGTCATATCAACATCAATCTTAGAACATAATGGATACAAGGGATCAAACTCTAACAAAACTAACTCGATTACATGGTAAATCTCATCCAACCCATCACCGTCCAGCAGGCCTACGATGGGATTACTCATGCACAGCGGTGAACATCATGAAATTGGTGACAGAGGATGGTTGATGATGACGGTGGGGACCGATTCCCCTCTCCGGAGCCCCGAACGGACTCCAGATCAGCCCTCCCAAGGAAGATTAGGGCTTGGCGGCGGCTCCTTATTGTAAAATGCGATGAATCCTTCTCTCTGATTTTTTTCTCCCCGAAAGTGAATATATGGAGTTGGAGTTGAGGTCCGTGGAGGTTCAGGGGGCCCACGAGGCAGGGGGCGCGCCCCAGGGGGGGTGCCCTGCACCCTTGTGGATAGGGTGTGGGCCCCCTTACGCTGATTCTTTTGCCAATATTTTTTATTAATTCCAAAACGTGTCTCCATGGATTTTCATGTCATTCCGAGAACTTTTATTTCTACACAAAAATAACACCATGGCAATTCTGCTGAAAACAACGTCAGTCCGGGTTAGTTCCAGTCAAATCATGCAAGTTAGAGTCCAAAAGAAGGGCAAAAGTGTTTGGAAAAGTAAATACGTTGGAGACGTATCAACTCCCCCAAGCTTAAACCTTTGCTTGTCCTCAAGCAATTCAGTTGAGAAACTGAAAGTGATAAAAAAAACTTTTACAAACTCTGTTTGATCTTGTTGTTGCAAATATGTAAAGCCAACATTCAAGTTTTTAGCAAAGATTATGAACTAACCATATTCACAATAACATTTAGGTCTCATGTTTACACATATCAGTGAAATAATCAACTAGCGAGCAATAATAATAAATCTTGAATGACAACACTTTCTCAAAACAATCATAATATGATATAACAAGATGGTATCTCGCTGGCCTTTTCTGAGACCGCAAAACATAAATGCAGAGCACCCCTAAAGATCAAGGACTGACTAGACATTATAATTCATGGCAAAAGAGATCCAGTCACAGTCATACTCAATATAAATTAATAGCAATGCATGCAAATGACAGCTGTGCTCTCCAACTGGTGCTTTTTTAATAAGAGGATGAAGACTCAACATAAAAGTAAATAGATAAGCCCTTCGTAGAGGGAAGCAGGGATTTGCAGAGGTGCTAGAGCTCGAGTTTTGAAATAGAGATAAATAATATTTTGAGTGGCATACTTTCATTGTCAACATAACAACCAAGAGATCTCGATATCTTCCATGCTACATACATTATAGGCGGTTCCCAAACAGAATGGTAAAGTTTATACTCCCCCACCACCAACGAACATCAAAGGCTGGCCCGAAACAACAGGTGTCGTCCAACTAACAACAATCCAGGGGGAGTTTTGTTTGCAATTATTTGGATTTGATTTGAGCATGGGACTGGGCATCCCGGTTACCAGCCATTTTCTCGTGAATGATGAGCGGAGTCCACTCATCGTGAGAATAACCCACCTAGCATGGAAGATATAGACAACCCTAGTTGATACATGAGCTATTCGAGCATACAAAAGAAAATTTCATTTGAAGGTTTAGAGTTTGGCACATTCAAATTGACTTGGAACGACAGGTAGATACCGCATATAGGAAGGTATGGTGGACTCATATGGAACAACTTTGGGGTTTATGGAAGTGGATGCACAAGTAGTCTTCCTGCTTAGTACAAGTGAAGGCTAGAAAGAGACTCGGAAGCGACCAACTAGAGAGCGACAACAGTCATGAACATGCAATAAGATTAATCAACAATGAGTGCAAGCATGAGTAGGATATAAATCACCATGAACATAAATATCATGGAGGCTATGTTGATTTTGTTTCAACTACATGCGTGAACATGTGCCAAGTCAAGCCACCCGAATCATTCAAAGGAGGATACCACCCTATCATACCACATCACAACCGTTTTAATAGAATGTTGGCATGCAAGACAAACCATTCTAAACTCCTGGCTAATTGAGCATGGCATGAGAAACTATAATCTCTAATGGCCATTGCATAAATGTTTCATCCATAATAAGCTGAATCAGGAACGATGAACTAATCATATTTACAAAAACAAGATAGGTCGAGTTCATACCAGCTTCTCCCATCTCATTCATTTCATCATATATCCTCATTATTGCCTTTCACTTGCACGACCGAACGGTGTGGATAATAATAATAATGCACGTGCATTGGACTAAGCTAGAATCTGCAAACATTTAATACAAAGGAGAAGACAAGGTAATACGGGCTCTTGGTTAGATCAACAATAATGCATATGAGAGCCACTCAACATTTTCATCGTTGTCTTCTCCTCTCGACCCCCAAAGAAAAGAAAAGAAATAAAACTATTTACACGGGAAAGCTCCCAACAAGCAAAAGAATAAGGAGAAATCTTTTTGGGTTTTCTTTTAATACTACTGCTACAAGCATGGAAACTAAACTAGCTAAAAGCTACAACTAATTTTTTTCATTTTTCTTAAGGTTTTTCAAACACACAAGAAGAAAGCAGGAAAAGAAAATAAACTAGCATGGATAGTACAATGAAAGAGTATGAGCACCGACAACTAAAATGAGTGTGTGAACATGAATGTAATATCGGTGAGAAATACGCACTTCCCCAAGCTTAGGCTTTTGGCCTAAGTTGGTCTATGCCCATGGCTGGCCTGGCGGATATCCAAAGTCGTACTCGGGGTTGTACTAAGATGCAACAGCTACTTCCTGGAGAACTGCTGCTTGGAGGCGAGCTGCCTCCGTCCTCCTCTCATATTTGTTCGCATCCTCCCTGGTTATAAAATATCTCCTTTTTTCCTGAAAGTTAAAGAAAGTAGGAGCAGGGAGAGTAACATGGACAGTACACCATCTGTCAAAGATTAGTCGGTACTGGAGGAACTGTTCGTTCCTCTCAAGAAACTGATGGCGAACCATAGCACTATAATCTAGATAAACAGGTGGCAACTCAATATCATTTCCATTTATGGGTACACCAGGATAATTAGCTACACGAGTTGCATAAATTCCACCATACAAATCTCCACTTGTACCATTAAGATGCAACCTCCGTGCAACAATGGCCCCCAAGTTATATTGTTTATCACCTAATACCGCACTCTTGAGGACACTAAGATCTGGAACACACATGTGACAAACCTCATATTTACCGTTGATGCATCTACCTATAAAGAGAGCAAAATAATGTATGGAAGGGAAATGAATGCTCCGTATGGTAGCTTGTGCGATTTCTCTAGTTTCTCCCACAATGATACTAGCAAGAAAGTCTTTATATTCAGATTTGCAAGGTTCACTAACATTGCCCCACCACGGGATTTTACAAGCAGTATTAAAATCTTCAAGGTCCATGGTATATGATTTATCATAGAGATCAAATAAAACAGTGTGAGTATTGCGCGAGGATGAAAATTTAAACCTCCTCACAAAGGAATCGGTGAGGTAGTAGTACTGTCGGCACTTATCTGACACGAAGTCCTCAAGATCAACATTACATACATACGCATCAAATTCATCCTTTAAGCCTACTTGGACCATAAATTTTTCCGACGGCTATTCACAAGGCCGCTCTTGAGCTTCCCTTGGTGGTTCATCGTCCGGCTCACGTATCGCGAGCCTCGGTTCTTGCTTCCATGAGGAACCACCTTGGTACATTTTCCTAAAGATTTTTCTTCTTCTGAATTTTTTTCTGAAATTTTAGTGACTCAAACGAAAAGTGAACCAAACTCAACAAGATTGATAGCAACTGCTCCCACAAGTGTCTAGAGGCTATATCATGCATTAAAACTACTTTGGACCATATAAATTTGACATGCAAGCTCAAGAACAGGGTCACCTCAGCAGCAAAAATTTGCAATAAATGAAGCACTAGAACAAAAACTAATTGGGCCATTAGAGGAGTCACATACCGAAGAACAATCCCCAAAGCAGTTTTGTGAATGGAACTTTGAGCAAGGAGATCGAAAATGGCAGCAAAACGAGCTAGAACACGGGTTTGAGCTACGAGATGATTTTTTCTGGAGGAAGACGAAGTGTGTGGGTGCTGGGATAAGTGGAGGGGGGACACGTGGGCCCACGAGGCAGGGGCGCACCTAGGGGGTAGGGCGTGCCCTCCACCCTTGTGGCCAAATGGTGGCCCCCCTGGTGTGTTCTGAGTGCGAGAAATTCTTAAATATTCTACAAAAAATCATACTCCATTTTCAGGGCATTTGGAGAACTTCCATTTTCGGGGTATTTTTTTATTGCATGGATAATTCAGAAAACAGGCAAAAAATACAATTTTTACTTTATTTAATCTAAATAACATAAAGGAGAAGGAGGGTACAAAGAGGTGTGCTTTCTAACTTCATCCATCTCATGCTCATCAAAAGGAATCCACTAACAAGGTTGATCAAGTCTTGTTAACAAACTTATTCCGAATAACATGAAACCAGAGAATTTTCGAATAACACTAGGTTACCTCAACGGGGATATGCATGTCCCCAACAATAAGAATATCATATCTCTTTTTGACAGTAGGAAGAGGAAATTCAAACCTCCAATAGAAATCATTGAAATTTTTCAAATAGAATTTATACTATGAACTTGAGGTTGTTTCCTCGGAAAGTGTACCATATGCTCATTACCATTAACATGAAAAGTGACATTGCCTTTGTTGTAATCAATAACAGCCCCTGCAGTATTCAAAAAGGGTCTACCAAGGATGATCGACATACTGTCGTCCTCGGGAATATCAAGAATAACAAAGTCTGTTAAAATAGTAATGTTCCCAACCA
Organism: Triticum dicoccoides; assembly: GCF_002162155.2. Classification (NCBI taxonomy): domain Eukaryota; kingdom Viridiplantae; phylum Streptophyta; class Magnoliopsida; order Poales; family Poaceae; genus Triticum; species Triticum dicoccoides. The sequence goes on from NC_041383.1 coordinate 630,683,409, forward strand.
GAACAGGCACATCCTCACAAATACAGACGGGTATAGCAGTTGATTTATTGGCCATTTGCAAAGAGATTCCAGTAGGTGTCAACTTATTCACATCAAGTCTACAATATAAAGAGAGAGGCATAACACTAACACCGGCTCCAAGATCATATAAAGCAGGTTTAGTATAGTTTCCTTTAATGGAGCATGGCATAGTTGGTACGCTTGGGTCTCCTAGTTTCTTTGGTACTCCACAAGCATGGTGGAAATTTCAGCTTCCGGTATCTTTCTTTTATTTGTAACAATATCTTTCATATACTTAGCATAAGGATTCATTTTTAGCATATCAGTCAAACGCATACGCAAAAAGATAGGTCTAATCATTTCAGCAAAGCGCTCAAAATCCTCATCATCCTTTTTCTTGGATGGCTTAGGAGGAAAAGGCATGGGTTTCTGAACCTATGGTTCTCTTTCTTTACCGTGCTTCGTAGCAACAAAGTCTCTCTTATCATAACATTGATTCTTTGATTGTGGGTTATCAAGATCAACAACAGGTTCAATCTCTACATCATTGTTATTGCTAGGTTGAGCATCAACATGAACATCATCATTAACATTATCACTAGGTTCATGTTCATTACCAGATTGTGTTTCAGCATCAGAAATAGAAATATCATTGGGGTTCTCAGGTGTGTCTATAACAGGTTCACTAGAAGCATGCAAAATCCTATCATTTTTCTTTTTCTTTTTCTTAGAAGGACTAGGTGCATCAACATTAGTTCTCTGAGAATCTTGCTCAACTCTCTTAGGATGGCCCTCAGGATACAAAGGTTCCTGAGTCATTCTACCACCTCTAGTCATAACTCTAACATCATTATCATTTTTCTTATTATTTAATTCATTGAGCAAATCATCTTGTGCTTTAAGTACTTGTTCTACTTGAGTGGTAACCATGGATGCATGTTTACTAATAAGCTTAAGGTCACCTTTAACTCTAGACATATAATCACTCAAGTGTTCAACCATATAAGCATTACGCTTCAATTGTCTACCAATATAATCATTGAAGTTTTCTTGTTTAACAATAAAATTATCAAACTCATCCAAGCATTGGCTATCAGACTTATTATGAGGAATATCACCTTCATAAAATCTATAGAGAGAATTTACCTTTACTACCTGTGTCGGGTTATCAAGACCATGTGTTTCTTCAATAGGTGGTAATTCTTAACACCTTCACCTTTAATACCTTTTTATTACATAGATTTCTTTGCCTCTTGCATATCTTCAGGACTGAGAAATAGAATACCCCTTTTCTTCGGAGTTGGCTTAGGAGTTGGTTCAGGAAGTGTCCAATCATTATCATTATTCAATAGCAATTTAGCTTGCTCAACAGTTCTTTCCCTGAAAACACAACCAGCACAACTATCCAGGTGGTCTCTGGAAGCATCGGTTATTATAAAAGATATCAATTATTTCATTTTTGTTGAGAGGATGATCAGGCAAAGCATTAAGTAATCGGAGAAGCCTCCCCAACCTTGTGGGAGACTCTCTTCTTCAATTTGCACAAAATTATTTATTTCCCTTAAGGCAGCTTGTTTCTTATGAGCAGGGAAATAATTAGCAGAGAATTAATAAATAATATCCTGGGGACTACGCACACAACCAGGAGTTAGAGAATTAAACCATATCTTAGCATCACTCTTTAATCAGAACGGAAATAATTTAAGTCTATAATAATAGCGAATTTTTTCCTCATGAGTAAATAGGGTGGCTATATCATTCAATTTAGTAAGGTGTGCCACAACGGTTTCAGATTCATAGCCATAAACATGATCAAATTCAACCAAAGTAATTAACTCAAGATCGACAGAGAAATCATAATCCTTATCATAAATATAGGTAGGTGAAGTAGCAAAAGCTGGTTCATATTTCATTCTAGCATTCAGATACTTTTCTTTCAGCTTTAACAATTTCTTAAGATCCTATCTATCTTTGCAAGCAAAAAGGTCTCTAGTTTCTTCATCAATAACATAACCCTCAGGTACATCTGGCAATTCATATCTAGGGGGAGAATCTTCATCATCACTTTCATCAATATTATCAGTTTCAATAATTTCATTCTGTCTAACCCTAGCAAGTTGTTCATCAAGAAATTCACCTAATGGCACAATATTATCAAGCAGAGAAGTAGTTTCATCTTAAGCATCATGCATAGCAGAAGTGGCATCATCAATAACATGCGGCATATCAGAATCAATAGCAGGTGCAGGTGTAGGTGATGCAAATTTACTCATAACAGAAGGTGAATCAAGTGCAGAGCTAGATGGCAGTTCCTTACCTCCCCTCGTAGTTGAGGGAAAAATCTTGGTTCTTTCATCTTTCAAGTTCCTCATAGTGATCAACAGATATAAATCCCAAGTGACTCAAAGAATAGAGCTATGCTCCCCGGCAATGGCGCCAGAAAATAGTCTTGATAACCCACAAGTATAGGGGATCGCAACAGTTTTCGAGGGTAGAGTATTCAACCCTAATTTATTGATTTGACACAAGGGGAGCCAAAGAATATTCTCAAGTATTAGCAGCTGAGTTGTCAATTCAACCACACCTGAAAGACTTAATATCTGCAACAAAGTATTTAGTAGCAAGGTAGTATGGTGGTAACGGTGGCAAAAGTAACAATAGCAATTTTGTAGCAATCATAACAGTGGCAACGGAAAGTAACTAAGCAAAGATCAATATGTGAAAATCTCGTAGGCAATGGATCAATGATGGATAATTATGTCGGATGCAATTCATCATGCAATAGTTATAACATAGGGTGACATAGAACTAGCTCCAGTTCATCAAGGTAATGTAGGCATTTATTCCAAATATAGTCATACGTGCTTATGGAAAAGAACTTGCATGACATCTTTTGCCCTACCCTCCCATGGCAGCGGGGTCCTATTGGAAACTAAGGGATATTAAGGCCTCCTTTTAATAGAGTACCGTACCAAAGTATTAGCACTTAGTCAATACATGAACTTCCCAAACTACGGTCATCACCGGGAGTGGTCCCGATTATTGTCACTTTTGGGTTGCCGGATCATAACACATAGTAGGTGACTATTGAGTTGCAAGATAGGATCAAGAACTCACATATATTCATGAAAACATAATAGGTTCAGATCTGAAATCATGGCACTCGGGCCCTAGTGACAAGCATTAAGCATGGAAAAGTCATATCAACATCAATCTTAGAACATAATGGATACTAGGGATCAAACCCTAACAAAACTAACTCAATTACATGGTAAATCTCATCCAACCCATCACCCTCCAGCAAGCCTACGATGGATTACTCACGCACAGCGGTGAACATCATGAAATTGGTGATGGAGGATGGTTGATGATGACGATGGCAATGGATTCCCCTCTCCGGACCCCTGAACGGACTCCAGATCAGCCCTCCCGAGGAAGATTAGGGCTTGGCGGCGGCTCTGTATCATAAAATGCGATGAATCATTCTCTCTGATTTTTTTCTCCCCGAAAGTGAATATATGGAGCTGGAGTTGAGGTCGATGGATGTCCAGGGGGCCTACGAGGCAGGGGGCACGCCCCAGGGGGGGGGCCCTGCACCCTCATGGATAGGGTGTGGGCCCTAAGGAAGTCCTGGATTAAGGGGTCCTCAGATAGCCGGACTATATACTTTGGCCGGACTGTTGGACTATGAAGATACAAGATTGAAGACTTTGTCCTGTTTCCGGGTGGGACTCTCCTTTGCGTGGAAGGCAAGCTTGGCTATTCGGATATGTAGATCTCCTTCTCTGTAACCGACTCTGTGTAACCCTAGCCCCCTCCAATGTCTCTATAAACTGGAGGGTTTGGTCCGTAGGACAACAACAATCATAATCATAGGCTAGCTTCTAAGGTTTAGCCTCTACGATCTCGTGGTAGATCAACTCTTGTAATACTCATATCATCAAGATCAATCAAGCTGGAAGTAGGGTATACCTCCATCAAGAGGGCCCGAACCTGGGTAAACATCGTGACCCCCGCCTCCTGTTACCATTAGCCTTAGACACACATTTCGGGACCCCCTACCCGAGATCCACCAGTTTTGACACCGACATTGGTTCTTTCATTGAGAGTTCCACCGTGCCGTCACGATAAGGCTTGATGACCCCGTCAATCGTCTTCAACGACGCGGTCCAGGGTGAGGTTTTCCTCCCCGGACAGATCTTTGTATTCGACGGCTTCGTATTGCAGGCCAACTAGCTTGACCATCTAGAGCAGATCGATAGCTACGCCCCTGGCCATCAGGTAAGGTTTGGAAGCTTGAACTATACTTCCAACACCCAAGGAGACTTGATCTTCGACAGATTCGAGCCCATGCCAGGTGTGCCGAACAGTCACGACGAGCATGACTTAGATCTGCCATCAGATAGTGTTCGGGAGATCACACCTGCGGCTGCCCCGACCCTCAATCCGGAGCAGATCGTGCCATTCGAGGATGTGCGGATGGACCCCGCCATGGTGGCCGCATACTCAGCGGCGATAGAGCCGAACACTGACTTCACCTCCTATGAGGCCGGTGTCATCGGATCCTCGGACTCGTTTCCGGCCATAGGCTCTGAACCACGTGCGTCCGAGCCTATCGAACCTGATTGGGCACCGATCATGGATTTTACCTCCACGGATATCTTTCAGCACTCGCCCTGGGGCGACGTGCTATATTCATTGAGGTCTCTCTCCTTGGCAAGCGGACGATGAAGAAATTTGTTCCCCACCCACCACAAACTTAATAGCCACTATCGATGACTTAACCAATGTGCTTGACTTCAACTCCAAAGACATCGACGGTATGGACGACGATGCAGGAGAAGAATAGGAACCACCGCCCACAGGGCTCTGGACAGCCACCTCATCATATGATATATATATATATATATATATATATATATATATATATATATATATATATATATATAGGACAAATGTTTCCTACAAGCAGTGGTAGTTACCACTACTTGAGTTTTGTATGTTGTATGTAGTATCTCTCGAAACCGAGAGTATGTACGTGTAGCATGTAGTATATAACAATGATTAGGTAGTATATATACTAATTTTTAGGTAGTATGTACTATTTTTTGAGTATGCTCATTTTTACGTACAAATATGTACGTATTTTAAAAATATAAC
>NC_041383.1:630688831-630702019 GCF_002162155.2 Triticum dicoccoides
AGAAGGCGATAGCGATGAGGCAATGGAGGATATTCCCCCTGAGAAGCAATCTAATCACCGGCATCATAGGCGCCGCTCTAAGCCCCACCAGAACAAAAATAGCGATACCGTCACAAGAGATGATAGCAATCCGGATGGTGCCGAAGACGAAAAAAATCCCGCCCAGCCAGGCTTCGAGCAGGCCGAGCGGGAGGATGGGCAAGCTAGCCCTAAGGAACAGGCAACGGACGGAGAATCGGAGGATGACAATTACATGCCCCTCTCCGAAGACGAAGTGAGCCTTGGCGACGAAGAATTCACCGTGCCTGAGGATCCCGTCGAGCAGGAACGCTTCAAGCGCCGGCTTATAGCCACTGCAAAAAGCCTGAAGAAAAAGCAGCAGCAGCTTGAAGCTGATCAAGATCTACTAACTGATAGATGGACTGAGGTCCTGGCAGCCGAGGAATATGGACTCGAGCGCCCTACCAAAATTTACCCAAAGCGCAGGTTGCTACCCCAACTCGAAGAGGAGGCATTAAAGCCTACACTACCAGCGCATGATGCGGCTGACCGGCCACCTCGTGGCCGAGACAAAGCGGCATATCAGCCCGAACTCCAGCCCGCACCCCGTCGCCAATCAAACAATAACACTAAGGCCCGGGGCTACACGAAGGACCTGTGAGACGTATTGGAAAATAAAGCAGGACAGTCAAGATCAATCTACGGATCACAGGGGCGCACTGCAACACGTGACGATGACCGTCACGCTGGATATACTAAAAACAAGTCCGGCCGGGCCGAATACAGCAGACCAGACTCATTTGAACTGCATCGTGATGTAGCCCGGCATAGAGGCGCCGCACACCCCCTATGCTTCACTGATGAAGTAATGGATCATGAATTCCCAGAAGGGTGTAAACCCGTGAACATTGAATCATATGATGGTACTACAGACCCCGCAGTATTGATAGAAGATTTCTTCCTCCACATTCACATGGCCCGCGGGGATGATCTACACGCCATCAAGTACCTCCCACTAAAACTCAAGGGACCGGCTGGGCATTGGCTGAATAGGTTGCCGGCAAACTCCATCGGAAGTTGGGAGAACCTGGCAGACGCATTCCTGGATAACTTCCATGGCACTTATGTGCGACCACCGGATGCTAATGATTTAAGTCACATAATCCAACAGCCCAGAGAGTCAACCAGGAAATTCTAGACTCGGTTCCTAACTAAAAAGAACCAAATTGTCGACTGTCCGGATGCCGAAGCCCTAGCAGCCTTGAAGTATAACATCCGTGATGAGTGGCTTGCCCGACATCTCGGCCAAGAAAAGCCAAAGTCCACGGTATCCCTCACGACACTCATGACCTGCTTTTGTGCGGGCGAGGATAGCTGGTTGGCTCGTAGCAACAACACAGCAAGCAATCCTGGCACATCAAAAGCCAGAGATAGCAACGACAAACCATGACGCAACAAACACAAGCGTCGCAAAAATGGTGATAGCGCCGAAGACACGGTAGTCAATGCCGGATTCAGTGGCTCTAAGTCCGGTCAGCGGAAAAAGCCATTCAAAAATAACAATTCGGGCCCGTCCAGTTTGGACTGCATACTCGACCGTCCATGCCAAATTCATGGCACCCCAGGAACACCAGCCAATCATACCAACAGAGAATGCTGGGTCTTCAGACAAGCCGGCAGGTCAGGTGCCGAAAACAAGGGGAAGGGGTCTCAAAGCAACAACGACGAGGAGGAGCCCCGATCACCAAATATAGGAGGGCAAAAGAAATTTCTCCCGCAAATCAAAATGGTGAACATGATAAACGCCACCCACATTCTCAAGCTGGAACAGATGTGCACTCTTAGGGATGTCGACTTAACGGAGCCAGTCTCCCCACAATATAAACTATGGACGATCACTTTCGACCGTACGAATCGTCCAGCCAGTACCAATCAGGGCAATCCAGCCGCACTCGTCCTTGATCCAATAATTGACGGATTCCACCTCACATGAGTCCTTATGGACGGAGGCAGCAGTTTAAACTTGTTTTATCAGGACACAGTGTGCAAGATGGGTATCAATCATTCGATGATCAAGCCCACTAAAACCACCTTTAAAGGTATTATACCAGGCATGGAGGCCCGCTGTACAGGCTCCATCGCTCTTGAGGTAGTCTTTGGATCATCGGACAATTACCATACCGAAGAGTTAATCTTCAACATCGTCTCCTTTCGTAGTGATTATCAGGCACTGCTCGGACAAACCGCGTTCGCTCGATTCAACATGGTGCCACATTATGCCTACCATAAGCTCAAGATGCCCGGTCCATGTGGCGTCATCACGGTCAATGGCAAGGCAGAACTCCCCCTCGGTGCCGAAGAGTATACCGCCGCCTTAACAACAGAAGCAACGAGTGGCACCTTTCAATCGAACCTCGAGTCAACAGCCAAGCTCCCGGACACCGCTAATGGGGTCCGAACTACTTCACGGCAGGATAGCCCGACTCATCCGGGGCTCAATTAAACACTTCGGCAAAAGCTAGGGCATGCCACATACTACGGTTCAACCGCTCTGTGGCACACAAACATTTCTTGCATTTTATTTGCAGGTTCACCTTTTCGCAGGCCAGGACTGGCGACATGGAAACAGCTCGAACGCGCCAGAGAATCCTTAGATATTCCCCTCGATGACCATCCGACTACACCTCGGATCCGCACACAGCTTCTTCCCGCCTAGTCTCAGCAGGTTCCGTAGTCATATTTTCTTTTATCACATTATCTGTACTCATACACATCGACGTACTATTCAAATACAACATGTGGACTTATATGACGCTTATCTGCTGTTATTTCTTATTGAAACCCTTTTGTCAAATGGCATCCGTACACCACGATATTCCTTAATATGCAGGGGCTTCATTGTACCCATAATACGGCAATAAAGTCCGAATACCTTCACGGTAGTTCGGCACCCCGAACTTATAGCATTATATGCATTTGCTTGGAATCATGTCTTGGGTCAAGAGTTGGGTTTGCCCGGCTCCCATGTTTTGGTACCTTACGGTCCACTATATCAGCTAAGGTAGTACAGGGAGAACTCCTGCGATTGTGTCCCGGTTCTTCCGGACGAGCACCTCAGTAGAGAAAGCCAAAAACTAACTGTCATGATATGGCGAGAGCTGGTCAGCTGTTCGAGAGGTTGTAAAGTCTTTAAGGATTTCTTCCGCATAATGCCATAACTAATGCAGCGTGCGATGGATCGACTTTTCTTCCGATCAGGTGCTTATAGAGTCCCTCGTGCGGTCTTCCAAACCCCAGGGGCTGCGCCTACCTTCCTTTTTGTCAAACTCCTATGGCTAAGTGAGAGTGATAAAGCCCTATAGTCCGATTGCCTGGTTCGTTGTGCTGAACACCTCCTTCAAGGACCCAACACTGGGATAAAGAGTGCTCAGGTTTATCCCGAACACCCCTGTACTTACTACGTGGGGGCAGAAGCCGAAGACTGGCCAACTCTCAGGATTAATATATAAAGTGGCTGCACAGGAGGAAAATCTTTCAAATAACAAGCAATAAATAATAGAAATGACCTTGTTCAACATTACAAAGGACAACATGACTGTATTCATGGAAATATAATGTCATTGGTGCATTGCTCCGCCACAAGGCGGGCTCCTTTCAGGACACTATCATAATACAATTCGGGCTTGCGGTGCTCCTTCCCCTCCAGCAGTCCCTCGGTCATCAGCTTTTCCGCATCCATCTTCCCCCAGTGCACCTTTGTGCGGGCGAAGGCCATTCGTGCACCCTCCATACAGACCGACCGCTTGATGACTTCGAGTCGAGGGCAGGCACTCACCAGCCGCTTCACGAGCCCGAAGTAACTGCTTCGAATCGACTCGGCAGGCCATAACCGCATAATTAAATCCTTCATGGCTAGTTTGGTTGCCTTATGCAGTTCGATCAGCTGCTTCAGCTGATTGACAAATGGCACCAGATAATTCGGCGCCAAATACTGCAACCATAAGAGCTTCTCCGCAGTACCCTTTTCCTCGACTCAGTAGAATTGGGCGGCCTCAGATATGCTGCGTGGCAGCTCTGCAAACACCCCTCGAGAAATCAGAATTCAAATTATCAACTTGATTTTCTCCTTTCAAATACCTGCTTTGTATAGAAAAGGCCTTACCAGCCGCAATCTTCCTCGCCTCCTGGATTTCCTTCAGGGAACCTTGTGCTTCCTCCCGGGCATCACTTGCGGCTTGGCGAGCTTGGGAGAGTTCAGATTCTTTTCCTGATGGACTCTGCTCCAAGGTCTCACATTTCTTCATGGCCTCTTGAAGCTCTCGCTTAGCTTCAATAACCCTGGCCTCGTGCTTTTCGCGAAGGGCCTGCTCTGCGGTGGCCTTCCTCTCGGCTTCGGCCACAACCTTCTTAAGAGCCTCAATTTCGGCCGTCGCCCCTAGAGCACATCATAAAAATATTTTTATCATGCACACTTATTCATTTGTGCTAAATGAACAAGGTTTCTGCATACCTTGGTTATCCTCCAACTGCTTCTTCACTCGGCCAAGTTCTCCTTCGGCCCGCTCCAGACTCTGCCTCAGTCCGGAGACCTCTGCAGTATGAGAGGCGGCAGTTGCTACAGACGTCTGCTTATAAAAGAAGAGAGATAGATTTCATCAAGTGAGTCTCCTGCGAAACATAAATTTGATCCTCTGTCCCGTTCTTTCTTTCATCGAACAATGTATCAGGGGCTACTATCTATACCATGACACTCTTCAAAACCTTATAAAACATACCTCAAAGCCTCTTATAAGGCTGAGTGCAGGCTTCATCCAGTCTACTCTCAGCGGACTGAATCTTCTCAATCACCGCACCCATAAGGGTACGATGTTCATCAACGATGGAGGCGCTTTTCAGCGCCGCCGATAAAATATCTGGCACCTCTGGTTGGACAGAGGTTGCCGGTGGAACAGGCACAACCCCTCCAGCGGAGGGAGCTCGCCTGCCTGATTCTGGAGCCGTATTGGTCTCCAGAATTGAATCCGGCTGGGGGCCGAATTCAAGACGGCCCCCGCCGTCGACGTCCATGGGAGCCTTTTCTCCCATGTGTTAGGCCCCTGAAGTTTGACCTCCTGGCACCGCCTTTACGATCTTTCCCCCACTCCTTGGTCTGGGTCCTTCTGGGACGAAACCTCGGTGTCATTGACATGTTTTAGGGTAGGGGCCTTCGGGGGTGCCCCGTTCTCCATAGCATCCGAGCCCAGTATATCCTCTGACGAGGATTGTTCGGTGCGGGACCTCGCCGGACTGCAAAAGTATGGCTCAGGTCAAAATATTATGCCATGATGAGTCTGGACGCATAAACGTGTTTGGATTTTATATACTTACGAGTTCACCAGGGGCTGGGCCCTCGGATCCCACTCTGGGCTGCTGTCGGCAGCGGCAGTGGACTCCTCTGGAAGAGGAGTTTTTCCCCTCTTAGGCGACTCGGCCTCCAAGGATGTGGAGGCCGTCCTTTTCTTTTCTCCCCCCGCTGGGGATTCATCTTTCTCCTCCTCGCCGTCCTCTTCGGAGGAAGAACGGGCATTGGAATCTTCGGATTCTGTGTCCGAGGAACCGTGGCGATGGAGGCTGCCCCTGGTCTTCTTGACCTCCTTCTCGGTCTTCTTCTTTGGCGCCTTGTAAGGTGCTGGGACCAGCATCTTCGTTAGAAGTGGGCCGTCCGGTTCTTCTGGCAGTGGGGCCGGACAGTAGATCCGCCCCGCCTTCTTCGTCCAGCTCTAGGGGAGTTGTGGAAAACACATTAAGCATTTTCCTCAGGATATGCGAATAAAGCATACAAATTGCCAACATAATAGTGACCTACCGAACTTGCAGGGCGGGATAGTTGGTACCCCGGTCCTCAGCGGAGTCCGACCACGATTTGCCGGACTTAAAAAGCACCTTCTAGATGTCCTTGTGCGAGGAGCCAAAGAGCTCCAGTAGGGTCTGGTGCTTGGCTGGGTCGAATTCCCATAGATGGCAAGCCCGATGTTGACAAGGAAGAATCCGGCGAACTAACATCACCTGGACTACATTGACAAGTTTGATAATCTTGTCTTCCATATCCTTGATGCTTGTCTGGAGCAGCGATAGTTCGTCGGACGAAGACCAGTCCAGGCCCTTCTTGGGCCAGGACATAAGCCACAGGGGGGCTCCGGATCGGAGTTCGGGAGCAGCGGCCCATTCCGTACCGCACGGCTTAGTGATGTAAAACCACTGCTGCTGCCACTCCTTGACGGAATCATTGAAAGTTCCTTTTGGCCATGTGACGTTGGGCATCTTGCTCACCATGGCGCCTCCGCACTCGGCATGCTCTCCACTCACTACATTGGGCTTCACATTGAAAACCTTCAGCCATAAGCCGAAGTGTGGCGAGATGCGGAGAAAGGCCTCGCACATGACGATGAATGTCAAGATGTTGAGGAAGGAATTGGGGGATAGATCATGAAAATCAATCCCGTAATAATACATGATGCCGCGAACGAATGGGTGAATGGGAAACCCTAGTCCGCAGACAAAATGAGGGAGGAATACAACCATCTCGTTGGGTTCCAGAGTAGGGACGATCTGTCCGACGGCGGCCGATTTTCTTGGCCAGATACCCGGCCTCCCGAAGCTTTTTAATATCCTTCTCCCGGATGGTAGAGGCCATCCACTTGCCTCCTGCTCCAGATCCGGACATTTTCGGAAGACTTTTTTGGTGGAGAAGACGAACGCTTGGGTGCTAGAGCTCGAGCAAGGGGTAATGGATGAGCAGAGGAAGGAGAAGGCGTGGGTGAAAAAGGGAGTCCTTATCCCCTTATAAAGGCAGCAGGGATCCTGCGCCTTCCCACTTGCCCGGTAAACTCACTTATTCCCCAAAGCGATGCGTTGATGGCGCGGTTGGGTTACCCACACCCGTATTGATGAGAATCCCATGATAAGGGGACACGATCTCTGCTTCGACAAGATGTGCCAATAAAACCGCCTCGCGATATGTGCGGTGGCAGGTTGAGAAAAACGGTTCGCATAATGACCGGGCCGCGGTATGATGTCACGCTATGAAAAGTTGTCAGCAGATTAGATTTTCTCTCTACGGTGGTATGTGGAAATTATTTTGCAGAGCCGGACACGATCCTCATATTCAAGATCTTCTATGGAGTATTCGAAGAAGGAACCCGCCTTGCAATGCCGAAGACAATCTGCATGCCGGACTCATCGTCGTTGAAGCCTGGTTCAGGGGCTACTGAGGGAGTCCTGGATTAAGGGGTCCTCGGACAGCCGGACTATATACTTTGGCCGGACTGTTGGACTATGAAGATACAAGATTGAAGACTTCGTCCCGTGTCCAGGTGGGACCCTCCTTTGCATGGAAGGCAAGCTTGGCAAGTCGGATATGTAGATCTCCTTTTGTAACCAACTCTGTGTAACCTTAGCCCCCTCCGGTGTCTATATAAACCAGAGGGTTTGGTCCGTAGGACAACAACAATCATAATCATAGGCTAGATTCTAGGGTTTAGCCTCTACGATCTCGTGGTAGATCAACTCTTGTAATACTCATATCATCAAGATCAATCAAGCAGGAAGTAGGGTATTACCTCCATTGATAGGGCCCGAACCTAGGTAAACATCGTGTCCCCCGCCTCCTATTACCATTAGCCTTAGACGCACAGTTTGGGACCCCCTACCCTAGATCCGCCGGTTTTGACACCAACAGGTCCCCTTCCGCTGATTCTTTCGCCAATATTTTTTATTAATTCCAAAACATGTCTTCGTGGATTTTCAGGTCATTCCGAGAACTTTTATTTCTACACAAAAACAACACCATGGCAATTCTACTGAAAACAGCGTCAGTCCGGGTTAGTTCCATTCAAATCATGCAAGTTAGAGTCCAAAACAAGGGAAAAAGTGTTTGGAAAAGTAGATATGTTGGAGACGTATCACTCCGTCAGGGCCGATTTGCCACCTTACGGCCATGTAGGTCAGGTGTGGATAATATCTTCCGCCAGGGGTGATCATCGCCTCGCCCGCTGAACAGGCGACACATGTGACGGTACGTGGCAGTCTCAAGTTGGAGCATCACCACAAGTGGTGGTGATGTGACTGGAGTCCGTTCCCAGGGAGAAGAAGGCGATGGCACATCACCACACATTTAGTGTGTCTACCTATCCTATCTTCTTAGGGGGGTTCCTTTGCAACTGTGCCATTGTGGTACCCCTTCACCTATAAAAGGAGGACAGATACGTCTCCAATGTATCTATAATTTATGAAGCATTCATGCTATTTTATTATCTATTTTGAATGATTACGGGCTTTATTATACACTTTTATATTACTTTTGGGACTAACCTATTAACCGGAGGCCTAGCCCATATTGCTGTTTTACTGCCTATTTCAGTGTTTCAAAGAAAAGGAATATCAAATGGAGTCCAAACGGAATGAAACCTTCGGGAGCGTGATTTTTGGAACGAACATGATCTGGGAGACTTGGAGTACAAGCCAGGGAAGCTTCGAGGAGGCTAAGAGATAGGAAGGCGCACCCACCCCCTGGGCGCGCCCCCCTATCTCGTGGCCCCCTTGAGGCTCCCCCGACTGACTTCTTTCGCCTATATATTCCCATATACCCTAAAACCATCAAAGACAACAATAGATCAGGAGTTCCGCCGCCACAAGCCTTTGTAGCCACCAAAAACCTCTCGGGAGCCTGTTCCGGCACCCTGCCGGAGGGGGAACCCATCACCGGTGGCCATCTTCATCATCCTGGCGCTCTCCATGACGAGGAGGGAGTAGTTCATCCTCGGGGCTGAGGGTATGTACCAGTAGCTATGTGTTTGATCTCTCTCTCTCTCTCTCTCTCTCTCTCTCTCTCGTGTTCTCTCTATGGCACGATCTTGATGTATCGCGAGCTTTGCTATTATAGTTGGATGTTATGATGTTTCTCCCCCCTCTACTCTCTTGTAATGGATTGAGTTTTCCCTTTGAAGTTATCTTATCGGATTGAGTCTTTAAGGATTTGAGAACACTTGATATATGTCTTGTCGTGCTTATCTGTGGTGACAATGGGATATCACGTGATCCACTTGATGTATGTTTTGGTGATCAACTTGCGGGTTCCGCCCATGAACCTATGCATAGGGGTTGGCACACGTTTTTGTCTAGACTCTCCGGTAGAAACTTTGGGGCACTCTTTGAAGTACTTTGTGTTGGTTGAATAGATGAATCTAAGATTGTGTGATGCATATCGTATAATCATGCCCACGGATACTTGAGGTGACAATGGAGTATCTAGGTGACACTAGGGTTTTGGTTGATTTGTGTCTTAAGGTGTTATTCTATTATGAACTCTATGATAGATTGAACGGAAAGAATAGCTTTGTGTTATTTTACTACAAATCCTTGAATAGATCGAGCAGAAAGAATAACTTTGTGGTGGTTTCGTACCCTACCATGATCTCTTCGTTTGTTCTCCGCTATTAGTGGCTTTGGAGTGACTCTTTGTTGCATGTTGAGGGATAGTTATATGATCCAGTTGTGTTATTATTGTTGAGAGAACTTGCACTAGTGAAAGTATGAACCCTATGCCTTATTTACTAGCATTGCAATACTATTTACGCTCACTTTTATCATTAGTTACCTTGCTGTTTTTATATTTTCAGATTACAAATACCTATATCTATCATCCATATTGCACTTGTACCACCATCTCTTCGCCGAACTAGTGCACCTATACAATCTGCCATTGTATTGGGTGTGTTGGGGACACAAGAGACTCTTTGCTATTTGGTTGCAGGGTTGTTTGAGAGATACCATCTTCATCCTACACCTCCTACGGATTTATAAACCTTAGGTCATCCACTTGAGGGAAATTTGCTACTGTTCTACAAACCTCTGCACTTGGAGGCCCAGCAACGTCTACAAGAAGAAGGAGTAGACATCAAGCTCTTTTCTGGCGCCGTTGCCGGGGAGGTGAGTGCTTGAAGGTATATCTTTAGATCTTGCAATCGAATCTTTTTGTTTATTGTTTTATCACTAGTTTAGTCTATAAAAGAAAACTACAAAAAAATGGAGTTAAGTTTGTCTCATACGCTTCATCTTTTTAATATCTTTCGTGAGTATGATGAAAAGGAAAATTGTGCTCAATTGCTAGAAGAAGAATGCATTAAAATGTTTGGTACTAGATCTTTGTATGATGAGCATGATTGCAATGTTGTTAGTATGAATTCCTTGAATATCCATGATGCTAATGATATGCAAAGCCACAAGCTTGGGGAAGCTATGTTTGATGAAGATGATATTTTTTGTCCCCCAAGTTTTGATGAGAATATTTATTATGATGAAAGCATGCCTCCTATTTAAGATGATTATATTGATGAAAGTGGGTTTGGAAGAGTGTCAACTTTAGGAAGTAATGATCCCGCTATTTTGGAGGATGTTGAATATTATTGTGATAATTATGAAAGTGGATTTGGAGAGGTCATGACTTTATTTAGTGATGAATCCACTATTTCAGAAGAGGTCCCAATTGATTATGAGAATAAAGTTGCTATCTATGATGATTATTGTGATGACTTGTATGCTATTAGGAGATAACCATGAAACTTGTCATCATGATTTTAGTTTTCAATTGGATTATGCCTCACTTGATAATTATTTGTTGAGTTTGCTCATGAAAAGAATGCTTATGTGGAGAAATTTGCTTATGTGGAGAGTAGTAAATTTTATATGCTTGTAGATCATGAAAAGAATGCTTTAGGTGCTGGTTATATTGTTGAATTCATTCATGATGCTACTGAAAATTATTTTGAGGGAGGAACATATGCTTGTAGGAATTGCAATAATATCAAGTTTCCTCTCTATGTGCTTAAAATCTTGAAGTTATGCTTGTTTTGCCTCCCTATGCTAGTTGATTATTGTTCCCATAAGTTGTTTGCTCACAAAATCCCTATTCATAGGAAGTGGGTTAGACTTAAATGTGCTAGTCATATGCTTCATGATGCTCCCATTACGTTTCAATTCTTATCTTTTATGTGAGCATCATTGCCATCATCATGCCTAGCTAGAAAGGCATTAAAGAAAAGCGATTGTTGGGAGACAACCCAATATTTACCTTTACTGTTTTTGTGTATCCACATGATTATACTACTGTAGTAATCATGTTTTATAGCTTTTGTTTCAATAAAGTGCCAAGTAAGACCAATAGGATAGCTTACGGTGATAGTTGTGTTGATCCTGCTGAAAATCAGAAACTTTTGCACCCAGTAAATTAGTTTTGGTAATTCACAGAAATTTGATTCTGATCTGGTTATTTTTGCTATGGATTGGTACACAAATTTCTTAGGACTTCCTAATTTGGTAGGAATTTTGGAGTTCCAGAAGTATACGTTTGATACAGATTACTACAGACTGTTCTGTTTTTGACAGATTCTGTTTTCTATGTGTTGTTTGCTTATTTTGATGAACCTATGAGTAGTATCGGAGGGTATGAACCATAGAGAAGTTGGAATACATTAGATATTACACGAATACGAATTTATAATGAGTTCATTACTGTACCTAAGTGGTGGTTTTATTTTCTTATACTAATGGGGCTTACGAGTTTTCTGTTGAGTTTTGTGTTGTGGAGTTTTCAAGTTTTGGGTAAGGATTCGATGGACTATGGAACAAGGAGTGGGAAGAGCCTAAGCTTGGGGATTCCCAAGGCACCCCAAGGTAATATTCAAGGACAACCATGAGCCTAAGCTTGGGGATGCCCCGGATGGCATCCCCTCTTTCGTCTTCGTCCATCGGTAACCTTACTTGGAGCTATATTTTTATTCACCACATGATATGTGTTTTGCTTGGAGCATCATTTTCTCTTGTTATTATTTGCTTGCTGTTATTTACAATAATGTTTTGCATCTATATTTTCAATAAAAATGTCTAGGATAGCCTTACCATGCTTATTTTGCTAGTATACATGTTTCTGTTTGAAAACAGAAAGTTTACCGTTGTTGAAAAAATTCCCTAGAAAAGTCAGAGAATGATATTATGCTGAAACTTTTTTTATAATGAGACCTGATAAATCTTTTACAGCGTAATATTTTTTCATAATTTTTGGAGTTAGGGAAGTATGATGAATCTTGCATTCTTTATAGACTATACTGTTTTGGCAGATCGCTGTTATGGTTGCGTTGTTTGCATATGTTTGCTTGTTTAATGATTCTATTTGAGGATAGGAGTATTAAATATGCAGAGACATTTAGTATGCAACGTTGAATAATAATTTTAGTTATTTGTTACAGTAGAAAATGATAAGGTTTTGCATTGGCTTATACTAACCTATCTCACGAGTTCTTGTTGAGTTTGGTGTGGATGAAGCTTTTGATAAAAAGAAGAGAAACCATGATATGAGAGGAATTAAGGAGACATAAAAGCTCAAGCTTGGGGATGCCCAAGGCACCCCAAGATAATATTTCAAGAAGTCTCAAGCATCCAAGCTTGGGGATGCCCCGGTAGGCATCCCACCTTTCTTCTTCAACAACTATCGGTTAGTATCGGTTGAACCTAAGTTTTTGCTTCTTCACATGAGTTGTGCTATCTTTGCAATGTCATTTTATTTTGTTTTGCTTGCTGTTTGAATACAATACCAAGATCTGAAATTATTTAATGAGAGAGAGTGTTCACATAGTTACATAATTATTTAGCTACTCATTGCACTACAAAAAAAGACACATCCTTGACATTTTGGGCCGAACGATTTTTTTTTCTGTCATACATATGACACTTCTATGACGATAATTGTGACAAAACCCGGTATCATCATAGATGTGGTGGGCTCCTACTTCTTTGAAAAAAAATCATGATAGAAAATGGGCTTTTCGTCCTGGGCGGGTTGGAGACGCAGCTGCATGACATTCTTTGGGCCGTCCATGACGGAAAAAACCGTGGTAGAAGCGAGGGCGAGGAAAATTTTGGGGAGTTCCCGGTTACGGTGGGAGGTTGGGGGCGGAGCGATGCGCATTTCTCTCATACACGTACGCGCGTGTGTGTGAGGCGTTGACTCTAACTGAACCCGAGCGAGGCGTTGGGCTCTAACTGAACCCGAGCGATTGCACTGCAGTCTACACATTACTGAACCCGAGCGATCGATCAATGACTGTTAACTGAACTCGATCGAGCGATTCCTTCGCTACTGCTGCTAACTGAAGC
>NC_041383.1:630702517-630736698 GCF_002162155.2 Triticum dicoccoides
CTGGATGAACAGTAGACGATGGAGGGGTGTCCGTTGAGGGGTGGTTGAACAGTAGCCGGTGGAGTAGCGCGCGGTGGAGACTGGGTGAACAGGAGCCTGTGGAGGCTGGAGGAGGTCGACGGTAGCCCATGGAGGCTGGAGGAGGTCGACGGTGGAGATGAATAGTATCCGGTGGAGTCCGTTTTTGCGGTATGCCACACCCCTCCCGATGAACAGGACCCCCATTTCGACCGTAGTGCTCCAAGACAGGTCCGTTTCGTCCGTTTTGCGGTACGCCACACCCCTCCCGATGAACAGGACCCCCGTTTCGACCGTAGCACTCCAACACAAGTCCGTTTCGTCCGTTTTGCGGTACGCCACACCCCTCCCGATCAAGAGGACCCCCGTTTCGACCGTAGGAGGTCCGTTTCCTCCGTTTTGCGGTACGCCAGACCCCTCCCGATGAACAGGATCCCGTTTCGAACGTGGCCGGTCGAACACAAGGCCGTTTCCTTTGTTCTGTGGTATGCCAGGCCTCGTTTCCATCGCCTGTTCCGTCCAAGCCCTCCCGATGAACACGCCGATGCATTTCGTTCCGACCCAGCCGGTTGGCTCCCCATGAACACGAGGACGACGTTGTTTCTCCGTTCTGACCCAACCATGTACACGAGCCCTGGCCGTACGTATGCGCGAGTAGGCGTTCGAGACCCCGCTCGTATGTACGGACATGGCCGTATTTTCTTTCTTGCACCTTGGCCGTTGTACGTATGTGTACATGCTACATGCGCGCCTCTACATCGACACGTGCGCGCCTCTACATCCATTAGTATATATGTACGTACACGTTTGCGACTAGAATGACAACACTACGTACGCTTCGACCAGGTGGGTCCCGACTGTCAGGCACTTCCTTGCATGCGAAGATGTAGCTGGTGGGTCCCAACAGTTAGGGAGGCGAATCGTTTTTTTGCCCGGACGCACTTCTTGCGTGCGAAGATGTAGATGGTGGGTCCCAGCAGTCAGGGGGAACATTTTTTCGCGAAATACGGTGGCCTGTCCGGTGGGTCCCTTTTGTCAGGTGGAGGAATCATTATTTTCCGCATAATAAGGAGGCACTTCCTTGCTGCGGCCATGGACCTAGCTGTCAGCCTCTCCACGTACAGTCCACGTCCGATGAAAGTCGTTCCTTGACCACATTGACCACGCCGCACCGAGAGCACCACGGCGGTGGACGACGGCGAGGCCTAGGAAGGGGACAACTCGGAGCCAGGGAAGACGCGACAATGGAATCCCGCGTGGAGAGGAGTACGAGGGTTCACTGGTTCGGCTACAGTGTGAGGCTTCCGTCACTACAGGGCCGGGCCAGCGGTGGGAATAGTAGGGGGCGGTGAGGCCTCCGTGGCAGCACAGCCGGCCACGGGAGGCAGGAGCATGCGGCAAGACCGGCGCTGCTTTGGGCGGCTGGAGCAAGAAGACCAGAGGTTAAAGAAGCACTACACCCGTTGGATGGACATCGTACGGTCCGAGACCAAAGCAGCGCCGATGGAAGTCCGATGGATACAGTACTCTTCCGATGGAAGTCCGTCGTTGACCATGTTGACCATGCCGCGCCGAGAGCACCAGGACGATGGACAACGGCGAGGCCTAGGAAGGGGACGACGCGGAGCCGGGGAAGACGCAACAGTGGAAGCCCGCGCGGAGAGGAGTATGAGGGTTCACTGGTTCGGCTGTGGTGTGAGGCTGCCGTCGCCGCAGAATAACCGGGGGTGTGGGTGAGTAGAGGGATGGCCTGGTCAGCGGTGGGAGTAGTACGGGGTGGTGAGGCCTCCGCGGCATCAAAGCCGGCCACGGGAGGCAGGAGCATGCGGCACAACCGACGCTGCTTTGGGCGGTTGGAGCAAGAAGACCAGAGGTTGAAGAAGCACTATGACCGTTGGATGGACATCGTACGATCACTGCAGCTAGAATCGTTTATATTGACTAAGTTGACAAAGCCCTTGGTACGCGTCAACTTAGTAGGCCCACAACTCGGATTTGGCAGAGAACATATAGCCCATTTGTGATTTGTAAGAATGTACAACCCATTTTTTAATTCTAATGGAATTTACTACATCCCATTTACAGTTTGTTAAAAGTACAACCCAACTTCTAGCTAGGAAAACAATTAATAATTTCAAACAACCGCTCAAAACAGAATTCAAAAAAATTCCCACATTTTGATGGGATCCGAAATATTTTTATCCAAAATTTCTAGTCAGGTTAAATATAATTTCAAAATAAAGTTGTATTACGTTAAAATCCAACGAAATATTGCGTGCGCAACAAGTAATGAAATTAAAATTTTCAAATTCCAAAAATAATATATTTTTAAACTAATTACGCGTTTGGTGCATAGTTACTGCCCAGTTATTATAATTACATCCCATTTATTATTTCTTAAAGTCCATTTTCTTGTTAAGCCTAATGCATACCTCCTAGGAAAGTTTGCAGCCCAGCGGGGCGGAGAATAACAAGTTGACCCGGATATTGTGTACAACTGTCGGCCCAGTTGCATTGCTGATGTTAAAAAAGGCCTGTGTAGTACAGTACAACCTAACATGGCTACTCAGCCCACATTTAGTGACGCCGGAAAGGCCCAAACAAGGCTTCTGTACAACTTCTTGAAGTCACTGAGCTCAATTAATAACTTAAGAAAAAAGTTAGATTACAGTGGAACCTAATTAAAAGCTGTCACAAGCAAATAAATAATTCAACAGGTCCCACTTGTGTGTGTATGCGGTGTGTGCGCATGTGTGTGTGTGTGTGCGCGTGAGAGAGAGAGAGAGAGAGAGGGAGGGAGAGAGAGATAGAGAGAGAGACCCATCGGTCGATGCTCGTAAATACATCTTTCAGCCATATGCATTGCTGATGCTCAGTAAAAACTTATATAGTTGAGACAATCATATAGAACATCATAGCACACTGAACTTGCATACAAAAATTTCACGCAGGCGACATAATCTGGATGGAAGCAGTGGATCGCTACGGGTAGGGCTATGTTGAAACCAATGAAGTCGTACATAACGGTTAATCATCTTTATCAATGACGGGGAAATATCTTGAATGTCGTGCAAAGAAAACAGACAGACAACACAATAAGTTCTGCTAGCACATTAAGTTGACGTACAACCCTTTCTAAAAAAGTTCAGGTACAAAATTAGAACAAGTCACAATCAAATGTACTGGCATATCAGTGCTTCACACCCATAGTTCAGATTTAACTAGTAGGAGTATCTGACAAGATTCAATTGTTACCTCAAATTAGAGCACATCCAGGCAGCCAGCCCTGCCTCTTCTCCCAAAGAAGTAGTGGCCTCTGCCGCGCGATGGAATAGACCCTGTGCTATCCATCGTTCCGAGCAACATGGGGAAAGTCTGACGTCGACTCCTGTAATGGACGTTGTCGACAGACCCTGGCACCAGCAGCGGCAGCAGGACTTCGATTGATGGATTGACCACTTCTTTGACATGCACGAACACTCGATACAGGTACATCCCTAACATGGTCCGCGGCGGCCTTAGTGGCGATGAATAGTACAACTCCGGTTCCTGCACCGGTACTCAACACCAATCACCTTCAGTATGGTGGACGACCTCTTCATCCATGCCATAACCGTCAGAGCCCAGCTGTCTGGAGGAACAAACATACTTACGAGCTCACCTCCAAGGTCGTTGATAAGCTCGTTCATGGACTCGTTATTCCAAGCACGTCGAGGCATGCCATGGAAGGTAAACTTTGTTAAAAAATCAAGCTCAGAGGTCACCGAGCCCCATCCGGGGTGCCACCGATCAAAGCTCACCAGCGCGCCATCACAGAACAAACATCGGGAAGATTCGAACACACGACTGCAGTCAAAAGTTGTCCGGAACCTGACGAAGAAATTAGCTGGTGGCGGATGGACTTTCGTCGGACACCCGTTGCATACAGTACTCTTCCGATGGAAGTCCGTCGTTGACCATGTTGACCATGCCGCGCCGAGAGCACCAGGACGGTGGACAACGGCGAGGCCTAGGAAGGGGACAACGCGGAGCCGGGGAAGACGCAACAGTGGAAGCCCGGGTGGAGAGGAGTATGAGGGTTCACTGGTTCGGCTGTGGTGTGAGGCTGCCGTCGCCGCAGAATAACCGGGGGTGTGGGTGAGTAGAGGGATGGCCTGGTCAGCGGTGGGAGTAGTACGGGGTGGTGAGGCCTCCGCGGCATTAAAGCCGGCCACGGGAGGCAGGAGCATGCGGCACAACCGACGCTGCTTTGGGCGGTTGGAGCAAGAAGACCAGAGGTTGAAGAAGCACTACGACCGTTGAATGGACATCGTACGATCACTGCAGCTAGAATCGTTTATATTGACTAAGTTGACAAAGCCCTTGGTACGCGTCAACTTAGTAGGCCCACAACTCGGATTTGGTAGAGAACATATAGCCCATTTGTGATTTGTAAGAATGTACAACCCATTTTTTAATTCTAATGGAATTTACTACATCCCATTTACAGTTTGTTAAAAGTACAACCCAACTTCTAGCTAGGAAAACGATTAATAATTTCAAACAACCGCTCAAAACAGAATTCAAAAAAAATTCCCACATTTTGATGGGATCCGAAATATTTTTATCCAAAATTTCTAGTCAGGTTAAATATAATTTCAAAATAAAGTTGTATTACGTTAAAATCCAACGAAATATTGCGTGCGCAACAAGTAATGAAATTAAAATTTTCAAATTCCAAAAATAATATATTTTTTAAACTAATTACGCGTTTGGTGCATAGTTACTGCCCAGTTATTATAATTACATCCCATTTATTATTTCTTAAAGTCCATTTTCTTGTTAAGCCTAATGCATACCTCCTAGGAAAGTTTGCAGCCCAGCGGGGCGGAGAATAACAAGTTGACCCGGATATTGTGTACAACTGTCGGCCCAGTTGCATTGCTGATGTTAAAAAAAAGGCCTGTGTAGTACAGTACAACCTAACATGGCTACTCAGCCCACATTTAGTGACGCCGGAAAGGCCCAAACAAGGCTTCTGTACAACTTTTTGAAGTCACTGAGCTCAATTAATAACTTAAGAAAAAAGTTAGATTACAGTGGAACCTAATTAAAAGCTGTCACAAGAAAATAAATAATTCAACAGGTCCCACTTGTGTGTGCATGCGGTGTGTGTGCATGTGTGTGTGTGTGTGCGCGTGAGAGAGAGAGGGAGAGGGAGGGAGAGAGAGATAGAGAGAGAGACCCATCGGTCGATGCTCGTAAATACATCTTTCAGCCATATGCATTGCTGATGCTCAGTAAAAACTTATATAGTTGAGACAATCATATAGTACATCATAGCACACTGAACTTGCATACAAAAATTTCACGCAGGCGACATAATCTGGATGGAAGCAGTGGATCGCTACGGGTAGGGCTATGTTGAAACCAATGAAGTCGTACATAACGGTTCATCATCTTTATCAATGACGGGGAAATATCTTGAATGTCGTGCAAAGAAAACAGACAGACAACACAATAAGTTCTGCTAGCACATTAAGTTGACGTACAACCCTTTCTAAAAAAGTTCAGGTACAAAATTAGAACAAGTCACAATCAAATGTACTGGCATATCAGTGCTTCACACCAATAGCTCAGATTTAACTAGTAGGAGTATCTGACAAGATTCAATTGTTACCTCAAATTAGAGCACATCCAGGCAGCCAGCCCTGCCTCTTCTCCCAAAGAAGTAGTGGCCTCTGCCGCGCGATGGAGTAGGCCCTGTGCTATCCATCGTTCCGAGCAACATGGGGAAAGTCTGACGTCGACTCCTGTAATGGACGTCATCGACAGACCCTGGCACCAGCAGCGGCAGCAGGACTTCGATTGATGGATTGACCACTTCTTTGACATGCACGAACACTCGATACAGGTACATCCCTAACATGGTCCGCGGCGGCCTTGGTGGCGATGAATAGTACAACTCCGGTTCCTGCACCGGTACTCAACACCAATCACCTTCAGTATGGTGGACGACTTCTTCATCCATGCCATAACCGTCAGAGCCCAGCTATCTGGAGGAACAAACATACTTACGAGCTCACCTCCAAGGTCGTTGATAAGCTCGTTCATGGACTCGCTATTCCAAGCACGTCGAGGCATGCCGTGGAAGGTAAACTTTGTTAAAAAATCAAGCTCAGAGGTCACCGAGCCCCATCCGGGGTGCCACCGATCAAAGCTCACCAGCGCGCCATCGCAGAACAAACATCGGGAAGATTCGAACACACGACTGCAGTCAAAAGTTGTCCGGAACCTGACGAAGAAATTAGCTGGTGGCGGACAGACTTCGACGAGCAAGTCGCTTGTTTGGATACCGTGCGCAATGCCAAGAGCTTTGACAAGGTCGTCTGGCGAGACGGGAGGCCGGTCGCCGTTGATGGTTACCATCAACACTTTGCCGGCAAACTAGTCGTCAAGCGCCGCCATGCCACTGTTGAGTGACAACACACAGCGACCGAAGGCAGGACGGACCTCAGGATCTCCGGCTCGGAGATCCACGTTTACCTGTGACATGATAGTGCGCTTGAGTACAGGGAGTACAGGAGGGGGATTTGGGGGAACTAGAGTAGGAATCGAGATTCCAGAGGTGGGGGAGGGGCGGGAGACTGGGAATGGAAAGGTAGCATGAATTTCAAGCACGCGCCAATATGCTCTCGGCGCACAAGCGCATGAAAACACCGGTGGCACCCACATGTCAGCCTACGAGTCCTTATTCTTTCTTTTTTGGAGAGCCCGGCCTTTTTTCAGGATCTTTTGAGAGCCCGGCCTGAGAGTCATAATTGACCTGTTTGGCATTGCGTTACTACTCGGCCCATATTCAACAACATCTCACTGGCCCAAACAAGTGTACATCATTGAAAAGACACTGAGCTCAAATTATATAACTTGAAAAAAGGAGATATACTCTGAACAATGGAGAATGGTGATGCCCTCATTTAGCCCACCAGTAGTTCGAGACAATAAACAGTTCGAAACAACGATATATACAACATTCAAACACTAACTAGTGACTACTACTGACATAAACAACAAGACATGATAGTTCATAAGAAGTCTTGCTACACCACCGAAACACACCCATCTACAGCGCTCAAACTCTCATGATCCAGACAAGAATGACATTCTAAACAGAAGCAACTATTACATAGTAAGAGTGACATAGACGAGGATGACCAAATGACAAGGAATATGCATAACAAAAGAAAGAACTACCCATCCAGAACCAGCAGCAAAGACAACAAAGTCATTCGAAGAGATGATCCAACACCATCATAATTTGCAGCCCCACTTCAGCGACCAGTGATCCGGAGACACCAGTACTCCACCCTTTCGATGCAACAGCCCAATTACCTATCAACCTGAAGGCTTGAACCACATCACTGCCTGTCGTATGCTACCTCTTGAGCACTGTGTTGGATTTGCCCGAAGAGGAGAGGATGATGCAGCAAAGTAGCGTAAGTATTTCCCTCAG
Organism: Triticum dicoccoides; assembly: GCF_002162155.2. Classification (NCBI taxonomy): domain Eukaryota; kingdom Viridiplantae; phylum Streptophyta; class Magnoliopsida; order Poales; family Poaceae; genus Triticum; species Triticum dicoccoides. Next base: position 630,710,028 of record NC_041383.1, read on the forward strand.
TTTTTGAGAACCAAGGTATCAATCCAGTAGGAGACCACGCACAAGTCCCTCCCTTCACGGTCACTTACGAGGGTGAGAACTGATAGAGATGATAAATAATATTTTTGGTATTTTTGATAGAGATCCAAAGTGAAAAGTAAAAAAGCAAAGTAAAAACAAAGCAAACAATAAAGTGATGGAGATTGATATGATGAGAATAGACCCGGGGGCCATAGGTTTCACTAGTGGCTTCTCTCAAGAGCATAGATATTCTACGGTGGGTAAACAAATTACTGTTGAGCAATTGACAGAATTGAGCATAATTATGAGTATATCTAGGTATGATCATGTATATAGGCATCACGTCCGAGACAAGTAGATCGAAACGATTCTGCATCTAGTACTACTACTCCACTCATCGACCGCTATCCAGCATGCATCTAGAGTATTAAGTTAAAAACAGAGTAACGCCTTAAGCAAGATGACATGATTTAGAGGGATAAATTGATGCAATATGATAAAAAAACCCATCTTGTTATCCTCAATGGCAACAATACAATATGTGACTTGCAACCCTTTCTGTCACTGGGTAAGGACACCGCAAGATCGAACCCAAAGCTAAGCACTTCTCCCATTGCAAGAACTACCAATCTAGTTGGCCAAACCAAATGGATAATTCGAAGAGACTTGCAAAGATAACTCAATCATACATAAAAGAATTTAGAGAAGATTCAAATATTGTTCATAGATAAGCTGGATCATAAACCCACAATTCATCGGTCTCAACAAACACACCGCAAAAAGAAGATTACATTGAATAGATCTCCACAAGAGAGGGGGAGAACATTGTATTGAGATCCAGAAAGAGAGAAGAAGCCATCTAGCTACTAGCTATGAACCCAAAGGTCTGAACTAAACTACTCACACTTCATCGGAGAGGCTATGGTGTTGATGTAGAAGCCCTCCGTGGTAGATGCCCCCTCCGGCGGAGCTCCGGAACAGGCCCCAAGATGGGATCTCGTGGATACAGAAAGTTGCGGCGGTGGAATTAGGTTTTTGCCTCCGTATTTGATCTGTCGCGGGTACGTAGGTATATATAGGAGGAAGGAGTACGTCGGTGGAGCAACAGGGGGCCCACGAGGTAGGGGGCGCGCCCTAGCGGGGGGAGGGGGGGGCGTGCCCCCCGCCCTCTTGACCGCCTCTGTTACTTCTTGGAGTAGGGTCCAAGTCTCCTGGATCACGTTCGGTGAGAAAATCACGTTCCCGAAGGTTTTATTCCATTTGGACTCTGTTTGATATTCCGTTTCTTCGAAACACCGAAATAGGCAAAAAACAGCAATTCTGGGCTGGGCCTCCAGTTAATAGGTTAGTCCCAAAAATAATATAAAAGTGGAAAATAAAGCCCAATTGAAAGCACAAGTGCTCCCTAGGTGGTTTTGGTAATTGATGTCAACATATCTCTTGTTGCACTAACACTTTTATCTAGCATATTTCAGACAAGTTCAACAATGAAGTGGCTTGGACTAAAGGATGTGGAACTCCTTCAAGATGCTAAGGACAAAGGATTGGCTAAAGCTTCAAGCTCAAGACTCTTCATTTTATATTTCAGTGATCCAAGATCACATTGAGTCTATAAGAAAATCCAATACTATCAAGGAGGGATGAGGTGTTGCTTAATGAGCCTCTTGCTTCATGTGCTTAGTGATATGCTCCAAAACCCTCAACTACTTTCTCACATCCACATATGACCTAAACCTAAAGCCAAAATCGGTCACACCGATTCTTTCTATCCGGCGCCACCGAGTTCGGATGTCATAGCCACTACCACAAACCCTAGGCAAATCGGTCTCACCGATAGGGATCTCGGTCTCACCGAGATGGGATTGTAATCTCTCTATGTATGTCCATTATCAAAATCGGTCTTACCGAGTTTGAGCAATCGGTCCTACCAAGATTACAATGCAAACTCTCTGGTTAACTTATTACCAAAATCGGTCACACTGAGTTTGAGTAATCGGTCCCACCGAGTTTGCCTGGCCAACTCTCTGGTTAGCTAATTACCAAAATCAGTCTCACCGAGTTTGTGTAATCGGTCTCACCGAGATTACGTTATGCCCTAACCCTAACCATATCGGTCCTACCGAGTTGCATATCGGTCCCACCGAAAATCCTAACGGTCACTAGGTTTACTAAATCGGTCTGACCGAGTTTGTTGATTCGGTCCCAGCGAGATTTGTAAATTGTGTGTAATGGTTAGATTTTTTGTGGAGGCTATATATACCCCTCCACCTCCTCTTCATTCGTAGAGAGAGCCATCAGAATGAACCTACACTTCCAACATCCTATTTCTGAGAGAGAACTACCTACACATGTGTTGAGGCCAAGATATTCCATTCCTACCATATGAATCTTGATCTCTAGCCTTCCCCAAGTTGCTTTCCACTGAAATCTTCTTTCCACCAGATCCAAATCATATGAGAGAGAGTTGAGTGTTTGGGGAGACTATCATTTGAAGCACAAGAGCAAGGAGTTCATCATCAACACACGATTTGTTACTTCTTGGAGAGTGGTGTCTCCTAGATTGGCTAGGTGTCACTTGGGAGCCTCCGACAAAGATTGTGGAGTTGAACCAAGGAGTTTGTAAGGGCAAGGAGATCGCCTACTTCGTGAAGATCTAACGCTAGTGAGGCAAGTCCTTCGTGGGCGACGGCCATGGTGGGATAGACAAGGTTGCTTCTTCGTGGACCCTTCTTGGGTGGAGCCCTCCGTGGACTCGCGCAACCGTTACCCTTCGTGGGTTGAAGTCTCCATCAACGTGGATGTACAATAGCACCACCTATCGGAACCACGCCAAAAATATCCATGTCTCCAACTACGTTTGATTCCTCCAAAACCCTTCCCTTTACATTCTTGCAAGTTGCATGCTTTACTTTCCGCTGCTCATATACTCTTTGCATGCTTGCTTGCTATATGTTGTGAATGTTAAACTTGTGCCTAAACTCCACTTAAACTTAAAGAAGCTAAAAACTGCAACTTTGTTACTTAGTGTCTAATCACCCCCCTCTAGACACCTCTTCTCAAGGTCCTACAAGTGGTATCAGAGCATTGGTCTCCATTGCTTTGGTTTAATCACCGTTAGAGGAAGATGGATGAGTCTACTTTGGGGAGTATTAGACATAGAGTGCCTATTCTTGATAGAGAGTATTTTCATGAGTGGAAAAATGAGATGCTTGTAATTTTTAATCAATATCATTTGAACAAGTACATTGCTAGTCCTTGTGCACCTTATGTTGATCCTATGCATCCTACTCTTGATGAGTCTATTAACATGATTAGGAATGTTAGAACTGTTAATCTTATCACTAGAGGCTTGCCTAGAAACTTGATTATAAAACTGCCTACTCTTGAGTGTGCTTACACTATATGGAAATTTCTTGAGGAACGATTTCCTGATTATTCTTTGAAAAATCTTGATGAAATTCTTCATAAGTCTATTTCCTTGAGTAATATGAATTCCAATGATCCTATGTTTGGTGATCGTCTATTTGAACTTACAAATCTTATGCGTGCCAAAGGAAATGTTGGAATTATTAGCGATATTATTTCTGAAGCCACTAGAATTCATAAGCAAGATTATTGTCAAACTCATACTAATGAATCACTCTCACTAGGAATTGATCCACCACATGACTATGTTGAACATGGATACTATGATGAGGATGATGATGATGACTTTGATCTTGATGATGCAATGAGACATTTTGGTCTTATGGCAAACCTTCGGGGATATATGGCAGGAGGAAAGGAATGGGTCTTTGATAGTGGATGTACCGATCACATGACTGGAGATAAAGACATGTTTCGTGAGCTTGCTGAAAATGATAGTCCATGAAAGTATGTCACTTTCGGTGACAACTCAAAGGGTAAGGTGGTTGGCCTCGGTAAGGTGGCCATCTCACATGATAGCTCCATTCAGAATGTTATGCTCGTTGAATCTCTTGGCTACAACTTACTTTCAGTATCTAGACTTGCTGATTTCGGTTTCAATGTCCTATTTACCGAAGTAGATTGCCAGGTGTTTCATCGAGACAATCATAAAATGGTCTTTACCGGCATACGTAGAGGTGATCTATACATTGTTGATTTCACTAAAAAGGCTCAACCTAAAACTTGCTTCATTGCTAAATCCTCAAAAGGATGGTTATGGCATAGACGACTAGGTCATGGTGGCATCAGAAATCTTGACAAGCTTATTAAAGGGAATCATATCCTTGGTGTTAACGATGTCATATTTGATAAGCATAGACTTTGCAATGCTTGTCAAGCAGGTAAATAGGTTGGAGGAAGGCATCCCGTGAAGAACATCATGACCACAAGGAGGCCACTTGAGCTACTTCACATGGATCTCTTTGGTCCCAACGCTTACAAAAGCCTTGGTGGAAATTCTTCTGGTCTAGTTATAGTTGATGATCTTTCAAGATTTACGTGGGTGTTCTTTCTCGATGATAAATCGCAGGTCCAAAAGATCTTCAAAAACTTCGCTAGGAAGGGCCAAAATCAGTTTGAAGTGAAGATCAAGAAGGTTCGCAGCGACAACGGAATGGAGTTCAAGAACGCAAATGTGGAAACCTTTCTTGACGAACAAGGGATTTCACATGAGTTCTCGGCTACGTACACACCCCAACAAAATGGAGTTGTTGAGAGGAAGAACCGGACGCTCATCGAAATTGCGAGCACGATGCTTGATGAGTACAAGACATCGAAGCACTTTTGGGCTGAAGTGGTTGAGATAGCTTGTCATGCAACAAATCGCTTGTATCTTCACAAGCTACTCGGCAAGACAGCATACGAGCTCCTCACCGGTAACAAACCCCAAGTTGGATACTTTCGAGTATTCGGCTCAAAGTGCTACATTCTTGATAAGCATCGTCATTCTAAATTTGCTTCTAAGTCTCATGAAGGTTTCCTACTAGGTTATGGGTCAAACTCTCACACATACCGTGTCTACAACAATTTCACCCGAAAGGTTGAAGAGACGGTAGATGTGAAGTTTGATGAATCTAACGGCTCGCAAGTAGAGCAATTGCCAATTGATGTAGGAGACAAAGATCCCTCGGAAGCAATCCAAGACTTGTCTATTGGCAAGGTTCGTCCAACGGAGGTGAAGGAGAGTACCTCGTCCGTCCAAGTGGAAGCTTCTACTTTACAACAAGGTGAACCAAGAGTTGATATGGAAGCATCCACAAGTGGGACACACCAAGATGAAGAAAATGAGGAAGTTCATCAAGAACGTCAACAACCTCCTTCTCCACCACGACAAGAGAACGACAACGCCAACAATGAAGAAGAAGAAGAAGATGATGATGAAGAAGATGTTCAACCAAGAACCAAGCAAAAGCTTTCACGAGTTCGAGCAAGAATTGCTAAAGACCATCCCGTCGAGCAAATCTACAATGATATTCAAACCGGGAGAATCACTCGCTCTAAAACTTGTTTAGCTAACTTTTGTGAAAACTATTCTTTCATCTCTAACATTGAAACTATGAAGGTCGAAGAAGCATTGGAGGATCCGGATTGGATAAACGCTATGCATGAAGAGCTACACAACTTTGAGAGAAACCAAGTTTGGACATTGGTTGAGAAGCCTGACAACAACCACAACATCATCGGTACCAAATGGGTGTTTCGCAACAAGTAAGATGAAGATGGACAAGTAGTTCACAACAAAGCACGTCTCGTCGCCCAAGGCTACACACAAGTCGAAGGTATGGACTATGGTGAGACTTATGCTCCCGTTGCTAGACTTGAGTCTATTAGCATCTTACTTGCCTATGCTAATCACCATGATATCACATTGTACCAAATGGACATTAAAAGTGCTTTTATAAATGGTGAAATAGAGGAGGAAGTTTATGTTAAACAACCTCCCGGCTTTGTCAATCCTAAGAAACCAAATCATGTTTACAAACTTCACAAAGCTCTTTATGGTCTTAAACAAGCTCCTAGAGCTTGGTACAAATGCTTAACGAAGTTTCTTCTTGGAAAGGGATTTGAAATTGGGAAAATTGATTCTACTCTTTTTACTAAAAGGGTTAATGGAGAATTATTTGTATGCCAAATTTATGTTGATGATATCATATTTGGATCAACTAACCCTCATTTTAGTGAGAAGTTTGGAAAGCTAATGTCGGAGAAGTTTGATATGTCAATGATGAGTGAACTCAAATTCTTTCTTGGGTTGCAAATCAAGCAAAGTAAGGAAGGTACTTTTGTCTCTCAAACGAAGTACACTAAGGACTTATTCAAGAAGTTCAATATGCAAGAGTGCAAAGGTATCTCTACACCCATGCCTACTAATGGACATCTAGATTTGACCAAAGATGGTGAACTAGTTGATCAAAAGGTTTATCGCTCTATGATTGGTTCATTGTTATACCTATGTGCTTCACGTCCCGATATTATGCTAAGTGTGTGCATGTGTGCAAGATATCAAGCTGCTCCTAAAGAATGTCATCTTAAGGCTGTGAAAAGGATAGTGAGATACTTAATACATACACCAAATTTTGGCATTTGGTATCCTAAGAGGGCCTCTTTCGATCTTGTTGGCTACTCTGACTCGGACTATGCCGGAGACAAGGTTGATAGAAAGTCCACTTCGGGTACTTGTCAATTTCTTGGTAGATCTCTTGTGTCTTGGTCCTCCAAGAAACAAAACTCGGAATCCTTATCCACTGCCGAAGCGGAATACATTGCCGCTGATTCATGTTGTGCTCGATTACTTTGGATGACCCAAACTCTTAAAGATTATGGGATATATGTGAAACATTTTACATTGCTTTGTGACAATGAAAGTGCTATAAAAATTGGTCATAATCCTGTGCAACATTCTCGAACTAAGCATATTGAAGTTCGTCATCATTTCATTTGAGATCATGTTGCTAAGGGTGACATTGATCTGAAGCATGTTCGCACCGAAAAGCAATTAGCGGATATATTCACTAAACCTCTTGATGGGAAAGTGTTTTGCAGGTTAAGAGGAGAATTGAACATCATTGATGCTTCAAACTTTGGAGGAGAAACTCCATTGGATACATGCAAGACATGAGCTTATGACTAATCCTTGATATTTCTCTTATGATGAAAATCTTATGTCTTGGATATATTTGCATCTTGCATGTTATCTAACCCATGTAGATACTTGGTTGAATCAAATTCCATGAGATTGTAACCTACTCATATCTCGAGCAATCTCTACATCACCAAGTCTCTACACAATGGTGGTTGAAGACAAGGAAGCACGAAACCATTCAAACATATCCTTTGACAAATTCTATGTTGAGCTTCATGATTGTCATTTTTGGATGCACAAGTGCTCTTCCTTGCAAGAACTAACGCATGTAGGTAGATGGACTCAAATTCCAAGTGGTGCTCCCAACTCATAGCTACATCAACCTTGAGCAACCCACACAAGTTCAACTACATGATCAACACCACCAACCAAGGTATGTTATTCCATCTTAGAGAAGCTTTACTCCGAGTCATGAGCTAAAGCAACTCGACAAGATGTGAATACATCAAGATGCTTAAACGAAAAATGGTAACCCCATTTTGAGCTTAAACGATGAGTATGACCTATAATCAAGTGATCTCACTTGACTCCTAAGTCAATATACTCTAACATAGGTGACTTTGTCGCCGACCATCTCTAGATGAAGTTCTCTTGTGTTCTTTTCTGTGTTTTTGCATTTTACTCATGCATATTTGTTTCCCCTTTCAAAAAAAACAACTTCATCTAGATTTCTTTCTTTTCTTTTTGTTTGCTCTGCATTTTATGCATCCAATTCATTGCATATCATTTAGTTAATTCCTTGCAAATCTTTGTGAGAACCTATTAGTCTAGTGAGCTGAGGTGACAAGTGTTTTCTCTGTGATGAACTCGGTTCCACCGATTAGTTATATTCAGTCCAACCGAATTCTTTCAGTACAACCGAAGCATACAACTCGGTGCCACCGATTTCACCACAGGAAAAACAGTTTGCCACTTATTCTGTGTTTCGTTTGTCCCAGCTCCACTCAATGAATCTTGTCCTCTACACGCATCACATTTTTACAAATGCTTTGTGCTGTGACTCAAGGATCAAACCCATTCATGACAAATTCCAGAAGCCCTTCTTGGAAATTGATATCAAAGGGGGAGAGAGAGATCACATCAAAGCCTATCATTTAGAGAGAGATCACATCAGAGAATATCACTTCCACAGGGGGAGAAAATACTCAAGTAGAAAGTATTTCTCAAGGATCCCAGATGCTTGGTGTTCAAGAGAAGAGATGCCACATGTCTTATTGAGGGGAAAAGACATGTTCATATGTGCTTATTTGCATTAGTTTGCATTAGCTCTATTCATTTATATCTTTCAGCTCTGATTTTCTGTTCCCTAACTTCTCCCAGTATCCCATGCTAGATTCAGGGGGAGCAAGACATCTAAGGGAAAGAAATCATTTAAATTCATTGCATATCTTTACTCTTGGGGACATGTCTAATCCAATGTGGTACTGAGTACTTACTCTCTACATGTCATCCTAGTCTTGGTATTCTTGTGGTTTCTTCTATTTGCCCTAGTTAGTGGATGTTCCTGTGTTATCTAACCCTGTTTGTGCAGGTTCATTCCATCCTAAGCCAACTCAATACTACAAGGTAAGTATATGCATCATAATCATGTGTATGAGGAATCCTTGCTGATGTACAAACTGTTTGCAAGAAGGACTCATGAGCATGAAGGTATTTTCTTTAATATTCTTTGCTCTGATGCATATGACCAAGATACATGTAACACATTGCTTACTATGCCATGGTTATGCTCTCACATGCTTCTATATTCTATATTTCACATGATTGCATACATGTAGGGGGAGCCCATGCTTGTTACATGTCTTTCCAAAGCTTTACTTGCTATTCTTTATATCCTTATCTAAAGCTTTGATGTATGTTGTCATCAATTACCAAAAAGGGGGAGATTGAATGCACAAGTGCTCCCTAGGTGGTTTTGGTAATTAATGTCAACATATCTCTTGTTGGACTAACACTTTTATCTAGCATATTTCAGACAAGTTCAACAATGAAGTGGCATGGACTAAAGGATGTGGAACTCCTTCAAGATGCTAAGGACAAAGGATTGGCTAAAGCTTCAAGCTCAAGACTCTTCATTTTATATTTCAGTGATCCAAGATCACATTGAGTCTATAGGAAAAGCCAATACTATCAAGGAGGGATGAGGTGTTGCTTAATGAGCCTCTTGCTTCATGTGCTTAGTGATATGCTCCAAAACCCTCAACTACTTTCTCACATCCACATATGACCTAAACCTAAAGCCAAAATCGGTCACACCGATTCTTTCTATCTGGCGCCACCAAGTTCGGATGTCATAGCCACTGCCACAAACTCTAGGCAAATCGGTCTCAGCGATAGGGATGTCGGTCTCACCGAGATGGGATTGTAATATCTCTTTGTATGTCCATTATCAAAATCGGTCTTACCGAGTTTGAGCAATCGGTCCTACTGAGATTACAATGCAAACTCTCTGGTTAACTTATTACCAAAATCGGTCCCACCGAGTTTGAGTAATCGGTCCCACCGAGTTTGCCTGACCAACTCTCTGGTTAGCTAATTACCAAAATTGGTCTCACCGGGTTTGTGTAATCGGTCTCACCGAGATTACGTTATGCCCTAACCCTAACCATATCGGTCCTACCGAGTTGCATATCGGTCCCACCGAAAATCCTAAAGGTCACTAGGTTTACTAAATCGGTCTGACCGAGTTTGTTGATTCGGTCCCATCGAGATTGGTAAATTCTATGTAACGGTTAGATTTTGTGTGGAGGCTATATATACCCCTCCACCTCCTCTTCATTCGTAGAGAGAGCCATCAGAACGAACCTACACTTCCAACATCCTATTTCTGAGAGAGAACTACCTACTCATGTGTTGAGGCCAAGATATTCCATTCCTACCATATGAATCTTGAGCTCTAGCCTTCCCCAACTTGCTTTCCACTCAAATCTTCTTTCCACCAGATCCAAATCATATGAGAGAGAGTTGAGTGTTTGGGGAGACTATCATTTGAAGCACAAGAGCAAGGAGTTCATCATCAACGCACCATTTGTTACTTCTTGGAGAGTGGTGTCTCCTAGATTGGCTAGGTGTCACTTGGGAGCCTCCGACAAAGATTGTGGAGTTGAACCAAGGAGTTTGTAAGGGCAAGGAGATCGCCTACTTCATGAAGATCTACCACTAGTGAGGCAAGTCCTTCGTGGGCGACGGCCATGCTGGGATAGACAAGGTTCCTTCTTCATGGACCCTTCTTGGGTGGAGCCCTCCATGGACTCGCGCAACCGTTCCCCTTCATGGGTTGAAGTCTCCATCAACGTGGATGTATGATAGCACCACCTATCGGAACCACGCCAAAAATATCCATGTCTCCAACTACGTTTGATTCCTCCAAAACCCTTCCCTTTACATTATTGCAAGTTGCATGCTTTACTTTCCGCTGCTCATATACTCTTTGCATGCTTGCTTGCTATATGTTGTGAATGTTAAACTTGTGCCTAAACTCCACTTAAACTTAAAGAAGCGAAAAACTGCAACTTTGGTACTTAGTGTCTAATCACCCCCCCCCCTCTACACACCTCTTCTCAAGGTCCTATACCAATATAGTCCAAAATAGTAGATAAAGTAGCATGGAGCAATCAAAAATTATAGATACATTGGAGACGTATCAAGCATCCCCAAGCTTAATTCCTGCTCGTCCTCGAGTAGGTAAATGATAAAAAAGAATTTTTGATGTGGAGTGATACTTTGACATAATTTCAATGTAAATCTTCTTGATTGTGGCATGAATATTCAGATCTGAAAGATTCAAGAAAAAAGTTCGTATTGACATAAAAGTAATAATACTTCAAGTATACTAATCAAAGCAATCATGTCTTCTCAAAATAGCATCACTAAAGAAAGTTATCCCTACAAAATCATATAGTCTGGCTGTTGCTCTATCTTCATCACACAAAGTATTTAATCATGCACAACCCCGATCACAAGCCAAGCAATTGTTTCATACTTTAGTAATCTCAAACTCTTTCAACTTTTACGCAATACATGAGCGTGAGCCATGGACATAGAACTGTAGGTGGAATAGAATGGTGGTTGTGGAGAAGACAAAAAAGGAGAAGATAGTCTCACATCAACTAGGCTTATGAACGGGCTATGGAGATGCCCATCAATAGATATCAATGTGAGTGAGTAGGTATTGCCATGCAACAGATGCACTAGAGCTATAAGTATATGAAAGCTCAACAAAAGAAACTAAGTGGGTGTGCATCCAACTTGCTTGCTCACAAAGATCTAGGGCACTTTTGAGGAAGCCCATCATTGGAATATACAAGCCAAGTTCTATAATGAAAAATTCCCACTAGTATATGAAAGTGACAACATATGAGACTCTCTATCATGAAGATCATGGTGCTACTTTGAAGCACAAGTGTGGTAAAAGGATAGTAGCATTGTCCCTTCTCTCTTTTTCTCTCATTTTTTTATTTGGGCCTTTTCTCTTTTTTATGGCCTCTTTTATTTTTTATTTTTTTCGTCCGGAGTCTCATCCCGACTTATGGGGGAATCATAGTCTCCATCATCCTTTCCTCACTGGGACAATGCTCTAATAATGATGATCATCACACTTTTATTTTTCTTACAAATCAACAATTACAACTCAATACTTAGAACGAAATATGACTCTATATGAATGCCTCCGGCGGTGTACCGGGATATGCAATGAATCAAGAGCGACATGTATGAAAATTATGAAGGTGGCCTTGCCACAAATACAATGTCAACTACATGTTCATGGAAAAAGCAATATGACAATGATGGAGCATGTCATAATAAACGGAACGGTGGAAAGTTGCATGGAAATATATCTCGGAATGGCTATGGAAATGCCATAATAGGTAGGTATGGTGACTGTTTTGAGGAAGGTATATGGTGGGTGTATGATACTGGCAAAAAGTGCGCGGTATTAGAAAGGCTAGCAAAGGCGGAAAGGTGAGAGTGCGTATAATCCATGGACTCAACATTAATCAAAAGAACTCATGCACTTGTTGCAAAAATTTAGAAGTCATCAAAAACCAAAGCACTACGCGCATGCTCCTAGGGGGATAGATTGGTAGGAAAATACCATCGCTCGTCCCCAACCACCACTCATAAGGAAGACAATCAATAAATAAAATTGTGCTCCAACTTCATCACAAAGCGGTTCACCATACATGCATGCTACGGGAATCACAAACTTCAACACAAGCATTCTTTAAATTCATAATCACCCAACTAGCATCACTTTGATATTATCACCTCCATATCTCAAAACAATTATGAAGCATCAACCTTATCTTAGTATTCAACGCACTCAAAAGAAAGTTTCACATATCTTGAATACCAAGTATATTATCATTAAGCAAATTACCATGCTATTAACGACTATCAAAATAATCTAGGTGAAGCATGAGAGATCAATAGTTTCTTTAAAAAAAAATCCACCACCGTGCTTTAAAAGATCTAAGTGAAGTACTAGAGCAAAAATTATCACGCTCAAAAGATATAAGTGAAGCACTAGAGCAAAACTATCAAGCTCAAAAGATATAAGTGAAGCACATAGAGTATTCTAGCAAATTCCAAATCATGTATGGCTCTCTCAAAAGGTGTGTACAGCAAGTATTATTGTGGTAAACTAACAAGCAAAGACGCAAATAATACAAGATGCTCCAAGCAAAACACATATCATGTGGTGAATAAAAATATAGCTCCAAGTAAATTACCGATGGAAGTGGACGAAAGAGGGGATGCCTTCCGGGGCATCCCCAAGCTTTGAATTTTTGGTGTCCTTGGATTATCTTGGGGGTTCCATGGGCATCCCCAAGCTTAGGCTCTTGCCACTCCTTGTTCCATAATCCATCAAAAGAATTCACCCAAAAGTCGAAAACTTCACAGCACAAAACTCAATAGAAATCTCGTGAGCTCCGTTAGAGAAAGAAAACAAAAGACTACTTCAAGGTACTGTAATGAACTCATTATTTATTTATATTGGTGTTAAACCTACTGTATTCCAACTTCTCCATGGATTATAAACTATTTTACTAGCCATAGATTCATCAAAATAAGCAAACAACACACGCAAAACAGAATCTGTCAAAAACAGAACAGTCTGTAGCAATCTGTAACTAACGCAAACTTCTGCAACACTAAAAATTCTACCAAAATAGTAAGTACTGGATAATTTGTATATTGATCAGCAGCAAAAAGGATCAATGCAAAATCACGTTTAGGTGATTTATTGAATTGTTTCTCGTGAGCACAAAGTTTCTGTTTTTCAGCAGAATCAAATCAACTATCATCGTAGGTTATCCTATAGGTTCTACTTGGCACAAACACTAATTAAAAAATAAAACAACATCTAACCAGAGGCTAGAGGGATTATTTATTCCTAAACATAAGCAAAAAAAAAAAAAATTGGGTTGCCTCCCAACAAGCGCTATCGTTTAACGCCCCTAGCTAGGCATTGATATTTCAATGATGCTCACAAGAAAGACAAGAATTGAAGCACAAATAGAGCATCATAAAACACGTTATAAACACATATAAGTCTAACATACTTACTATGCATAGGCATTTTATAGGCAAATAAATTATCAAGGCAAGCAGAAACTAGCATATGCAAGGAGGCGGAAAGAAACAATAGCAATCTCAACATAACGAGAGGTAATTTATTATCTTGAAAATTTCTACGACCATATTTTCCTCTCTAATAATAATTACATGTGGGATCATAAGCAAATTCAACAAAATATCTATCACATAAAATATTTTCAACACGATCCACATGCATGCAAAGTTGACACTCTTCCGAAATAGTGGGATTAACATTAACTAAAGTCATGACCTCTCCAAACCCACTTTTATCAAAAATTTCATAAGATTGAATATTCTCCAAATATGTGGGATATAGAGTTGACACTCTTTCAAACCCACTTTCAATATTATTGCAAACAATATTATCAATCTCATATCCATCATGGGGATTAAATAAATTTTCAAGATCATAAGAAGCATCACCCCAATCATGATCATTGCAACAAGTAGTAGACATAGCAAAACTAGCATCCCCAAGCTTAGGGTTTTGCATATTATTAGCACAATTGACATCAAGAGAATTTATAGTAAAATCATTTAAATCATGCTTTTCGTTGAGGGAGCTATCAAGCATGGGTGCAATAGCAACGATCTCATTTTTAATATAAGGAACTATAGCAAATTCGTCTTCATAAATATTGGCTTCATGGCCACAAGAATAGCAAGCATCATGTTCATCAAGGGATATTTCAATCAAATCATCGGAATCATCATTATATATAGATTCATGCATATCATTATTTTCTTCCAAAGCAATGGTCATTCTTTCAATAAATTCTTGGACATAGACATTATGAGCAAGGTTTTCATTGCAATATTTAAGTATGACGGAATTTTCAGATATGTTGAGAGTAAAGTCATACTTTTCAATCAAAGAAGCAACTTCATGAGCACCCTTAAAAATGACAAATTCTTCAATTTGTTTGATATCATAGTAACTATAAACACCCTTTTCATAAGAAGATAAGATTTCATTATCATTGAACTCACATAGGTAGGGAAGGTGTTTTTTAGGGTTCTTAGAGCAACAAGTAAAATCACACATTTCACAAAGATTCCAAGCATAGCATAGCAAACTATTTATATGATACCGTAAGAGTCTCCCCTTTTCAGATAAACGATGACGCACAAAATGAGCATGCTCATCTAAAGATTTCCCATCAACTAGGCTAGTTGGGGTTTCAGCACGAGCGCATAAGGATCGAAGATGATCCAAGTAGAACACTTTAAGTGGATCCATATCAATAGATTTTTAGCAAGCGAAGATGCAAGCATATAGAAGGCACAAGGAAACACAAACAAAGATACATACGGCAAGAAGGCGAACGGAAAAGAGAGGGCAAATAAAACGGCAAGGGTGAAGTGGGGGAGAGGAAAATGAGAGGCAAAAAATGTAATGCGAGAGATAGAGATTGTGATGTGTACTTGGTATGGGGATTAGGGGATGTCAATCCCTTCACGGTCACTTACGAGGGTGAGATCTGATAGAGATGATAAATAATATTTTTGGTATTTTTGATATAGAGATGCAAAGTGAAAAGTAAAAAGCAAAGTAAAAACAAAGCAAATAATAAAGTGATGGAGATTGATATGATGAGAATAGACCCGGGGGCCATAGGTTTCACTAGTGGCTTCTCTCAAGATCATAGATATTCTACGGTGGGTAAACAAATTATTGTTGAGCAGCTGACAGAATTGAGCATAATTATGAGTATATCTAGGTATGATCACGTATATAGGCATCACATCCGAGACAAGTAGATCGAAACGATTCTGCATCTAGTACTACTACTCCACTCATCGACCGCTATCCAGCATGCATCTAGAGTATTAAGTTAAAAACAGAGTAACGCCTTAAGCAAGATGACATGATGTAGAGGGATAAATTCAAGCAATATGATAAAAACCTAATCTTGTTATCCTCAATGGCAACAATACAATACATGCCTTACAACCCTTTCTGTCACTGGGTAAGGACACCGCAAGATCGAACCCAAAGCTAAGCACTTCTCCCATTGCAAGAACTACCAATCTAGTTGGCCAAACCAAACAGATAATTCGAAGAGACTTGCAAAGATAACTCAATCATACATAAAAGAATTCAGAGAAGATTCAAATATTATTCATAGTTAAGCTGGATCATAAACCCACAATTCATCGGTCTCAACAAACACACCGCAAAAAGAAGATTACATCGAATAGATCTCCACAAGAGAGGGGGAGAACAATGTATTGAGATCCAGAAAGAGAGAAGAAGCCATCTAGCTACTAGCTATGGACCCAAAGGTCTGAAGTAAACTACTCACACTTCATCGGAGAGGCTATGGTGTTGATGTAGAAGCCCTCCATGGTAGATTCCCCATCCGGCGGAGCTCCAGAACAGGCCCCAAGATGGGATCTCGTGGATATAGAAAGTTGCGGCAGTGGAATTAGGTTTTTGGCTCCATATTTGATCTGTCGGGGGTACGTAGGTATATATAGGAGGAAAGAGTACGTCAGTAGAGCAACAGCACTACAAGAAATATGTCAACTTGTGACCTTCTGTCAGTGACCCTGGAAGAATTGGTCATAGATCTATGACCATTTCAGACCAATTGGTCAAAAGCTGTTCGGGGGGCTCCAAACCCTAAACCATTGCGACCATTTTTGGCAGAAAGGTCGTAAGTTCCTTACACGAACTGGTCATAAAGCAAACAACGCTAGTCCGCTGCCTTATTTCTAGTTGTTAACGACCAATATAGATGGTCATAGCCTTGTAAATTGTGGTGGGTTGCGATGACTAGGCGCCATCTCATCAGTTTTGCCTATGTGTCATGTCCACGTGGCAGTTTTTGCCCTAGGTTGTGAAGCAACCTATATTTCTGTCATGGCCAAAATTCCCAAACAAATCTCATAAATTCTTTGGGTCATATCTTCGTCAAATATGTAAAAACCTTCCTTGCCGAGTTCAAAAATAATTCAAAAATATTCATTTTCCTATTCTGTTCAGAACAACAGTTTGTGAAGGAAGTACAACTTTGGCATGTCCAAATAGCATCCATTTTCAACAGTGCTTTCCTATGCCCAAATAACCATCCTCCACCAAATGCCAACTCAATCCATTCATTATTTTGAGCCGAGCTTCAACATTCGTAGTTATGTCCAGTGTGGTAGTTTGCAAAGCAAGTACCACCTAGGCTCCTCCTTTTGAGCTGAAAATTTGTGAAAACGGTCTTCTCAGTAACTGATCATCCTCAGCCAAAACTCACGCCCATTAGCCATCTACATTTCCCGTACCGCTAATGAAACACTTGGCTGCTAATTCATGTTTGAGCATCGATTGGTCTCCTCGTGAGAATATTATGTTGTAATTTTCTTCCTAGCACCAACCTGGGGAGTGCCCAACCCACTATACATGCCTAGGCCGCCCAGAACACATGGCAACGCCACGGTCACGCGGTGACCACGCGGCGGGCATGCGAGTTTACGCGCTCTAGAGTTGGGGCCCTCGGCCACCGCCCAAACCTCGACGTATCGCCACCAAACCATGTATTTATGATTAAATAGGTCCTTATGTAACTAGAAATGATTTTTGGAAAAAATATATAGCAAACTATGAGGCAGCTGCAGTTCAAATTTGACCCGCTTCCACCTGAATCGGCAGAAATTTGTCTTTTTCACGAGAGATGGATCAAAAAAATTTACACTAGAAATTTTTGTCAATTATGCATTAAATATGGCCTAGTATTTTATAAAAATGATTTGGTCCAATTTTGCAACAATTATTTGGTAGTTCCTTCACAAAAAAACCTCCTTTCGGGCACTCGAAAAATGGAAAATGGTTTTTTTGTCCAACGAAAATGAAAACTTCCTTAGGCAACATTGTTTGCCATTCCAATATGCACCCTTGTGCACAATATGAGATCATTTGAACAAACTATGCCATGAATGTGGCCATAAGATTGATCATTTGGCTTGAAAGCCATGAATCTTCACACTTGATAGCTCATTTCTGAGAACACTTTTTTAAAATAATTACCGTATTACAATTTTATTATTTTTCCTGGAAACTCGTTCACATATAATGACACAATGCGAAGGTTTTTCAAATTTTTGATTTTTTTTGAATTTTTTAAGCCCGTTTCAAAATGCGGTCAAAACGGTGGGAATGACCGTTCCTAGCTAGTTGTTGAATCTTGGAATTTTTTTGGTGTTTCTCTGATTAAATAGATACTTATGTTCCTAGAAATGATTTTTGGAAAAAATAAATAGCAAACTATGAGGCAGCTGCAGTTCAAATTTGACCCGCTTCCAACTGAATCGGCGGGAATTTGTCTTTTTCACCAGAGGTGGATCAAAATTTTTGACACCCAACCATTTTGTCAATTGTGCATTAAATATGGCCTAGTATTTTATAAAAATGATTTGTTCCAATTTTGCAACAATTATTTGGTAGTTCCTTCACAAAAAAACCTCATTTCAGGCTCTCGAAAAATGGAAAATGGTTTTTTCGTCCAACGAAAATGAAAACTTCCTTAGGCAACATTGTTCGCCATTCCAATATGCACCCTTGTGCACAATATGAGATCATTTGAACAAACTATGCCATGAATGTGGCCATAAGATTGATCATTTGGCTTGAAAGCCATGAATCTTCACACTTGATAGCTCATTTCTGAGAACACTTTTTTAAAATAATTACCGTATTACAATTTTATTATTTTTCCTGGAAACTTGTTCACATATAATTAAACAATGCGAAGGTTTTCCAAATTTTTGATTTTTTTGAATTTTTTATGCCTGTTTCAAAATGCGGTCAAAACGGCGGGAATGACCGTTCCTAGATAGTGGTTGAATCTTGGAATTTTTTTGGTGTTTCTCTAACTAAATAGATACTTATGTACCTAGAAATGATTTTTGAAAAAAATAAATAGCAAACTATGAGGCAGCTGCAGTTCAAATTTGACCCGCTTCCAACTGAATCGGCGGGAATTTGTCTTTTTCACCAGAGGTGGATCAAAACTTTTGACACCCAACCATTTGGTCAATTGTGCATTAAATATCGCCTAGTATTTTATAAAAATGATTTGGTCCAATTTTGCAACAATTATTTGGTAGTTCCATCACAAAAAAACCTCATTTCAGGCTCTCGAAAAATGGAAAATGGTTTTTTCGTCCAACGAAAATGAAAACTTCCTTAGGCAACATTGTTTGCCATTCCAATATGCACCCTTGTGCACAATATGAGATCATTTGAACAAACTGTGCCATGAATGTGGCCATAAGATTGATCATTTGGCTTGAAAGCCATGAATCTTCACACTTGATATCTCGTTTCTGAGAACACTTTTTTAAAATAATTACCGTATTACAATTTTATTATTTTTCCTGGAAACTTGTTCACATATAATTACACAATGCGAAGGTTTTCCAATTTTTTGATTTTTTTTTGAATTTTTTATGCCCGTTTCAAAATGCGGTCAAAACGGCGGGAATGACCGTTCCTAGATAGTGGTTGAATCTTGGATTTTTTTTGGTGTTTCTCTGACTAAATATATACTTATGTACCTAGAAATGATTTTTGAAAAAAATAAATAGCTAACTATGAGGCAGCTGCAGTTCAAATTTGACCCGCTTCCAACTAAATCGTCAGAAATTTGTCTTTTTCACCAGAGGTGGATCAAAACTTTTGACACCCAACCATTTGGTCAATTGTGCATTAAATATGGCCTAGTATTTTATAAAAATGATTTGGTCCAATTTTGCAACAATTATTTGGTAGTTCCTTCACAAAAAAACCTCATTTCAGGCTCTCGAAAAATGGAAAATGGGTTTTTCGTCCAACGAAAATGAAAACTTCCTTAGGCAACATTGTTTGCCATTCCAATATGCACCCTTGTGCACAATATGAGATCATTTGAACAAACTATGCCATGAATGTGGCCATAAGATTGATCATTTGGCTTGAAAGCCATGAATCTTCACACTTGATAGCTCGTTTCTGAGAACACTTTTTTAAAATAATTACCGTATTACAATTTTATTATTTTTCCTGGAAACTTTTTCACATATAATGACACAATGCGAAGGTTTTCCAATTTTTTTATTTTTTTGAATTTTTTATGCCCGTTTCAAAATGCGGTCAAAACGGCGGGAATGACCGTTCCTAGATAGTGGTTGAATCTTGGAATTTTTTTGGTGTTTCTCTGACTAAATAGATACTTATGTACCTAGAAATGATTTTTGAAAAAAATAAATAGCAAACTATGAGGCAGCTGCAGTTCAAATTTGACCCGCTTCCAACTAAATCGTCAGAAATTTGTCTTTTTCACCAGAGGTGGATCAAAACTTTTGACACCCAACCATTTGGTCAATTGTGCATTAAATATGGCCTAGTATTTTATAAAATTTATTTGGTCCAATTTTGCAACAATTATTTGGTAGGTCCTTCACAATAAAACCTCATTTCAGGCACTTGAAAAATGGAAAATGGTTTTTTCGTCCAACGAAAATGAAAAATTCCTGAGGCAACATTGTTTGCCATTCCAATATGCACCCTTGTGCACAATATGAGATCATTTGAACAAACTATGCCATGAATGTGGCCATAAGATTGATCATTTGGCTTGTAAGCCATGAATCTTCACACTTGATAGCTCGTTTCTGAGAACACTTTTTTAAAATAATTACCGTATTACAATTTTATTATTTTTCCTGGAAACTTGTTCACATATAATGACACAATGCGAAGGTTTTCCAATTTTTCTGATTTTTTTTGAATTTTTTATGCCCGTTTCAAAATGCGGTCAAAACGGCGGGAATGACCGTTCCTAGCTACTGGTTGAATCTTGGATTTTTTTTGGTGTTTCTCTGATTAAATAGATACTTATGTACCTAGAAATGATTTTTGAAAAAACTAAATAGCAAACTATGAGGCAGCTGCAGTTCAAATTTGACCCGCTTCCAACTGAATCGTCAGAAATTTGTCTTTTTCACCAGAGGTGGATCAAAACTTTTAACACCCAACCATTTGGTCAATTGTGCATTAAATATGGCCTAGTATTTTATAAAATTTATTTGGTCCAATTTTGCAACAATTATTTGGTAGGTCCTTCACAATAAAACCTCATTTCAGGCACTCGAAAAATGGAAAATGGTTTTTTCGTCCAAAGAAAATGAAAACTTCCTTAGGCAACATTGTTTGCCATTCCAATATGCACCCTTGTGCACAATATGATATCATTTGTACAAACTATGCCATGAATGTGGCCATAAGATTGGTCATTTGGCTTGAAAGCCATTGATCTCCACACATGATAGCTCGTTTCTAAGAACACTTTTTTAAAATAATTACCGTATTAAAAGTTTGTTATTTTTCCTGGGAACTTGGCCACATATGATGACACAATGCGAAGGTTTCCCAATTTTTTGATTTTTTTTTGAATTTTTTATGCCCGTTCCAAAATGCGGTCAAAACGGCGGGAATGACCGTTCCTAGCTAGTGGTTGAATCTGGGATTTTTTTTGGTGTTTCTCTGATTAAATATATCCTTATGTACCTATAAATGATTTTTGGAAAAAATAAATAGCAAACTATGAGGCAGCTGCAGTTCAAATTTGACCCGCTTCCAACTGAATCGGCAGAAATTTGTCTTTTTCACGAGAGGTGGATTAAAACTTTTTACACCCAACAATTTGGTCAATTGTGCATTAAATATGGCCTAGTATTTTAGAAAAATGATTTGGTCCAATTTTGCAACAATTATTTGAGGTCCTTCACAAAAAAACCTCCTTTCGGGCACTCGAAAAATGGAAAATGATTTTTTCGTCCAAAAGAAATGAAAACTTCCTTAGGCAACATTGTTTTCCATTCTACTATGCACCCTTGTGCACAATATGAGAACATTGTTTTTTGAATTTCTTTCAAAATGTTGTCAAAACGGCGGGTATGACTACGTGTCTTCGGTCACCGCGAAGGTGACGACGACGAACTCCGCACTCGCGACCACCACCTCGATGCCCTACTCTTCTACGTGACGAGGTCCTTGCTGGCGGCTTTGCCGGATAAAAATCCAGAGCTTCTTTATTCAGTATTGCCGCCTCCACCCCTGAAGTCGAGACATCGAATGATCCAAAAACCTAAGCTACTAGGACCCTAAAACCTAGAGCTAAAATGATCCACACGCGCGGGATCCGACGACCCTCCTCACCGCTAACGACCAAGAAGTCACCGGCGGAGGGGAACCGCCGAAAGACGGCGCAAAAAGAGTCAGTTCTCTTAGCCAAAGAGATGTGCACTTTATTTTCAGCCGGTTACGACCTACTTAAATGGTCATGGACGTCGCGCACATGTACTCTATTTTGATTGGTTCAGAGGCATGTCACGCGGATTATGGATCGAGCACCGTTCGATCCACCCGGATCCAACGGCAGCGCTCCCTCGTCACGTTTCTCACGCCACCTAGCCCAACAACCCACAGGCCACAGCCTGCACTCCTCCCCCGCAAACCCTAGCACTCCCCGATCCCTCCCACCTCCCCTCCCCTCACCGCCATCCACCCCTCCCCTTGCTCTCCTCCCTCCCCTCCCCTCCGGCAAGATCCAGCACGCGGCCTCCCTCTCCTCGATCCAGATCGAGGCACCCCGCCGCCCCGCCTTCGTCTCCCTCCGTCTCCCACCCGATGGAGGCCGCGGTGGGGGAAGCGAGGGGTCTCGGCTTCCCCTCCCATCGCCGCACCACTCGTCCGCTAGATCCCCACGCAGGCGGATTCGGATGGAGGCGGCCGTCGTCGGGCATGACGACTCCACTCGCCAGGTCGTCGCCGGGCACGCTTCAACAACCTCTTCCGCTTCAAGATGGACCGCTCCTCCACACCCTTCTCCCCCTTCACCGAGAAGCTGGACTGCGCCGGCGGCGCCGGCTCCCAAACCCCCAAGAAGGCGCCCCGCAAGGTCCCCAAGACGCCCCACAAGGTTCGATCCGCCCGCCCGCCCATTCCCGCAAACACCTCGCGCGCATCGAATTCTCCGATCTCCGATCTACTACTTACTGGTGTGTGGTCGTCGCCGGCATGCAGGTGCTGGACGCGCCGTCCCTGCAGGACGACTTCTACCTGAACCTCGTCGACTGGTCCTCGAAGAACATGCTTGCCGTCGGCCTCGGCACCTGCGTCTACCTCTGGTCCGCATCCAGCTGCAAGGTGCATTTCTTTCTTTCTTTCTTGCTTCTTCTTGTTGCATCCATGGATCACGCTTAGGTCAGATTGCTAATGGCACCGTTGTCCAGGTTACCAAGCTGTGCGATCTGGGGCCGAGGGACAGCGTCTGTGCCGTGCACTGGACGCACGAGGGCTCCTACCTCGCCGTCGACACCAACCTTTTAAATACTATACATTTTAGTAGTGCTATATGAGTGTTGTGGATGATTCCTTTCCATGTCATATTGGTCTGACTTCCCGTTGGATAACCAACTCGGTCTCCTGCCGTGCTCGCTGCTGCTATTTAGATTGAGAGAGAGGGGTGCTGATTAGTGTAGTTTGTGATTTAGAGAATGCTTGCTGCTGCTATTTGTGCTTACTGATTGATTATACAGTGATTGACATGCTGCTATTTCTACTTGTTGATGTTATTGTTGCCATCCGATGCATATTGTTGTCCGTAGCTGCATTGCTGCTGAAACATGATGTTGCGATTGCCAATTTTTTTTGTCTTAATGCCCATCTGTTGTTATTTGCTTGGGGTGTTTTTCATTGAAATACAAACAGTGGCTGTTCTGAAATTCAAGCTATTGAAGAATGATGATAAAATACTATTTTAAACAGTGGGCTGTGGCTTAGTGTAATTGATGTACTAGTGCACTGCTTGGCATAAAATTATAGCAGTACACTTAGATATGCAATGAAATGCTTCTAGTATCTTACACATGTATATTTGACATGAATGTGTATTGCTTGGCTTAAAGTTGCAGCAACCATGTTTTCTGAATAACTATAGTTGCTTTCAAAATCTGCTGTGTAAATTTAGCTGCTCTGCTGTGTAAATTGAAAGTGAAGAAACCTGATAAGTTAAACCCAGGTGCATGATTGTATACCTAATCTGATATGCTTTTAAACTGTACCTAGGTACTAAACCCAAGTTAAGTATACCCGAGTATTCTCACGCGTGCGCATAATATGCTGGATAGATAGCTCATGGTTTGTTCCTGTACCGTTCTTGCTAAATGGGTAGCTCATGGTTCCGTGTAGCAGATTATGTTTAAATTTTCTGGGGTACCCTTTTTTACTCTGAATAAGCAACAGAAGTGCTCAACATCCATCATGCATAACCCTGAACATTTATGGTCTATGTTGATATGTCTTGCTGTGTACGTATAGTGCCTGTACATGGATGGTTGTGTTTTGTAGGTGTAGGGTAACATTTACTGCACAAGTTAACTTGAGACTGGTTAAATTTTTTTGAAAGATGTGATGTCTTGCAGTGTCTGTGACAAGAGGGGAGGACTGCTTTGCAATCTCAATGTACCCTGTTCATCAGAGACAACATCTCTGTGGGCGCCTCCGTGTGCTCTTTGGGAAGCTCGGAGCCATGCTGTCAGAGCTCTTCACCAACTGGACCATCTACACCAACAAGGTGGGTGCATCTCCGACCAATTCTGCAGCGGTAGCAGCACCAGCAGTACTTCGTTTTGAAAATTAGTCGAGTTTCTGACACTGTCAACATGGCTGGAATGCGTGCAGGCGGCGGTGCTGGTGACGCTGCTGTTCGTGATCGCGGTCAACCTGGCGATCGGCATCCTGCCGCACATGATGCGCCCGACGCCATGGAGTACCTCACGGCGTGCTCGCCTCCCCCAGCATCCCGATCTCAACGAGCCTAGCGGCCGCCGTCCTTGTCCTGCTCGAGGAGCAGGAGGAGGAGGGGCGCATCTAGCCAGCCACAAAGGGCCTGCTCTATACCACCACATCATCGGCCTCCTGCAGCATCGAGTTTAATATGTCAGGTGACCCTTCCTATCTCGTCTGATATGATGGTCAATAGTTGCTTGTAGATGAATGATGAAGTGTTGCTGTGAATGTGAATGAGTAGCCACAAGTCTGTTTGCATCATTGCCATAGCTAGTGAATGAGCAGCCACAAGTCTATTTGTGTCACTGCCATAGTTACCCGAATACAAATGAGCCGCCACAAGTCTGTCTGTACTGTCACATTGCCATCAATAGCTACCAATCACTGTAGATAAATAGAATTTCCCCAAAACTATGTGGGAAATTTGGTTAACCTTGTTGAATCAGATATCATTCTGACACCTGATTAGCATATCACTTGTCTATGTTCAGTTAAGAGTATTCAGTTTAGATGCAGATTTAGTCAACACTTTGGATCAACATTCAGTTTAGATGCAGATACAGTCAACACTAGGTATCAATACATGTTTGCTGTCAATTCTTGCTTATAAGTTATTGGATCCCTCATTGGCTACTGTTTGATGTTCTGTACAGATTCTTATTCTTATATGTTCATTCTTGTTTTTTTCACAGGTGAAGTGCAAATCCAAGTTCGAAGTTGTGAAGCATATCAACAAAGACTAGCATATTATGTGTTGTAAATGTAGGCAATAGTAGGCTTATCTGGGCTGTAGTATACTGTAATGTTTGTAATAGACTAATGCCGTGTTGTTTTGGACGAATTTCATTTGCTATTTGGATTTTTTGAAATAATGATTGTGTATTGAATACCTGTCAAATGGAACCTGACAAGGGGGTCCAAGTTATAATAGTTGTTTGAGAGATTTTGAAATTTTTGATGTGTGGGATAAATTTTGTGATAAGCATGACAAGTGGGACCAATCTGATTGGTGGGACCAGTGGCAAAAAAAGGACGAAAATAAAATATCAATAGACTGTAAAAGGCTGCATCTTAGAAAAAAAGGCCGAATTAATGGCCCAAGCCCATGTAGCTAGAAAAAATTAGCAAGAAAAAAATACAGTAAAAAGGCCGAATTGTTGGGCTAGGCCCATGTAGAAAACCGAATTGGACCGGGCTGAATCTTGTGCCACATCAGCTTGCCACGCTGGATGCCTACGTGGCTTGGGGAGGTTGCTAGTGACCAAAACGCCATAGTAGGAATATTTTGGTTGTAAATGTCTTCGACCATTCCAGAAGAAAGGTCGCTATAGTCAGTTTATGATGGCCAGCTTTTGACCTTCTGTGTTTGGTCACAAAAAGGTCGCAAATGGAAATTTGTGACCTTTCAGTGACAAATAGTGGTGGTCACAAGTTGACATATTTCTTGTAGTGCAGGGCTGTAACGCCCCAGATATACTTTCCATATTTGTATCCAACTCTTGCCGTCTCCGGCGCTAAGTTATATTTATTTCTCGGGTTTGGGTCTTTGTCTCCGTGTGTTGTTTTTCTTTTTCGTGCATCTCTTATCATGTGATCACGGGCATTGCATTTGCATACATGTTCATTTCATGCATTCGAGCATTTTCCCCGTTGTCCGTTTTGCATTCCGGCGCTTCGTTCTCCTCCGGTGGTCATTTCTAGTCTTCTTTCGTGTGTGGGGTTTAAACATTTCCGGATTGGACCGAGACTTGCCAAGCGGCCTTGGTTTACTACCGGTAGACCGCCTGTCAAGTTTCGGGTCATTTGGACTTCGTTTGATACTCCAACGGTTAACCGAGGGACCGAAAAGGCCTCGTGTGTATTGCAGCCCAACACCCCCCAAATTTGGCCCAAAACCCACCAAACTCTGCTCCATGTCCTAGAGCGTTCGATCACGATCGTGTGGGCGAAAACCGCACCTCATTTGGGCTCTCCTAGCTCCCTCTATGCCTATTAATACCCCCTCCATTCGGATCTCTTCTTCCCCCGTCCGAACCCCTAGTTTTTAAAAAAAAAGATCTCCACCGACGGACGTGTCCGCCCCCGGCCGGACAACGTCCGCCGCCGACCCCCGCCAGTCGCTGCGCGCCACGTGTCCC
>NC_041383.1:630737063-630746510 GCF_002162155.2 Triticum dicoccoides
CGCGGCCGGCCCCGCCGGCCACCTCGCCGCCCCTCGACGCCGGCCACCGCCTCCCCCTACGCAGGCGGCCTTGGATCCGGCGCCGACGAACCTCGTCGCGCGCGCCCAGCTGCAGTGCCCGATCCGGCTACAGTAAACCCTAGATCTAGGTTGACTTTCCCTCTTCCCCCTTATTTTTTTTGCTATCTTTGACTACTGGTATCTCCACAACCGTAGCTCCGTTTTGGGCTTACGATATATCAAAATCTTCGCCTCGACATGTACATCATTTCATTCCATTGCATCATTTGCATTTGAGGTCATCTTGACGCCCAAAATGCTGTTAGAAGGAGGCTTCGTGAGTTAAATTGCAGATCCGTTAGTTCATCATGCACTTTTGTCATTTTTGCTATGTTTAATTCGTGCATGATATGCCTGTGCCCCTTTGGGATGAATTGTTAAGCATTTTGTCTTCTTTCCAGAGGTGCCACCCATGCATTTTTAGGATGTGTGTGTTGTCTTGTGCAAGCTTGCGAAGAGAGGTACCTGAGATTGCAGATTTCAGGGACTTAGTGATTTTCACTAAGTTTGGGATATTTTAGTTCATGATGCTATATGTCCAGCTTGTTTCCTAGTGATCCGTGCCTCTTTTAAGGATGATCAGTAAGGGAGTTTTGATATTTATGTTATGCTCTATCCATCCATGTCTTTGTTTGCATATGTGGAGTGCTCTAGGTTGCCTCAATCGAGCTCAACTTTTGCTTCGTTGTTAATCTGGACAGATCGTCAACTTGTTTGCGATTTTGCCGATGCTACCGTTAGTGTTCCATGCATGCTATGCCTTCGTTCTTGCCATGTGTAGCTAGCACATTGTGCATTCTTGCTGGTTATATGCTTTCCTTGCCATGAATTGCACCGTAGTGAGTGCATCGAGCTCGTTTACATGCCTTCGTGAGTTATATTTCAGCGTGTCTCAGTTTTCACCAAGTCTGAAAACTGATTGTGTTCGAGCTATGTTCGTGAGCTCGGTAGAGTATTTTGTGAACCATTTTGGCCCCAGGTCACTTTGGGTGTTTTGTTAAGCTTGTTGAGTAGCTCCATGTCATGTTCTTACTTGTCATGTTCAGGTTTTCTATCATGTTGTTTTGCTGCTCCGAAGAGAGCATCGTGATCTGAAATTTCAGACTAGTGTTAATTTCACTAAGTCTGGAATCTGTTTTGCATTTGCGTTTTAGCCATGCTTGTTTGAACCTCTTAATGGATGAATTTGCCTATGGCTCAGTGCTAGTGTTTTGTCAACCATCTTGTGTACATCACTGCCATGTATTTTGTTTTCATGTTTGGTGGCTGTAGCATGTTCATTTCGTTGCATTTAGATGCCTACTTGCTGCAAATCGCAGACCGGTGTCGTATCTTAAAACGCTTGCCATTTTCAAACCGTAGCTCCGATTCCAATGATCTTTATATCGTTTTCAATCGATTTCATCCCCTCTATCCAGTGGCACACTTGGTTTTCCAAGTTGATGCCAGGTTCATGCATTTCCTGTCATATCTTGCATTTTGCATCCCGCATCGCATCCCGCATAGCATATCGTCATTTCATCATATTGCTTGGACTTGCCCGTGGTTGATTGTATCCTTGTTGCTTGTTTGTCTTGTTGGGTAGAGCCGGGAGACGAGTTCGCTACCGAGGAGCCCGTTGAGTTTGCTTGTGAGGATCCAGTCAACTCTGACAACTATGCAGGCAAGATGATCATACCCTCGAAATCACTACTATCTTTGCTATGCTAGTTTGCTCGCTCTTTTGCTTGCCACTGCTACGATGCCTACCATTTGCTTGTCAGCCTCCCAATTGCATGATTGAACCTCTAACCCACCATTGTCCTAGCAAACCATTGATTGGCTATGTTACCGCTTTGCTCAGCCCTTCTTATAGCGTTGTTAGTTGCAGGTGAAGATTGGAGCCGTTCCTTGTTGGAACATTTATTTTACTTGTTGGGATATCATTATATTGCTATGTTATCTTAATGCATCTATATACTTGGTAAAGGGTGGAAGGCTCGGCCTCTCGCCTAGTGTTTTGTTCCACTCTTGCCGCCCTAGTTTCCGTCATATCGGTGTTATGTTCCCGGATTGTTGCGTCCCTTACACGGTTGGGCTATAATGGGAACCCCTTGATAGTTCGCCTTGATTAAAGCTTTTCCAGCAATGCCCAACATTGGTTTTACCATTTGTCACCTAGCCTCTTTTTCCCTTGGGTTTCCGGAGCCCGAGGGTCATCGTATTTTAGCCCGCCTTGGGCCAGTGCTCCCTCTGAGTGTTGGTCCGAACTGAGCTGCCTGCGGGGCCACCTCGGGGAAACTTGAGGGTTGGTTTTACTCGTAGCTAGTCTCATCTGAGTGTGCCCTGAGAAAGAGATATGTGCAGCTCCTATCGGGATTTGTCGGCACATTCGGGCGGTGTTGCTGGACTTGTTTTAACCTGTCGAATTGTCTTGTTGTACCGGGTTACCGAGTCTGATCGGTGTGTCCCGGGTGGAGGTCTATTCCTTGGTTGACCGTGAGAGCTTGTCATGGGCTAAGTTGGGACTCCCCTGCAGGGATTGAACTTTCGAAAGCCGTGTCCGCGGTTATGGGCAAATGGGAATTTGTTAATGTCCGGTTGTAGATTACTTGAACTAAACTTAATTAAAATGAATCAACCGTGTGTGTTACCGTGATGGCCCCTTCTCGGCGGAGTCTGGGAAGTGGACACGGTGTTGGAGTTATGCTTGCGCAGGATGTTCCTTTAGCTTCTCGCTCATGCTTCGCCTTCTCTTCTCGCTCTCTTTTGCGTATAAGTTAGCCACCACATATGCTAGTCGCTTGCTGCAGACCCACATATATTTGCCTTATCCATTCCTATGAGCTTAAATAGTTTTGATCGTGAGGGTGCGAGATTGTTGAGTCCCTGTGGCTCACAGATACTATAACTCCAGATGCAGGTCCAGGTGATTCCGCTGCAGGTGACGAGTACGAGCTCAAGTGGGAGTTCGACGAGGACTCTCAGCGTTATTATGTTTCCTTTCCCGATGATCAGTAGTGGTGCCTAGTTGGGGATTGATTCAGGGCCTTGTCGCATGTTGGGTTCTTTTCTATTTTGGCGCCGTAGTCGGGCCATGAGTGTTTGTTTGATGGATGTTATTTATGTACTCTGATGTGACGTGGCGAGTGTAAGCCAACTATGTTATCTCCCCCTTTTATTATGTATTACATGGGATGTTGTAATGATTGCCTGACTTGCGACATTGCTTTCAATGCGGTTATGTCTCTAAGTCGTGCCACGACACGTGGGAGCTATAGCCGCATCGAGGGCGTTACAAGTTGGTAATCAGAGCCTTCCTCGACCTAAGGAGCCCCCATTGCTTGATCGTTTTTAGCAGCCGAGCTGTGTCTAGAAAAATGTTTTGAGTCCTTAGCAATTATATATCGGAGAGCTTAGGAATTCTTTTACTTCCCAGTCTCCTCATCGCTCTGGTAAGGCATCCTGATGTAGAGTTTTGACTCTTCTCTTCTCAAATTTCACTAAAATTTTTTTAGGATCACGCGAGTATCTTGGTTTTGTTCCGATGGTTTTGTGACGAGAACATTGTTCTTGGTGCCTCCTGTCTTTAGGGGTTGTGGCAGTGTCCCGGGGAGTTGAGCTCCGAGGTGTTGTCGTCACAATTTTATCGTTGCAATTCTGGTATACTTGAGATATGTTCGCCGACATCGAAAATCTCTTTTATACAGTTCGTTGGTGAGATAACCTCGACGCCACCCAGTACTGGGGCGGGAGTTCGGGAGTATCGCCATAACTTGTATAACGGATGCTTTTCGAAGGTTGAGGTAGATGGTTTCCGAAGTTTTCCTGGTTATGTGTTGAAGGATGGATACAGCTGGATGTAGGATTTGCTAGTTTGGGTGAGATATTGTGCTTCCCCTGTATCCCCAACACCTGATTGCATAACCGGAAGGGTTCGGGAGTTTCATAGGTGGGAATTCTAGTAGCTCTAGTTCTTCTTCCACGGATATTGGTTTGAGATTGGGATTTCTTACCGATTATTCGTTCTTGATCCGTACCTTGTTGATTTATTTCTCTACCTTAATTCTTCGTGGCTTCTCAAATTATGGATATGTGACCATTTGAAGAGGAATGCATTCGTTCATTTTGTTCGGATGTGAAGACTATATGTTGCAATTTTCATTCCGTTGGATTCAGCTTCTATATTGTTGTCTATCAATGTGCTAATGGTGGTCAACCTGTTCAGGATGGCTCCTCCAACGCGCACGACTCCGAATCCTGATCCGCCTCCACCTCCGCCTCCTCCGGAAGCATGGCAAGCTGTGATGGCCGCTACTAATGCAAATACACAGTTGATCATGCAAATCCTCCAAGAGCGGAATCAAGGCAGTCAAGGGAATCAAGGCAACAATCAGCACCACTTTGCTACACTGAACCAGTTCCTTGCTAATGGCCCAAAGACGTTCAGCGGTTGTGTTGAGGCTACCGATGCTGACGATTGGCTAGTGGATCTGGGCAAGCATTTTGAATGCAGCAACGTCAGGCCTGAAGATTTCGTCAAGTTCGCTTCTTTCCAGCTCAAAGATCAGGCTGCAGAGTGGTTCCAGCAGTACAAGGATTCCAGAGGTGGACGTTTGATCACTTGGGACGATTTCCGTCAAGATTTCCGCGCTCATCACATCCCTCAAAGTGTGGTTGAGAGTAAGCGTCAGGAATTCCGCAATCTGAAGCAAGGCTCTTTGTCTGTCTATGACTACAACAAGTTGTTCCAGAAGCTCGCCCGTTTTGCCAAGCAGGATGTTCCTGATGAGAAGAGCATGATCTATCAGTTCAGGGGTGGTCTTCGTGAGGAAATTCAGCTCGCTCTTGTCCTCTTTGAGCCGTTGAGATACGATGAGTTCTACAACATGGCACTGAAGCAAGAGGCTGCTCAGATGAGGTGTGATGCTTCCAGGAAGCGTGCCAGAGATGTTACTCCGTCTTCCTCTACTCAAGTGGTCAAGCAGCAGAAGTATTGGCTTCCTCCTCCTCCGTTCCGTCAGCCGTTTCAGCAGAAGAGCAAAGGTGGCAGTGGTTTCTCCCACCCACCCAACCCAGGCTTTCAAAACAAGTCTTCGTCTCAAGCGCCAAGATCGAGTGCTCCGTATCACCGTCCGCTTTCAGAGGTCACGTGCAATAAGTGCCAACAGAAGGGTCACTATGCCAACAAGTGTACCAACCAGAGGCGTCTTCCTCCTCCTCCTCCTATCAGATCGGCAAGTACAGCTGTGGTCAAGCATAATCCCAAGCACGCCAAGGTCAATTTGATGAATGCAGCCCAGGCAGAGGACTCGTCAGATGTGATCATGGGTAACCTTCCTGTTAATGATATTCCTGCAAAAGTTCTTTTTGACTCTGGTGCATCGCATTCCTTCATGTCATTTCCATTTGCATCGGAGAACAATTTTAGCACTAAGGCATTACCTAGAGCTATGCAAGTCGTCTCTCCAGCTAAGCGACTGAGTTCCAGTATGGAGGTGCCGGATATTTCAATCTTGATGGGTGATTTCAAGTTTCTTGCTTCTCCAATGGTTCTTGGCAACTTGGATATCGATCTTATTCTCGGGATGGACTGGCTCTCTAAGCATAAAGCTCAGCTTGATTGTGCAGCCAGGCAGATTCAACTGACTCATTCGTCTGAGGATGTCATTGTCTTTGCCGCTCGGGATAATACCATCCGGTTGTTTTCTCTCAATGAGAAGGGTGAATTGGATGCTATTTCGCAGATTCCGGTTGTTTGTGAGTATCAAGACGTTTTTCCAGAAGAGCTCCCAGGAATGCCTCCAAACCGGCCGGTTGAATTCGTTATTGAACTTGAGCCTGGCACGGAACCTGTGTGCAAACATCCTTACAAGCTCGGCCCCGAAGAGTTGAAGGAGTTGAAGAAACAACTCGATGAGCAAGAAAGATTGGGTCTCATTCGGCCTAGTACTTCTCCGTGGGGTTGTGGTGTTCTTTTTGTGAAGAAGAAGGATGGATCGAGTCGACTTTGTGTTGATTACCGCCCAGTAAACAAGAAGACCATCAAGAACAAATACCCACTTCCCAACATCAATGAGCTGTTCGAACAACTCAAGGGTGCTCAAGTATTCTCCAAGCTCGATCTCCGTATGGGTTATCATCAGATTCGTATTCGTGAGCAAGATATTCCCAAGACGGCGTTCAGAACAAGCTTTGGTTCATATGAATACACCGTCATGTCTTTTGGCCTCGCCAACGCTCCTCCGACGTTCTCTCGCATGATGAACTTCATCTTCAGCCCCTACACCAATGACTTCGTTTTGGTCTATCTCGACGACATTCTGGTTTTCTCCAAGAACAAGGAAGATCATGCCAAGCACTTGCGTTTGGTTCTTGACAAGCTCAGAGAACATCAGTTCTACGCCAAGTTCTCCAAGTGTGAATTTTGGCTCGATGAAGTTCTTTATCTTGGTCATATCATCTCTGCCAAGGGCATTTCCGTGAATCCTGAGAAGGTGTCCGCAATTGTGAATTGGGAACCTCCTCAGAACGTAAAGCAACTCCGTAGTTTCCTCGGTCTCGCAAGCTATTGCAGAAGATTCGTTGAAAACTTTTCTAAGATCGCCAAGCCTCTCTCAAATCTTCTTCAGAAGCACGTCAAGTACGTTTGGTCTCCGGAGTGTGATATTGCTTTCAACACTTTGAAAGAGAAATTGATCACTGCTCCAGTTCTGACTCCGCCTGATGAAACCAAGCCGTACGAGGTCTTTTGTGATGCCTCTCTCCAAGGTCTAGGTGCTGTACTGATGCAAGAGAAGAAAGTTGTTGCTTATACCTCTCGCCAGTTGAAACCTAATGAGAAGAACTACCCCACTCATGATCTCGAGTTGGCGGCAGTTGTGCACGCTTTGTTGACTTGGAGACATCTTCTATTGGGAAGGAAAGTGGACATTTTCACTGATCACAAGAGTCTCAAGTACATCTTCACTCAGCCTAATCTCAACCTCAGGCAGACTCGATGGGTCGAAATGATTCAAGAGTACAATCCGAGTATCGAGTATACTCCAGGCAAGGCTAATGTGATTGCTGACGCTTTGAGTAGAAAAGCATATTGCAACAGTCTGATTCTCAAGCCTTATCAACCCGAGCTTTGTGAAGCTTTCCGCAAACTTAATCTGCAAGTTGTTCCTCAAGGTTTCCTCACCAACCTTCAAGTCTCTCCTACCTTAGAAGACCAGATTCGCCAAGCCCAACTTCTTGATGCTATGGTGAAGAAGGTGAAGATTGGTATTGCAAAGAGTCAGTCCAAGTACAAGTGCTACCGACTTGATGACAAGGACACTCTCTTCTTCGAGGATCGAATTGTTGTGCCCAAAGGTGAACTTCGTAAGGTGATCATGAACGAGGCTCACAACTCTCTCCTCTCCATCCACCCTGGTAGTACGAAGATGTATCAGGATCTCAAGCAAACTTATTGGTGGACTCGAATGAAGCGCGAGATCGCTCAATTCGTGAACGAGTGTGATGTCTGTAGAAGAGTGAAGGCAGAACACCAAAGGCCAGCAGGTCTCCTCCAACCTCTTGCCATTCCAGAATGGAAGTTTGACCACATTGAAATGGACTTCGTGACTGGGTTTCCAAAGTCCAAGCGTGGCAATGATGCTATATTTGTTGTCATCGACAAGCTCACCAAAGTGGCTCATTTTCAGCCTATCAAAGAGTCGATCACTGCAGCTCAATTGGCGGAACTCTATACCTCTCGCATTGTCTCTCTGCACGGTATTCCTCAAGTGATATCTTCAGACCGTGGCAGCATCTTTACCTCCAAGTTTTGGGATTCTTTTCAGAAGGCCATGGGCACCAACATCCGCTTCAGCACAGCTTTCCATCCTCAAACGAGCGGTCAAGTCGAGCGTGTCAACCAGATTCTCGAAGACATGC
Source organism: Triticum dicoccoides (assembly GCF_002162155.2). NCBI lineage: Eukaryota > Viridiplantae > Streptophyta > Magnoliopsida > Poales > Poaceae > Triticum > Triticum dicoccoides. The sequence continues at coordinate 630,745,026 of NC_041383.1, forward strand.
TCAAGGCTTGTGTGATTTCTTTCGGCATGAAGTGGGAGGATTGTCTTCCTTATGCTGAATTCTCATACAACAACAGCTTTCAAGCAAGTTCGGGCAAGGCCCCCTTTGAAATTCTGTATGGCAGGAAGTGCCGTACCCCTCTCAACTGGTCTGAAACCGGTGAACGTCAGCTGCTGGGTAATGACTTAATCACAGAAGCAGAAGAAATGTGCAAAGTCATTCGTGATAACCTCAAAGCAGCTCAATCCCGCCAGAAGTGCTACTATGATAGTAAGCACCGTGAATTGGCTCTCGAGATCGGAGATCATGTTTACCTCCGCGTCTCTCCCATGAAAGGTACTCGTCGCTTCGGTATCAAAGGGAAGCTTGCCCCTAGATACGTGGGACCTTTCAAGATTGTCAGCAAGAGAGGCGACCTCGCCTATCAACTCGAGCTTCCTTCAAACTTTGCAAATGTTCATGAGGTGTTCCATGTCTCTCAGCTTCGAAAGTGCTTCAAGACTCCGGACCGCACCGTCAACTTCGGGGACATTGAGCTCCAAGAAGATCTCTCCTATCGTGAGCACCCAGTTGCTATTCTTGAAGAGACTGAACGCAAGACTCGCAACAAGTCAATCAAATTTCTCAAAGTTAAGTGGTCTCACCATTCCGACCGTGAAGCCACCTGGGAACGCGAGGATCACCTCCGTTTCAGAGTACCCGGAGTTCTTTCAGTCCTAGATCTCGGGACGAGATCTTTTCGTAGTGGTGGAGTGTTGTAACGCCCCAGATATACTTTCCATATTTGTATCCAACTCTTGCCGTCTCCGGCGCTAAGTTATATTTATTTCTCGGGTTTGGGTCTTTGTCTCCGTGTGTTGTTTTTCTTTTTCGTGCATCTCTTATCATGTCATCACGTGCATTGCATTTGCATACATGTTCATTTCATGCATTCGAGCATTTTCCCCGTTGTCCGTTTTGCATTCCGGCGCTTCGTTCTCCTCCGGTGGTCATTTCTAGTCTTCTTTCGTGTGTGGGGTTTAAACATTTCCGGATTGGACCGAGACTTGCCAAGCGGCCTTGGTTTACTACCGGTAGACCGCCTGTCAAGTTTCGGGTCATTTGGACTTCGTTTGATACTCCAACGGTTAACCGAGGGACCGAAAAGGCCTCGTGTGTGTTGCAGCCCAACACCCCCCAAATTTGTCCCAAAACCCACCAAACTCTGCTCCATGTCCTAGAGCGTTCGATCACGATCGTGTGGGCGAAAACCGGACCTCATTTGGGCTCTCCTAGCTCCCTCTATGCCTATTAATACCCCCTCCATTCGGATCTCTTCTTCCCCCTAGTTTTAAAAAAAAAAGATCTCCACCGACGGACGTGTCCGCCCCCGGCCGGACAACATCCGCCGCCGACCCCCGCCAGTCGCTGCGCGCCACGTGTCCCTCACCGCCGCCGCCGCCCCGGCCCGGGAGGCCCAGGAGGGGCCCCCGCGAGCCCGCGCCC
>NC_041383.1:630746838-630770681 GCF_002162155.2 Triticum dicoccoides
GGCCCCGCCAGCCCCCTCGCCGCCCCTCGACGCCGGCCACTGCCTCCCCCTACGCCGGCGGCCTCGGATCCGGCGCCGACGAACCTCGTCGCGCGCGCCCAGCTGCAGTGCCCGATCCGGCTACAGTAAACCCTAGATCTAGGTTGACTTTCCCTCTTCCCCCTTATTTTTTTGCTATCTTTGACTGCTTGTATCTCCACAACTGTAGCTCCGTTTTGGGCTTATGATATATCAAAATCTTCGCCTCGACATGTACATCATTTCGTTCCATTGCATCATTTGCCTTTGAGGTCATCTTGACGCCCAAAATGCTGTTAGAAGGAGGCTTCGTGAGTTAAATTGCAGATCCGTTAGTTCATCATGCACTTTTGTCATTTTTGCCATGTTTAATTCGTGCATGATATGCCTGTGCCCCTTTGGGATGAATTGTTAAGCATTTTGTCTTCTTTCTAGAGGTGCCACCCATGCATTTTTAGGATGTGTGTGTTGTCTTGTGCAAGCTTGCGAAGAGAGGTACCTGAGATTGCAGATTTCAGGGACTTGGTGATTTTCACTAAGTCTGGGATATTTTAGTTCATGATGCTATATGTCCAGCTTGTTTCCTAGTGATCCGTGCCTCTTTTGAGGATGATCAGTAAGGGAGTTTTGATATCTATGTTATGCTCTATCTATCCATGTCTTTGTTTGCATATGTGGAGTGCTCTAGGTTGACTCAATCGACCTCAACTTTTGCTTCGTTGTTAATCTGGACAGATCGTCAACTTGTTTGCGATTTTGCCGATGCTACCGTTAGTGTTCCATGCATGCTATGCCTTCGTTCTTGCCATGTGTAGCTAGCACATTGTGCCTTCTTGCTGGTTATATGCTTTCCTTGCCATGACTTGCACCGTAGTGAGTGCATCGAGCTCGTTTACATGCCTTCGTGAGTTATATTTCAGCGTGTCTCAGTTTTCAGCAAGTCTGAAAACTGATTGTGTTCGAGCTATGTTCGTGAGCTCGGTAGAGTATTTTGTGAACCCTTTTGGCCCCAGGTCACTTCAGGTGTTTTGTTAAGCTTGTTGAGTAGCTCCATGCCATGTTCTTACTTGTCATGTTCAGGTTTTCTATCATGTTGTTTTGCTGCTCCGAAGAGAGCATCGTGATCTGAAATTTCAGACTAGTGTTAATTTCACAAAGTCTGGAATCTGTTTTGCATTTGCGTTTTAGCCATGCTTGTTTGAACCTCTTAATGGATGAATTTGCCTATGGCTCAGTGCTAGTGTTTTGTCAACGATCTTGTGTACATCACTGCCATGTATTTTGTTTTCATGTTTGGTGGCTGTAGCATGTTCATTTTGTTGCATTTATATGCCTACTTGCTGCAAATCGCAGACCGGTGTCGTATCTTAAAACGCTTGCCATTTTCAAACCGTAGCTCCGATTCCAATGATCTTTATATCGTTTTCAATCGATTTCATCCCCTCTATCCAGTGGCACACTTGGTTTTCCAAGTTGATGCCAGGTTCATGCATTTCCTGTCATATCTTGCATTTTGCATCCCGCATCGCATCCCGCATAGCATATCGTCATTTTCATCATATTGCTTGGACTTGCCCGTGGTTGATTGTATCCTTGTTGCTTGTTTGTCTTGTTGGGTAGAGCCGGGAGACGAGTTCGCTACCGAGGAGCCCGTTGAGTTTGCTTGTGAGGATCCAGTCAACTCTGACAACTGTGCAGGCAAGATGATCATACCCTCGAAATCACTACTATCTTTGCTATGCTAGTTTGCTCGCTCTTTTGCTTGCCACTGCTACGATGCCTACCATTTGCTTGTCAGCCTCCCAATTGCATGATTGAACCTCTAACCCACCATTGTCCTAGCAAACCGTTGATTGGCTATGTTACCGCTTTGCTCAGCCCTTCTTATAGCGTTGTTAGTTGCAGGTGAAGATTGGAGCCGTTCCTTGTTGGAACATTTATTTTACTTGTTGGGATATCATTATATTGCTATGTTATCTTAATGCATCTATATACTTGGTAAAGGGTGGAAGGCTCGGCCTCTCGCCTAGTGTTTTGTTCCACTCTTGCCGCCCTAGTTTCCGTCATATCGGTGTTATGTTCCCGGATTGTTGCGTCCCTTACACGGTTGGGCTATAATGGGAACCCCTTGATAGTTCGCCTTGATTAAAGCTTTTCCAGCAATGCCCAACATTGGTTTTACCATTTGTCACCTAGCCTCTTTTCCCCTTGGGTTTCCGGAGCCCGAGGGTCATCGTATTTTAGCCCCCCTTGGGCCAGTGCTCCCTCTGAGTGTTGGTCCGAACTGAGCTGCCTGCGGGGCCACCTCGGGGAAACTTGAGGGTTGGTTTTACTCGTAGCTAGTCTCATCTGAGTGTGCCCTGAGAAAGAGATATGTGCAGCTCCTATCGGGATTTGTCGGCACATTCGGGCGGTGTTGCTGGACTTGTTTTAACCTGTCGAATTGTCTTGTTGTACCGGGTTACCGAGTCTGATCGGTGTGTCCCGGGTGGAGGTCTATTCCTTGGTTGACCGTGAGAGCTTGTCATGGGCTAAGTTGGGACTCCCCTGCAGGGATTGAACTTTCGAAAGCCGTGCCCGCGGTTATGGGCAGATGGGAATTTGTTAATGTCCGGTTGTAGATTACTTGAACTAAACTTAATTAAAATGAATCAACCGTGTGTGTTACCATGATGGCCCCTTCTCGGCAGAGTCTAGGAAGTGGACACGGTGTTGGAGTTATGCTTGCGCAGGATGTTCCTTTAGCTTCTCGCTCGTGCTTCGCCTTCTCTTCTCGCTCTCTTCTCGCTTGCTGCAGACCCACATATATTTGCCTTATCCATTCCTATGAGCTTAAATAGTTTTGATCGCGAGGGTGCGAGATTGCTGAGTCCCTGTGGCTCACAGATACTATAACTCCAGATGCAGGTCCAGGTGATTCCGCTCCAGGTGACGAGTACGAGCTCAAGTGGGAGTTCGACGAGGACTCTCAGCGTTATTATGTTTCCTTTCCCGATGATCAGTAGTGGTGCCTAGTTGGGGATCGATTCAGGGCCTTGTCGCATGTTGGGTTCTTTTCTATTTTGGCGCCGTAGTCGGGCCATGAGTGTTTGTTTGATGGATGTTATTTATGTACTCTGATGTGACGTGGAGAGTGTAAGCCAACTATGTTATCTCCCCCTTTTATTATGTATTACATGGGATGTTGTAATGATTGCCTGACTTGCGACATTGCTTTCAATGCGGTTATGTCTCTAAGTCGTGCCACGACACGTGGGAGCTATAGCCGTATCGAGGGCGTTACAAGGGGGCCCACGAGGTAGGGGGCGCGCCCTAGGGGGGCGCCCCCACCCTCGTGACTGCCTCTGTTACTTCTTGGAGTAGGGTCCAAGTCTCCTGGATCATGTTCAGTGAGAAAATCACGTTCCCGAAGGTTTTATTCCGTTTGGACTCCGTTTGATATTTCGTTTCTTTGAAACACTGAAATAGGCAAAAGTCAACAATTCTGGGCTGGGCCTCCGGTTAATAGGTTAGTCCCAAAAATAATATAAAAGTGGAAAATAAAGCCCGATACGTTGGAGACGTATCATCATAATTGAGACATCCAAGGATCAAAGTTAATCCGGATGCCTTTGTCATTCTCACCTTCTTTTAGCTGCAGGCTGTATCGTTGCCAATCAGGGGAGTTTGCTCCCGAACTCCTAGGGCTCACCATGTACACATAGTTATCCATAGCAAACAGAGCCTCTCTTCCATCAAGGTCCTTGCCAACGGTGATCTCCTGGTTAATCGGATAATTGAGTCCGAGAAACAGAGAGTGTGAACCAAGGATGTTTACCTGCCTCCAACTAAAAAGTTCTAAAGGCCCCAACAAGCTGGTATCCTGCTCATAGAAGTAACAGCCACTGTCCGGATACACACGTATTACATGGTGCTTTTATAGAATGGGGTTTTTGCAATATAACTTTTCCGGCTCATGTGCCCGAATGATCATCAGTCTTTTGTCGTTGTCTGACCGAGCGAGGAACCAGTTGTGCTTCCCTGTTTTTGGCAAAGGTGGTGTGATTACAAAGGGCAGTAACTGTAGGGACACTGCATCATATCAAAAAGGACATGCATTGTTAATGTAAGATCAGCATTGTTCAGAGTATGAGTAGGATAATGCAAGAAACACCATTGATATGTCCCTGTTGGAACTGGGAGGAAAATACAGGGAAATGTATACTGGGTTCAAAAATATAGAAGTGCCATGCATGGTTATACTCATGTTATCTCGCAATCGATTCTTCACAGGAAACTACCATGTCATGCATGTTATGTAATCATGTTCTGTCCTCACAAACAAATTCTTCAAGGTAACTAATAGACCATGCATTGTTATATACTCGTGTTGTGTGGGCAAATTTTTTTGTGAGAATATTATTCTAGCCATTGATTGCTGAAGGGCGAATATAGGTATGTACACATGGTAAGCATTGCAGGATTTCACTACTTCCAAATATAGAGTTCTCCATATGCACATTTACTTCCCTAATGTATGGTTAGATGAAACCAACAGTGTGGTGCATGTTTCTACATCATGAAAATGACGAAACTAACATGGCCATTGATGCACACTCATATTTAGTAGTAGTATATAGATTACTGTAAAATAAGGATAATATCCATAAATTCCTAACCGTTTGATTATTTAGGGTACAAATTGGCTGTAATGACATGGTCACAATCGCATGAATTAACTCATTCCAAATATAGCTGATTTACGGCGTCTCTAATACAGTGCCATAGTTCTACTCAAATTCTACTCAAACAAGGATATGCCAATCATCACAAAAAGTTCAAACAGTGTCATGGCGTCATCATTAACATGAGACAGAAACAACTTACACGCGCCGTCCCAGCAATACGTGGTGCCATCTGCTTTGTCGATCGCGTAGATGATGCCATTGTGTTCAATAGCATCACCGAAGTGTATATCAGCTTTGACAATGATCCACTGCGAGCTGAGTTGTCTCCAGCTAAAGAAGGCACCGGCGTAAAGATAGGCGAGTCCGCGGTCGAACAAGGCAATTAGCTTGAAGTCTGCGTAATTCGCATGTCGTGTGGGCACTTGGCAGATTACAATCTTCTGCAAAACAAGGTCCGTCCAACTAACGTGGTAATCTAGATGACTTGGACTGCGATGGTAATACTCTATAAAACCAACAGAGGAAGGATAATCTCATGGGAGGTCTGGAAGTTCACGAGCACCAACTTTCTACCGTCTTCTCTGAAGGCAGCCATCCAGTGGGAGTTCATGCCGACCCAGTACATACCTGCCAAGAAGTTTCAGGCGATGGTGATTGGATCGATGCCGAGGGAAATGATGTACGGCGACCCACTACATACCTGCAAAGAAGTTTCCGCTAATGGAGATCGGATTGAAGTCGAGGGGCATCATGTACGCCTCCGTATCATGGTGAGACAATCTCGCAAGACTAGATAGCAGCAAGCAGGGTGTGTTGAAAAGCTTAGGCCTCGCTTTGATGATGGCCATGTGCATGTCCCTCGAGCATGCAGCCAGCCGCAGGGCGCTCAACATATCCATACATGAACAACAGAGGTCGAGGATGTCACTAGGGAGATTTCTCCAATCGCGGCTCATATGGATGCTGCGCGGTTCGCGTTCGGCCATGGTGGAGTTTGGAAGGTGGGGGTTTTGGGGGGCTTGATTTATGGGGGAGAAGTACATCGGTGCTGGAGCGGCCAGAGAGGCAATAGTGGTACTGGGAGAGGCGAGTGAGGCGACGATACATGGGGGCACAGTGAGATGGAGACGGAGATGAAGAAGGAGATGGAGATGGAGTGGTTCTATGGGAGCGGAGAGGGAGACGAGGCGAGGCGCCAATGTGTTGTACAACGGCGGTGACAGACTGCATAATGCATAGGGTGAGGCTGACTTTGGTAACCCGAACACGCCGCCTGGACTAGTGTCAGGCACAGGGTGTTGTCACTTCATTGTGAGGACCGGATGAATAGTATTTTGGCCATCAAGTGTACCACAGTTGTAGTACTACTACTACTACTAGTAGGAACATGAGTACTCCAGTATTGTATAACGGAAATAGGTCTCCCGTGCTAGCATGCCTGTTCACTTCATCGTTCAGGTATCATCCATATTGCGAGTAGAACCAAATTCTCATGCATGCCGAATCAACGCCCTGCCGCGATGCATGTAGTGGTCGTTCTGGTGCATCAAGGACAGCATGCATATCGTTCCACACTTGAGAAGAGGAAAAATGGAAAGGTAGAACATGGCAGCAGAGGAACAAAACGCTCGCTAACGAGGCTGGGAGGGGATCGAGGAGGAAGTTAATGCTCCACGCCTAAAGGTTTTGGGAAAACCTGATTTTCATAAGGTGACTTATACTCACCTAAACGGAGGGAGTATTCCTTAACCAGAGAGTGTTGTGTCTCCCACTCACGCGCTTAAAAAAGCTACGACACATTTTTTTATCTGTTTGCATAGGTCCCACCTATCAGGAAGGATGGGCACGTAAACGAACAGGTACGACTCATCAGTCTACCCACGTAGCCTTTTCGTTTAGTCTACCTAGCCGTCTAATCAACTGCCTGCAAGCCACTTCTCCCATTTACTTGTCCATCGGGAAGCGATTCTCTTCGGCTTCTTCACCTCCCCTTCGTCTTCATTTCCATCCAAACCCCACTGCATTCACATTGTTTTAACCTCTTTAAATAATCATCTACTACTTCAGTTAGACTAGCCATCTAATCCTAATTCTCCAAACCATAGCCCTCCGTTCGAGCGGTTCAAATGGCGAAAGAGATCGAGATGCAGGTTTTTAGCGTCCAACATGTCCTCGTCGAAGGCTCGATGAGCATAGTTTCCACCGTCACCGTCCACCCAAGGGTTGTTTGGCAGTGGATCAACAATGTATCCAACTCCCTCGAAAAGGTAGAGACGAGGGTCATCGGTCTCGACGCAGAGTACACGGAGCGTGCCCCTGGGAAGATCCAGCGCACCGCCGTCCTGCAACTATGCCTCGAAGATGATGTTTTGGTGTACCACATCATATACTCACCCTCCATACCAGGTGAGCTTCACAATTTCTTATCTCGGGAGGACGTATACTTCTGTGGGGCAGCCATCGAAGGGGACAAACAGAAGCTGGAGCCGTACAACCTTGATTTGAAAAGCATTGCTGACCTACAAACCAGAATCAAAATTCCTATAGAAGATTGTGATAAACAGACACCATCCCTATTCACTATAGCAAATTTTGTGCTCGGTACAAATCTTCAGAAGGGTGACGAGACGGTGGCATTAAGGTCGTCTGGATGGAGAATTATACCTTGACGTACGAGCAGATAAAATATGCTGCCCTCGATGCCCGTGTGAGTTTCGAGATAGCTGCAAGGTCCAAAGAGCTTGTTGTGAAGCCGTTTCCCACAGAAAATGAGAACAAGAAGAAGAAGAAGAAGAAGAAGAAGAAGAAGAAGAAGAAGAAGAAAAGGTTGCACTAGCAGGAGGGCATTATGGATGGATGAACTATTTCCTCTCTTGTAAAAAAAATTATTCCCTCTCGGTGTATATTGATATTGATGGACTATTTCCATGGTGTGCATGTCTTTGGAAGAGAGTAGTAGCATGGGTCCGCTTGACTATAAGGAACTATTTATCCGCATATATAGCTTTCTCTGCTACTCCTTCCAGTGATTGGTATGCAGTGCATGTGTCTGTAGACATGACAGCTTGTCCATGGAAGTTCAACTACATCGACCGTCACATTTCATCTCGCGATTCCCACGACGCCTGTCCAACCCACGGCACCACGTCCCCCAACGTGCGCCTCACCCCTCTCAGCCGCACCACCCCTCTGCCTTTGTGTGCATGACATGTGGGCCAACTAAAATGCGGCGAGCATCAAGTTTCTACCACAGCCACACGCGATTCCCACGACGCCGCTCGAACCCATGACACCACACGTCCCCCGACCTATGGCTCACCCCTCTTGGCCGCACTGCCCCTCTGCCTTCGGGAGCATTACATGTGGACCAGTCACCTATCGGGTCCACATGTTATTGACTCAAAGGTAGGTGTAGTAAGGCGCTAAAGCTCAGTCCCGACAGCTCTGAGAGGGAAATGTAATTCCTGCGCTAGGGCTTGTGGTGCTACCGCTGCACGATCACATGCCAAACTCGAGATTTGTTTCTTTACTATACATGCACGCAACGATTTAAAGGACATTGTAATCTCAACATGTGATGGGGATCTCTAAATTTGAATTTGAAACTTATAAAATGAAAAGATTCAAAACAAATAAACTGGGAGAGAGGGAGTATATCGTATGATGTGTCCCATACAAAATAAGTCCCCTGGTTTGTCACCGCGAAGATGCGGTTAGAAAGGAGCACATCGTCTTTGTACTCGTACGGCAACAAATCGGCCGCAGACAGCATGTCCGCCTTTGACCGTCATGTGCAAGGTTCGTGCTATCTTATTAAATCTCACCATGGTTCCATTGTACCAATTCATGCGGTGGCCCGTTGCATGCATGGCTGATCCCAATGTTGGACAAAGGTTCTACGGGAACGGTATCACCGTTGTATATGTTGTGCAAATTGATGTTGGTACCCTCCCATACATATGCAAGCCAATCTCCACTCGCACCGAGCCTAACCCGTGAAACAGTGGGCAGGGGGAGAATTAGGAAATGGACACGGAAGTAGTCTTTAGAATGCATTTACTACATGATCAAACTCATCTTACCTGCTCATCGGAGGAAATCCGAGTGCCCCTCAACATCGGCATCTCAAGGGGCGTCAGCTTGCAACTACGTCCATGCCGCACTGGAGAGACCCCCAAGGAAACATCCTCGTGCGTTCCATGCAACATCAAGATGCATTTGTATGAGTAGTTTATCTTGTGAGAGAAAAGGATGAACGAGGGAAGGCCTCTAGAGATAGAGATGGACACTACTACTACCAATGTGCTGGCTCGTGCGTTGCAATGGATCCAAAGTAGTAGAATAATACTTGTTCACGTGCTTGAAATATAAAAACTCTAGTTTTAATATACATGTGTCAGCAGACATGACAGCTTGTCCATGGAAGTTGAACCACGGCGACCATCACGTTTCTTGTTTCTACCACTACCACACCCACACACGATTCCCACGACGCCGCTCCAACCCACGGCACGACGTCCCCCGACGTGGACATGGATCCTCTGACGTGGCTATCACTGCCTTGCCCTGCCTTTCCTTCGCTGACAAGTGGGACCCACACTTATGGGTCCCACATATCAGTGACAGAATGGTAGGATTTGCGTCAGGGGATCCTCATCCCCCGACGTGCCCCTCATCCCTCTCGGCCCACCACTCCTCTGCCTTTGTGTGCTTGACATGCGGGCCAGCTGAACTACGACGACCATCAACTTTCTACCATAGACACACCCGATTGGAGGCAGTTTGCCTGCTCCGCTGCTGTGCTCCGATCCGTACTTCCACACCATCGAATTTTCATCCAGCAGCTGTGACACATTTCGTCTCGGGCATTAATCCTCAGCTGGAGTACTTATGTACTACAGGTAGTACCCGCCGGTGTGGCCATCTACACCTCGTAACGCCCCGATGCCTAGTTGTGGCACCCTCGCCACCGCCACGCCATCACCGGCCGGTTCACCTCGAATGAGTGAGTCGTGAACCACTGCTACATCTTGAGCTTGCGTTGGTTTTCCTTGAAGAGGAATGGGTGATGCAGCAATAGTAGCGTAAGTATTTCCCTCAGTTTTTGAGAACCAAGGTATCAATCCAGTAGGAGGCACCTCAAAAGTCTCACGCACCTACACAAACAAAAAAAAGAAGTCACAACCAACACAATAAAGGGGTTGTCAATCCCTTCACGGCCACTTGCGAAAGTGAGATCTGATAGAGATAGTATGATAAGATAAATATATTTTTGGTATTTTATAATATAGATGCAAAAAAGTAAAGATGCAAATAAAAGTAGATTGGAAGCAAATATGATAAAAGATAGACCCGGAGGCCATAGGTTTCACTAGAGGCTTCTCTCAAGATAGCATAAGTATTATGGTGGGTGAACAAATTACTGTCGAGCAATTGATAGAAAAGCGAATAATCATGAGATTATCTACGCATGATCATGTATATAGGCATCACGTCCATGACAAGTAGACCGACTCCTGCCTGCATCTACTACTATTACTCCACACATCGACCGACTCCTGCCTGCATCTAGAGTATTAAGTTCATAAGAACAGAGTAACGCCTTAAGCAAGATGACATGATGTAGAGGGATAAACTCATGCAATATGATATAAACCCCATCTTTTTATCCTCGATGGCAACAATACAATACGTGGCTTGCAACCCTTTCTGTCACTAGGTAAGGACACCGCAAGATTGAACCCAAAGCTAAGCACTTCTCCCATGGCAAGAAAGATCAATCTAGTAGGCCAAACCAAATTGATAATTCGAAGAGACTTGCAAAGATAACTCAATCATATATAAAAGAATTCAGAGGAGATTTAAATATTTCTCATAGATAAACTTGATCATCAACCCACAATTCATCGGATCTCGACAAACACACTACAAAAAAAGTTTACATCGAATAGATCTCCACAAGAGAGGGGGAGAACACTGTATTGAGATCCAAAAAGAGAGAAGAAGCCTTCTAGCTAATATCTATGGACCCGAAGGTCTGTTGTAAACTACTCACAACTCATCGGAGGGGCTATGGTGTTGATGTAGAAGCCCTCCGTGGTCTATTCCCCCTCCGACGGAGCGCGGACGAAGGCTCCAAGATGGGATCTCGCAGATACAGAAGATTACGGTGGTGGAAATTGTGTTTTGTTGGCTCCCTAGATGTTTTCGGGGTACGTAGGCTTATATAGGAGGAAGAAATACGTCGGTGGCCGCCCGAGGGGCCCAAAAGACAGGGGGGCACGCCCTACCCTCTCGTGGCCACCTACGCTGCTTCTTGACTTGCACTCCAAATCCTCTGGATCACATTTGTTCCAAAAATCACGCTCCCGAGGGTTTCATTCCGTTTGGACTCCGTTTGATATTCCTTTTCTTGGAAATACTGAAATAGGCAAAAAAACAGCAATACGGGCTGGGCCTCCGTCTAGTAGGTTAGTCACAAAAATGATATAAATGTGTAAAATAAATCCCATAAACATCCAAAAGGGATAATATAATAGTATGGAACAATCAAAAATTATAGATAAGTTGGAGACGTATCAACCACGCCACCACCATGAGAATGACATGTGGGCCTGCCGCATTTAAGGTCTGCATGCCATTGACTCATAGGCCGGGCACCAAGCGACTGAAGTTCGGTCCCCTGGGCCCCTGAGAGGGAAATGTAACTCCTGTGGCAGGCCTTGTGGTGCTCCCGCAGTACGAGCTCGTGCCAAAACTGGAATTTGTTTCTTACTACTACCAACTAGTACTAGTAAGGTACACGTGCATTGCACGCATGAGATTCTGGTGGTTTGTGCATTATGCTTCTACATGTGGAGTTTTCTGGATTCTAACATGTGGAAAAATCTGGTGGAATGCAAGGTTAGGCAAGTTTGATTAACTTAGGTGAGTGTTTGGTTCAAGCCACACCTTAGGCAAGCCACACTAAGGCCCCACATGACATACACACAAAAAATGTGGCAAGATTCCCTTAGGCTTGCCAACTTGTGGCTCTCATTTCGAAGAACTAATAACTTTGCCTAAGCTTAGTTGTGGAAAAGTTAGTCATGAATTATGTGCAACCATGAAGTCTTCTAGATTATACATGTGGCAGAATCTGGTGGATGATATCCAATGGCCAGTAGTGCTAGGATTTGCCGTTTTTGTACCATCGGATTGGCTTCATCCAATGACCAACTTTCAAAGTTTTTCACACACTATATAGGGGGTATAGATATAGATGTGCCGGTCCGTTGCAATGGATCCAAAGTATATCTATTCAGTGGAGTGCACTCTAAACACATTATCTATTTATTTTTCTCTAACCTTTCGTAGCCATGCAACCAAGCCACATAAGCTTCATGGGTTCCCCCCACATTATATTATTCATACTACGTTGATTGAAAAAAAGATAAATCACCCAAAACAAGATCTTCCCATTTTTTTGTTCCTACGATGTTGTGCCGTGCACGTACCTACTAGTTGTATATGGTAGTACTAGTAATATAGTATTAGGAGTACAAACTTGGTACTAGTAGGAGTAGTACTAGTACGGAATGCTCCTACTCTATCAACGAGCTCTATCTGACACCAAATTTCTTGGCTTCCGTGCTATAGCTAGATCTTCCCCTCGTTTCTGTTTTCCAACCCGGCGGCGGGCGGGGTATCAATTTGCTCAACGACGGTCCCACATGAAAGTGAAAATGCTAGGCAACATACCTTCCCTAAGCTATGTGTCGTGCCGGACGGGCCATGGAGTACTCCCGATTCCCGGGCGTGTGGGGTTGCGACACGGGCGCGGCCGGCCTTTTCCTTTTACTAGCAATGTGCCCGTGCGTTGCGACGGATCCAAAGTAGTAGAATAGTAGTATTTTTTCACAAACTTGAAAGAAATCACTATTGTCTTGATATACTCCTAATATATTACTCCCTCCATACCTAAATATTTGTCTTTTTAGAGATTTCAAATGGACTATCACATACGTATTATATAGACATATTTTAGTGTTTCTAGCAAGATGCCCGCGCATTGCACGAAGTTGATGGAAAAGGTAAGCACAACTTATAAATTGACGGATGGAGTACTAGTTACAGTGATGCATATAATTAAGCAAAGGGATCGCACATGTCGGTATTGACTGGAACGAGAATGCAACAACACAATAAGAATTAAGGCCATGATGATGCAATCGCAGTGGTGGTTATAGAAGGCAAGAAGAAAGATGGATCCATGAACATACGACATCCTCCTCCTCAACTTAGTGCGCCGGGCCACCAACCGGCGGCTAAGGAGCGGCGGCTTTTGAGGCGAGGTCGAGGTGCTTCTCAGCAAAGGCATGCAAGACTTCTAGCCGGTTGAGGAAGGCCAACGTCGTAGCGTCCTCACTGGCCTTGTAGATACCTATGTACACGATTTGCTCGTACATGTGGATGTGTAGGTCGACGAATTCTTGTAGGGCGAGGCGCCTCGCGGCGAGCGCGACCTCCAGGTGGACATTCTTCATGGCGTCGGCGGGCAGTCGCAGGGCCACCAGTGCTTGAAAGAGGATCCGTCTATGGAGGCCGATTAGGGTGGCAGGCAATGAGGAGCCCGGGCGCGCAGGCTGGAGGAGTACGACTATGTTGTCCGCGAGATTCTTGAGGACGGTGAACTTGTTGCTGGTAGCAACGATCATCTGGTCCAACTGAGAGTCGTAGTTGGCATCGACGGTGGCCATCCACCGGCCGGTCTCCAACACCGTCTGGAGACGATCCTCGGCGCCATGCCGCAGGCTGGCATCATGGACTATCTGGCACAGCCGCTGGCCGCTCATGCGCATCGCCGCCATGGGTCTGGAGTGAGCTCTTTTGCGCTTAGTGTAGGTGCTTAGGCAAATGCTTAGGTGCGTACGATGTGGTAGATGCATTGGAATGGAGGGGTGCCTTTATATGAGGGCAATGAGGGAAAAGTGCGTTGCATTCACATCGTGCAGCCTCTTTTCCCGGACCTCCTCCCATTACTTCCCTCATGCATTAATTGAAGGAGGATGCATTGGTCGTTCAACATATCGGGAACCGCTACTCCCTCCCTCGTCTGCATTAAAGCCATATCGGGAACTGCGCCGCCCGCTGTCAAATCGAATACTCCCTCCGTCTAGGTGAGTATTAAGTCATCTTACGAAAACCAAATAGTAAACACATAGGCGTGGTGCATTAACTCTCACGTTGTTTCTTATTTTTTGACATAAATAGAGGAATCAACCAATAAGAGATGTGGGGCTTGTATGCTTTTAATGACTTGAGACTATCAAACATCACATGCAATGGTCAGTTTGTTGCACAAGAACAAATACAACCCACGTCAGCACACACACATCTTATAGCATCACATCCAATGGCTATAAAAGATGAATGAGACCAAATTATATCTCATCTAGATGAGTTCTAGCAAAACTGTATTAATAATACTTAGTACTCCTGCGCCATGTATCATATATTAGTATCATGTAGTGCTTTATTTATTGCCATGTATGACACGTAGTACTCAACTCTCTCTCTTTCTTCATTTAGTATGACACCTCATCAAAACTGCTAAAGCTAGTACCATTACAACTAGCCTTAGCAAATACTGCGCGGGCTTTTCCTGCGCGGTAGGCGGGGCAGTTCCGCCTAGTCGGTTCGACAGAGACGCGAGAAGACGAGGGAGTAGGCTGCTGCAAATGTAGGGCTGTGTCATTTGACATCGAGTTACTGCTGGATAGGTGGGGCCCCGTGATTTGACTTGCCATTATCATTTTAACTGCGGTGCTACGACCAGCGTGAGTCTCCTGATTCCTGACCACCTCCATACAGGTACCTCTCCCAATGCTCCACCATGTAGTAGAGGCTGGCTCTTGCATGAGAGCCCACTTCTCCACTTTTTCCTTGCCTCTCTTTCCTCCACATATGCAAAAATGCCATGTAAAGTGCACTATTGTACTTACTTGCTCCTACAGGTGCTAAGCTTGCCACATAGGCATAAAGTCTGATGTGGCAAGTTAATCAAGAAGAGAGACTAGTTTGGTGACCCAAGGAAGAAATGGTGCTAAGCGTGTGTACCTAGGTGAAAAGACAATTTTGAGTCTACAACTAATTAAATGAAGCAAACTTAGCAACACCATTTCATTGGAAGAGGTCACTCCTTGGCAAATGCAATAAATACTAGTATTTCCTATGTCCCATAATATAAGAACGTTTTTGGCACTACATTAGTGTTAAAAATGTTCTTATATTATGGGATGGAGGGAGTACGAAGAAAGAGATAGAGAGAGGTAAAAAAATAAATACACTTATACCCAACCTTATAGCCAACCTTGTTGTAGTATGAGTGACTAAGTGTTGACTATGTATGACATGCCAACATCACATAGCCTAGCGGACCGTGTTAAATCTCCAAGGTACAGTCGTGGCAGGCGCGACCATGATACGGGCTACTGGCAGCCCTTGGATCTGAGATCAAACGGTCGCATGCTAAGTTGCTGAAAATTTGCAGAATAACCCTCCAGGATAGGATATTAACCCATAGGTCTAGAATCATGCCATGCAACCGTTCGATCTCAGATCCAAGGGCTCTCGGAAGCCCGTATCATGGGAGAATGGAAAGCCACTACCCTGCCGTTCGCACACTGGTAGTTCACTCCTACTCGTCCCCAGACGTCCTTTAATAATACGGTGGTTCGCTCCTAGTCGTCCCGTCCTTTCACATTACGGCAGTTCCACTAATCCTAACCCTCCTCCCAAATCCATGGCGTCCCAAATCTCCACGATCGGCGGTGAGTACAAGGTTAGAACCATCTCCGTAGATGATTTCGACGTCATCTACACCCGTTCTTCCGCGACGGTGAAAGGATGCCTTTCTCGCTTCAGACACATGTTCGAAGACTCAGATGATGAGTGGGTCGCTGGGCTAGATGTTGAGTACACCATAGTCCTAGGAAGAGAGAAGGATCTAAAGGACGAAGAGAGGAAGAAGCCCGCCGTGATCCAGGTTTGCGTGCATGACTTATGCTTGGTCTACTGCATATGCCATGCCGATGTTGAATGCCTGGATTTTAAGGACTTCCTCGAGAGCAACCTAGTCAAATTCATTACTATAGACTTTGGTAATGACAAAGAAGTCCTGGGTCGGATAGGCCTCGTTGTAGGCAACACCTTCAACCTCCAAAAGAATCGGCTGGGGTCCTCTCGTCAGCCTTCAATGCTGACCCTGGCAGGAGCCATGGTTCATCCTTCATACGGTAAATTGGAGAAACCTCCATACACGTTTCATTGTTATGCAATGCAGCGGAATGTACTAGATATAGACCACATCCACTACACTGCAATGGATGGCTACCTTTGTTTCAATACCTACAAGGGTTGGATGAAGAGCAACAGCCAAGTGTGCGGTTCAAGCAGAGAAGTATCGGCCAAGAGGAAGAGGGACAAGGACGAAGTCGTGGACGTGGACGAGGACTCTGAGTAAGGTGGCAGTGTCGTTGCTCATGGTGGTTCTAATGCAGTGTCTACCGAAATAGTTGCAAAGTTTAATTTCAGGTGTGCTTAATTTAATTTGAGGAGTGTGTTGTGCTGAGCCCCCAGCAGAACTATGTTATGTTTCTTCTTGTTACTTTAACTCTTCAGTACGTACATACTAGTATTTCTTACATTTCATCTTTTAGTTGGTATAGTACTACAACTCGTTTCTTCACATTATATACGTACAATATATATGGCCAACATCATATAGCCAGTAGTTTAGTTGTCAAAGAATTTCAGGGTGCTTAGGTTTGTCAAAGAATTCCAGGATACTTTTTTTTATTTGAGGGGTGGGTTGTGCACTTGTGCTGGACACCATTATTGTGACAAGCCTTTTTAATAGTACTATATGCATAATTTGGCGACGAGCGCTCTCTATATGTACTACCTTTTTTTAATTTCAAGTTTTGCTCCTTGGGGAAATCCATCGATACTACTGATGTACAAAAGTGGAGTATATACATTTTTTAAAAGGCTAGAGGGCGGGGCAGTCTAGCTCGGTTAGTTTCACGAGAGGCGAGGGCCTTTGTGATTTGACGGCTCATTTCTGCTGTCAAATCGAATAGTACTGTGCCACACGCTGCACGCCCGGCGCCTCCATTAAACCCCTCCGTTAAACCGAGAATCCTACTCCGGCCACACGCCCGTTCATGAGCGGGCCGGAATTAAATGCAACACCGGCCGAGCTCCTCCCACCCGCCCTCAGTTTAAATGAGGCCAGACACCGGCCAAGCTCCTACCGTCCGCCCTCTATTTACACGAGGCCAGACAGACAGCGGGCAAGAATCGCATCCCTCCACCGCTACCCCATCTCCTCCTTCACCATTTTCTCCACCCTTCCAATGGCTTCCGATGAGCCGTTCGCCGGCATATTACCCGGCTGGGTGGCCCGCCGAGCCCTCCGAATACGGGAGAGGCAGCTCGGTGCTTCACCAACCTCGCTTGGCCCGACGGAGCCAGTTGCCGCCCCAAGCAGGCGCGTGGTTCAGCAACTCACCACTCCAGTTCAACTCGATGAGGTGTGGCGAGTTGCTCCACGCCGGCACGGCGGCGAGCACGTCGGTACGGGCGCCGTCGCTGCCGTGTCGTACCGCGCCACCAGTGTCTGTGCTGGCCGTGCCTCCCGTGTTTGTGGGCGTGTCTCCCATGCCCGCGGTAGCGCCATGCAGGTAGAGACAGAAGCCGGGTGTGTGGAGAGCGACGAGTCGGTGGCCATCTTCTTCGTGTCCGCCGCCATCATCAAGGAGAAGTAGAACATGGGAGGCCGCCGCCACTTGGGACCCATGAAGGCCACCGCCGAGGCAACGACTGCAGATTCAGGTGGTTTCTTTGCTGCTTCGTCTCTTCCAAGGAGCTTCGTCGATCCCACAAGTGTCTGATGGACATGAGGAAGACAAAGGGATCCGCGGGCGGCCATTTAGAACTAAAATAAGTCTAGATACATCCATTTCTAGGACAAGTATTTCCGGACGGAGGGAGTATTAATTATACAAGAGATCCGGATTGGCACCTCTTAGTTCATGTAAATGTAATGAAATCCATCATGTTTATATGAAGATTCGACTTTTTTATATGAAATCCTTCATGCTTATATGAAATCAGTCCGTGTTTGCACGAATTTCATCTGGTTGTTAGAGTTGTAAAAATGTATGCCGCTGGCATTTGATGTCGTCCTCCGCGGAAGGAAGAGGTGGAAATTTGCCGGCTGCCGTTGGAGATGCTCTTTATGCTAGAAATAATAGAGTGACATCAAATCCATTTCAGTTAATTGCCAGTATGATTG
This sequence comes from Triticum dicoccoides, assembly GCF_002162155.2. Taxonomy (NCBI): domain Eukaryota; kingdom Viridiplantae; phylum Streptophyta; class Magnoliopsida; order Poales; family Poaceae; genus Triticum; species Triticum dicoccoides. Next base: position 630,764,863 of record NC_041383.1, read on the forward strand.
TCCCTCTATAAAAAGTTAATTGCATGTACAGTGTACACGTGACTTGTAGGGTGGCTACAACTTCATACAGAAAGTTAAAAAGAAACAAGTCCATCCTTAATCTTGTATTCTAAGTACTCCATGGGTTCCACTGTCAGTACAGTACCGAAAGAAGTATGTATTAAATAAGTAGAGTAATATATAATATAAAAATCTAAAGTTAAAAGACAGAATTTGAACTCATGTCATCGCGTTGCGAGCATCCGGCGCTAACCAGCCCATCACATTTTTGTTGTAGACCATGCTGGAGATATATCTCCATGTGTACTCTTATACTCCATTCGTTCCAAAATATTTGTCTTTTTCAGATTTCAAATGGACTACCACATACGGATGTGTATGTAGACATATTTTAGAGTGTCGATTCACTCATTTTGCTCTATATGTCTTTTCAGGAAGGGGTCAGATTTGTCCTTGATTTATTTATGAGGTATCCAGATGGCACTTCACCGCCAAGAAAAGAGGGTAACATCAAAATTATGGACTACTTTTTTGAGTATGTTGGTAAGGTCCGGTCATAGTCACTTGTTGAAATCTCTAAAAATACAAATACTCCCTCCATCCGGAAATACTTGTCATCAAAATGGATAAAAGAAAATGTATCTAGATGTATTTTAGTTTTAGATACATCTCTTTTTATCCATTTTGATGACAAGTATTTTCGAACGGAGGGAGTAGAAAACAGAGTTGGTGATGATGGTGTGCGTGCCATCCTGCAATATAGGCCGTCGGATTTATATCTAACGGATAGGAAAGGAACTATGGCAATTTTGCAAAAATATACCCACACGTCTCTCCATGTTCGCAAATAAGGCCTTCCCTCGTTCAGCCTTTTCTCTCACAAGATAAACTACTCATACAAATGCATCTTGATGTTCCATGCAACGCACGGGCAGCTTGCTAATTTCTTTCAAAATAGTTGCTGCGATAATTGCATTGAAGTGATATATTTTATGTCTGCCCCGAATGATTTCAGATTCACTAGTAGTAAGTAGTAACAAAGAAAAGGTTGCCTTGTTAATTAACAGAAAACAGGGTGAAAACTATCACATGAGGCCGGTAAAAACAACGCACACTGGGTTCAGTGTCATCGTCACTACAGCTGTGCGCGCGCGACAAGTCTACATATCGAGGGGGCTACCGACCGAGGCACCGAGACACAATGTTTGAGAGAGAAACCAATTGACAGATTATGATCAGACAGAGTTATCACCCTTCTGCTGTCATTGTTGGGGGGGGGAGAGAAAGACATATCGAGAGTGTGCGCGGTAGGCACAGAGGCACAACTAGCGAGTGTGTGTGTGTTTGAAAGAGGAGTAGATAGATTATTATCAAGATTGATGTGCCACCCTACTCCTTCGGTGCCGGGTAGTGTGTGTGTGTATGTTTGAGAGGGAAGCCAGTCGATAGATTAGTATCAAGATCGAGGTATCACCCTACTCCTTTGGTGTTGGGAAGTGTGGGTGTGTGGGTGTGTGTGGGGGAGGGGGCAGTGACACTCACATATCTCTACTCTTATAAAAAACAGGATTGGTGATGATGGTGTTCCTGCCATCCTGCAATATAGGCCATCCGATTTATATCCGACGAATAGGAAGGAAACTATGGAAATTTTGCAAAAAGATACCCACACCCCTCTCCGCATTTGCAAATAAGGCATTCCCTCGTTTATCCTTTTCTCCCAGAAGATAAACTTCTCATACAAATGCATCTTGATGTTCCGTGCAACGCATGGGCATCTTGCTAGTAGGGAGTAGGACTTCGTGTGACACATATCTAGCTATATTAAGGGATAGGTAGATAGCATATGTGTGAGAGACATTATTATACTTTGAGACATTAGTGGCTGTGGGTGGGCAAAATTAAAGGGGTGGGCATGTTAGACATAGAGAGCGTGTGTGTTTCTGTGTGAGAGACTTGTAGGACGGGGTAGAAAGACGAATTTAACCCCGACGGAGGGAGAGAAATACACGAAGTGCGTGTGTGTGATTCCGATTTCCACAGGGAAATGAGATATGTATGCGTGTGAGAGAGATTGCACAATTCATTCACGTATCACTATCTAGCAATCGTGGACGTGCATCGCTTGAACATAAGTCAATATCTACTTTGTGTCGTGGCCAAAGGTACAATATCGATTCAATGCTATAAAGATTGGACACTCACATATCACATTTTTTCTATTTAAATAAACCTTTTCAGTTGTGCATGCCAAAGTTACAGTGATGTTTCTTCAAACAACCAATGTAGCTATCATGTACATGCACCATTGTTACTCTTGCGTTCAAATTCATTAGTCTTGGATGATTTAAGTTTCTATTTTGAAGTAATATATGTAATATTCATATATGAATTCAACGGGTATGCAATTTATGAAATGGAGGCTATGTAATCATATGAGATAACACTTTTAAGTAGCTGACTACAATATCCATTTCTTTTTGTGCGCCTCTACACTAGCACGTCAATGCATTATGTTTAAATAAATAACCAATGGCACTAAAGTATCTATTTACACGAGAAATACATAGGCTGAGCGTTTGATCCCTTTTTTTGTGAACGCGCCACGACACCCGTAGGATTGGTCGCGCCCGTGTGAACGTCCAAGTTATCGGCGCATCATCCCGAGTTATTGTCTTTTTTTCTGGGGTGGACTTCACACCAGTTATTAACTGCTGACGCGTGCCTCGTGTACACAGTCTAGCATGACCTTCGCGCTAGCACGGTCCAAAATTAGTTGAAACTGGATACTAACGATCCCGCGGGCGGCAAAATCTCTCGCCTCTTTCTAAAATTTCTGCCACCTTAGTCTTTAGCATGCGAAATCCCCCCTTTGTCCTTGGTGCATGGAGACTAACAATTACAATACCGCCCGCATCTACATGATAGGTCGGGGCTGCTTTGGTAACTTCCGGTTCCCCCCACTACACGGCACCCCCATTTCCTCTCCCCCTCTCGCAAAAACGACTAACTTCACAGTACTAGAGCATCTTACATCACACCGTCCGTACTTCATCCACTATGGGAAACAGCTAATTTGCCGTCAGGGAACGCCTTTGCCGTCAGCTTTTCATCGGGCAGACATCAAAGAAATGGTTTGCCATCATCAGTAGATGGCAAAGAAACATAGACGGTAAAATAGACTTTGCTGTCTGCGAAAAAACACAGACGGCAAATTACATGTTTCCTGTAGTGATCGCCCTTTCTCCCCTGCCCTCTCGAAACCCTAGACTGCTCATCCACCGGCGTACCATAGCCCATTCACTGCCAGTGGCATCCACCTCGCCGGATATGCTTCTGCGGCCGCATCTACCCCTCCCACCTCCCCTAGAAACAAGTATACTGCTCATCCACCACTGTACCACAACTCATTCAGTGTCGGCCTTGTCCATGGTGCCGGATCTGCTTCGCCGGTACTCTTATTAACCGCCGCGCATCTGCAGCGGCTCATTCGTACTCCCCACCATAGATGCTTCGGCCACACCCCCCGGAGCCGCCGCACTGACGCCCCCGTCGACGAGCTCTGATCCTCTTTGCCGACACCTTCCTCAACCCTATCAGAGCCGCTTCACCGACACCTTCCTCAACCCTACCGGAGCCGCTTCACCGACACCATCGTCAACCCTACCGGTGTAGCTTCGCCTATACCATTCTCAACCCTACCGGGGCCACTTTGCCAACTCACAAGTCCACAACCTCAGATCCGCTTCCTCACACCCTCATCCAATCTACTGGAGCAGCTTCTGACGCCCCGTCCACGGCCGCAGATCCGCATCGTCGACACCACCCTTAACCCAACCACCGGAGCAGCTTTTGACGCCCCGTCCACGGCCGCAGATCCGCATCGTCGACACCATCCTTAACCCAACCACCGAAGCAGCTTCTGACGCCCCATTCATGGCCGCAGATCCACGTCGTCGACACCATCCTTAACCCAACAACGGGAGCAGCTTCACCTACGCCCTCGTCCACGGCCACAGATCCGCTTCTCCCACACTATAGTCCACCCTACCGGAGCCGCTCCACAAACACCCTACTCGACGGTTCTAGATCTCCTCACCGGACCCCGACACCCAGCGCAGCATCATCACCCTTGACGTTTCTAACCTGATTCCCACCGTCTGGAGAGATGCCAAGCACCCGCCACGGCCTAGGTACTTTTCACCTTTAAACCCGTCCAGCATCACCTGCCCGATGTACTTCAAATATACTAACCGGTCGCTATTACCTGTTATGCAGCTGGCAAAAACTACAACGATGATGTTTCTTCTAGTTCTAACAGCTTGGCCAACCAAGATCCATGACTGAGGCATTGCTAGATCTTGTAAGCGCGTCTCTTTCTCTCTCTTGTATTGTTCTGTGCCTGCCAGCATGCTTTGCTAGGATTTTCGACAAGTAATCCCTTTGTGCAGACAATGATTTCTACTACTGGCTGCTAAATTAGATATGTAGATGTCATACATGATACTACCTCGTACCTCCGTTCCTAAATATAAGTCTTTCTAGAGATTCCACTATAGGCTACATACGGAGCAAAATGAGTGAATCTACACTCGAAAATGCATCTATATACATCTGTATGCGGTCCATACTGGAATCTCTACAAATACATATATTTAGGAACAGGGGCAGTACATTACACAAAATCGTAGGTGGCATGTAGGAATTCCAGTGCACTACATTAGGCTCCCTTAGAGTGCCTGCTAGTCCAGCATACAGAGTCATGGCTAGTTTACGGTACACACACACTCGTTAATTGGTGGTTTAAATATGCGCAAGGGATATGCAATGTAATATCATGTAGAGATGTCTGAAATTAGCCGTGTCAACTTGTAGATAGGGTTACACAATGAAAAAGTACAAGATGTATGTGGCAATTTCATGGAACATCGTAAAAAGGAGAGGCAGCGGTGAGCCTATACAGTGTGCTATGGTACGTCACTCCTCCATTGCAATCATCGTGACATGTTATTTGTATGCCAGTTCTATTAGCCAAGTTTCTTAGGGACAGTTATTACGAGTTATCCTAAGAAAATAAGCACCTGTGAATATAAGCTCCATGTAATAAGCCAACCAGTTCTTTTCATTGCGTTTTTAGCTTATCTTTGGAATGCTCAGTGGAAAGTCTAGATTGCATTATATTTTTTTCATTTTGCTGCCCATATGGAAATTAATTTGACTTGCAAACATCACAAATTGAACCCAGTGCAGTAACTAATATGATAGGAAAACAGACCATCACTATTTGCTCAAAATGCGAATACAAAGATACCATCTACTTGGCACAATCTACTTTGGTCAATGTTTTCCATAGAGATCCCATTGCCTAATTTAAACAAAGAACGCATGACCCACATTTAAATGAAGAACAATTATTTATAGAAATTCGATGGTCCAAGTGGCTGGTTATTATCATATAGCAGCACCACCTGAAAGCATCATATAGCAGCAGCAGCAGCAGTTCATAGCAACTCATCATACAGCAGCAGCAGTCTGCAATTCATCATATACCAGCAGCAGCTCATAGCAATTCATCATATAGCAGCAGTAAGAGCAGCTCATTGCAATTCATCATATAGCAGCAGCAGGATCAGCTCATAGCAATTCATCATATAGCAGCAGCAGGAGCAGCTCATACCAACTCATCATATAGCAGCAGCAGCTCATAGCAACTTATCATATAGCAGCAACAGCAGCTCATAGCAATTCATCATATAGCAGCAGCAGCTCATACCAATTCATCATATAGCAGCAGCAGGAGCAACTCATAGCAATGCATC
>NC_041383.1:630771439-630788887 GCF_002162155.2 Triticum dicoccoides
AGCAGTTCATAGCAACTCATCATACAGCAGCAGCAGTCTGCAATTCATCATATACCAGCAGCAGCTCATAGCAATTCATCATATAGCAGCAGTAAGAGCAGCTCATTGCAATTCATCATATAGCAGCAGCAGGAGCAGCTCATAGCAATTCATCATATAGCAGCAGCAGGAGCAGCTCATACCAACTCATCATATAGCAGCAGCAGCTCATAGCAACTTATCATATAGCAGCAACAGCAGCTCATAGCAATTCATCATATAGCAGCAGCAGCTCATACCAATTCATCATATAGCAGCAGCAGGAGCAACTCATAGCAATGCATCATATAGCAGCAGCAGAAGCCGCTCATAGCAATTCATCGTATAGTGGATCAGAATGAAAATTTGGCAAAAAAATCAGAGGAGATCCTCACCTTGTTGGATGAGCTCATCCTTCAACAGCACCTCAAGGCCATGACCTGGGAGGAGGGGAGGGGGAATAAGGTGCCTTCTACCGTAGTGTGGCATCAACCGTAGTTGTGCAGTGCCCGCCGGAGTAGTGCGTTGGACGAACCACGGTGGAGCAGCTGCTGGAGACCATGAGAATGAGGGGCGGGGCCAGAGGGAGGAGCAGCCAGGGAGATTTTCCCCTACCCGCCAGCCATGTGGCCTAGCTGGACATAGCATCATCGAGGACCAGGCCAGATGGGAGCAGTGGCGACGGCTCGCTGGAGGAACCGTAGTGCTGCAGGCAGGGGATCAAGGTAGAGGAAAGGGGAGAGGAGATGCAAGCGGGCAGGGCAATGAGCGCTTGCGTGTTTGTTTTTACTTGAGGGTCAGGTGTGACACGAGCGTTAGCAGTTGCATTTTGAGTTTAATATAGGCAGATAACAAAGTCATTTCACTATTCCCCTTCCCTTCAATTTTTAGTGAGGTTCTACCCGAAACACCCCCCTCAAAAGCGAAATTAGTTAAGCCCAAGCCCATAACTCAAAAATGACTTCTTTACATCTTTTATGGCTTATTTTGACAATATGCCCTGAAAAGGCAGAATCGAACTGGCCCTTAACCTACAATTCAATTGTGCGTGCAATGATGAATCACCCCTGCCTGCTATTTGTACATGTAGGCATCATCATACATGGCATAACCTAATAGATGTGCATTCCATTGTAGAATTTGGAATATGCAATGTTTATGTTAGTTCATACGTTGCACATGATGTTTAAATGCCCCTTAAATCTGGTCAGTCAAGTGATGGTCTTTAAGCCTCCTTCTTTGCTTCTTTTCTTGATATGTAAGATTTGCTCACACATCTGTTCAATTGCTTGTTTGCATCGGCCAACCATACTAGGACTGTTTGCTTTGATTACTTGTTGTTCTTGACCTAACACTCTATCAGAGCTTGTCAACAATTTAAACACTAAGGGCTGCTATATTGGGGCCTTGTCTAACTCATAGGTGACATAAAGGTTTGGCTGTACACTATAGTAGGCTCTCCAAGAGTAGCTGGAGATCCAGTTCGAAGGTATGCCCAGTTTTTACATAGTGCATACATAGTAAATGCTCATTTCATTGTGTGCAAGTGCAATAGATGCGGCATGTTTCATTATGTGGTGTTGTTTTGTTATAATATCATCCTTTTGTGTTGATAGACTAGAAAGTATGCATATTTATCTTCCAAGGAGACGAGTAACTAGTTTGTGTCACCTTGCAGAGGGGGTGCAATGAAGATAAGATTGAGGATTTCCAAGTACAAGATGTTAGGAAGGAGCCTTGCAAGAGAAGTAGGAGCTGCGTTGAGCCTCTTGAACCTGCTAAGGTAAGTCACTGTATGCAACTCAATAGTTCAATTCCTTGTTTGTTTCAGGCATAGTTAATTTGCTCTTTTCAATTGCTTTATTTGTCCTCAGTTAATGAGATGCCCAAATAATCATGCCTGATGTTCGGTACTTGTATAACTATTAGTTTTCATAATTAAAGGCCTTACCATTTAATTACTCCACTGAAGTGTGCCTGAAGCTTTGAAGTCTATTAACCAACTATTATTGCATGAGGCTCACAATCTAGTTTATACTACGCTAATGATTGCATAGTTTTGCCTGCTGTAGTATGTTTGTGTGAAACCCACTGCTATTCATTATTCTCCCTAAGACTTTAATTGAGGTACAGAATGGCCAACTGCTTGCTTACTTATACACAACGTGCTGTCTAAATTTGTAACTTGTCTGTGTTTTCGATTGGGCCCCAACATCATGCTCCTCTGGTGAGCTAAGAGGAATTTCTGTATGCAAGTTGCACAGACTATCTTTTTTATAATTTTTAAAATAACACCTGCTTATGCTTCATGACGTGTAACATTTTTTTGAAAGTGACGTGTAACATTATTGTTAGTCCTGTTTTGCCATGTAGTACAAAATAGTGTCCTGCTCGCTTCACTGTTGTAACTATATTTTTGCCCTAGTCATGTGTACTTACAGAAACATTTCAGGATGAAGTGACATAAACACAAAGGTCTGTGAGCAGTGTGGCATGGCCATTACTGAATGATTATGGATTGGAATTGGAATGTGCTGATGTTCTCGAGCATCAACTAGAGGTGGCAAGACAACGTGTACATGATTGTCAACGTATAATCAACAAGTTGATACTGTAAATGCAGGTATTAGATGCAGGAGTCAAAAAATGAAACAAGACACTGAGGTAACCATTAAGGAATTGGAGATTTTGCAGACTAAAATTTGTGCTATCTGAATCAGGCCAATCCTATTTTCAGAAGAGATTATAGTTCAAATGGAGTTAAGTTGATGCCCGTCCATGATGTATGAGCTGTATTTGCCCAGTGTATGTAATTTTCTGTTTGTGTATGCTTTATTATCACCTGTGCCGAACCATAATACCCAGTGGGTACAATCGGCTGTAATTTCTTTATTGTATAATGTAGGATTATTCTACCTTTCTATGTCTTGATCTCTTTGTTGTATAGTGTATGCTTTTTAGAGGTGATAGTATTCAGTAGGACAATTCTTTGAATATGCTATATCGTTCAAACGGGGGCCAACTCGCCCGACCATGGCCCTTCATAGGCCGTACGATCCATGGGCCATGTACGGGCCTCAGATCCATGGGCCTTCAATGGGCCGTCGGATCCATGGGCCTTCAATGGGCCGTAGGATCCATGGGCCTTCTACGTCTCATAGGATCCATGGGCCTTCTACGTCTCGTAGGATCCATGGGCCTTGTAAGGGCCGACTCATTTATGGGTCTTGTACGGGCCTTTAATGGGCCGTAGACGGGCCTTTAATGGAAATCGTACGTTTTATGGGCTGACCATAATGGGCCGTTAATAGGCCGTATTTGGTGATGCTATGAAAATGGCCCAACAGATTAACGGTCCACAAACGGGCCGACTGTAACGACCGGCTGAATTTGGCTCACAGGCAAAAAATAATAGTAACGGGCCTTAAGTAACCGAATGCTGCAAATGAGCCCAAGAATAAATGGGCCCTCAGAAAGCCAAAAGATAACTTGGGCTGGAAACGGCCCAACGGAATAACGGGCCGTTAATGGGTATAAAGTGATAAACTGTTGATTACGGGCCAGTTTCACCACGGGCAATTAATGGGTGTAAAGTGATACACTGTTCATTACAGGCCAGTTTCACCATGGGCCATTAATGGGCCAAGAATTACAAAGGGCCTCATATGGGCCGAAATACGTCATGGGCCATACATGGGCCAGAAGTGAAAATGGGCTGGAATCATATTGGATGGCCCAGATGATGCTACTGGCCTAATTCAGATATGGCGTAACGGGCCTTGGGTTAGCGGGCTGTAAATGGGCTATATGCGAACATGCCGTTAACAGGCTTTCCATGGGCTGGCCCGCCACCTTTTGACCAAGTCAAACGGTCTGGCCTTTTCACAGGAATGGGCCACTATTGGGCTGTGCCACGTGTCGACGTATCATAGGCGCCTTCTGTCCAATGAGTGGATGACATCTGTCCCAACGATGAGCCGACACGTGTTTCCTCCAGCCAATGATGATTTTACACGTGGAAAATCCCCATTGGTCGGGGCTGTTAACGGGTTATCGGATCCAAAACCCGACCCGATAGCTTAACGGCGTTCCGTTACGGTGGATGCCATGTGTCGGTCACCCTTGACGAAAGCACTTCTGTGACGCACGATTTATCGTCATGGAAGTGGACACTTCCGTGATGATAATTTTGGTAATGTCATGGAACACTTCTACGACAGCACAGGTCTGCCTATCTTGATTCTGTCATAAAATCGTCATGGATGTACATGCATGACAAAAAACGCGACCTACTGTGACAAACACGTATCATCCCGGAAGTGTATTTTTTTGTAGTATTGATCTTCACTTATGTCTTGTTGGAGTAGTTTGTCATTTACTCGTGTGCTTCACTTATATCCTATGAGTAAATGGTTGAATGAGTTGAATGTCATAAATCTGAAATTATATATGTTTCATTTGCATATCCCATGGGGAGTAATGACTTCACATCTAAGAAGTAGAGGTTGTAAATTTATTGAAGGTTAGCAAGCATTGTATTGGTCATTTGAACAATTCATGAAAGAATATTGAAGGAAGAGAGATTTCACATATAAATATACTATCTTAGACATCTTTTTATAATTGTGAGCACTCATTAAGTATGACATGCTAAAGAGTTGATGTTGGACAAGGAAGACAACGTAACGGGTTATGTTTTCTCACACCTCAGTTAAAGTATATTGTCATGGATCATTCAAACATGTTGAGCTTGCCTTTCCCCCTCATGCTAGCCAAATTCCTTGCACCAAGTAGAGATACTACTTGTGCTTCTAAATATCCTTAAACCCAGTTTTGCCATGAGAGTCCACCATACCTACCTATGGATTGAGTAAGATCCTTCAAGTAAGTTGTCATTAGTGCAAGTAATAAAAAATGCTCTCTAAATATGTATGATCTATTAGAGTGAAGAAAATAAGCTTTATACGATCTTGTTATGGAAGCAATAAAAGCGACGGACTGCATAATAAAGGTCCATATACAAGTGGCAATATAAAGTGACGTTCTTTTGCATTAAGATTTTGTGCATCCAACCATAAAAGCGCATGACAACCTTTGCTTCCCTCTGCGAAGGGCCTATCTTTTACTTTATGTCTTTTACTTCATGCAAGAGTCAAGGTGATCTTCACCTTTCCCTTTTTCATTTTATCCTTTGGCAAGCACCTCGTGTTGGAAAGATCCTGATATATAATCCAATTGGATGTAAGTTAGCATGAACTATTATTGTTGACATCACCCAAAGGTGAATACGTTGGGAGGCAACACTATAAGCCCCTATCTTTCTCAGTGTCCGATTAAAACTCCATAACCATAAGTATTGCGTGAGTGTTAGCAATTGTAGAAGACTATATGATAGTTGAGTATGTGGAGTTTGCTAAATCAAAGCTCTGACATAGACCCTTCCTGAAAATAGGATGAATTGTAATTTTTTGATGACTAAGAATGAAGTTTGCTAGTTTTCAAGAAAGTTTATGGTCTATGCTTTAACATGTGAATAGCTTGTTACTTGTTCGTGAGAAGTTTTATGAGATGAACTACTGTTATGACATATGATCATGCTAGAAAAGGTGATTGAAATAATCATTGATCAAACTTGTGCACCTGCTAACATTCACACTTCATAAATTCTTTCTTTTATCATATACTACTCGAGGACGAGCATGAATTAAGCTTGGGGACGCTGATACGTCTCCAACGTATCAATAATTTATGAAGCATTCATGCTATTTTATTATCTATTTTGAATGATTACGGGCTTTATTATACACTTTTATATTACTTTTGGGACTAACCTATTAACCGGAGGCCCGGCGCATATTGCGGTTTTATTGCCTATTTCAGTGTTTCGAAGAAAAGGAATATCAAACGGAGTCCAAATGGAATGAAACCTTCGGGAGCATGATTTTTGGAACGAACATGATCCGAGACTTGGAGTACAAGCCAGGGAAGCTTCGAGGAGGCCAGGAGATAGGAGGGCGCGCCCACCCCCCTGGGCGCACCCCCTGTCTCGTGGGCCCCTCGAGGCTCCCCCGACTGACTTCTTTCGCCTATATATTCCCATATACCCTAAAACCATCGAAGACAACAATAGATCGGGAGTTCCGCCGACACAAGCCTCTGTAGCCACCAAAAACCTCTCGGGAGCCCATTCCGGCACCTGCCGGAGGGGGAACCCATCACCGATGGCCATCTTCATCATCCCGGCGCTCTCCATGACGAGGAGGGAGTAGTTCACCCTCGGGGCTGAGGGTATGTACCAGTAGCTATGTGTTTGATCTCTCTCTCTCTCTCGTGTTCTCTCTATGGCATGATCTTGATGTATCATGAGCTTTGCTATTATAGTTGGATCTTATGATGTTTCTCCCCCCTCTACTCTCTTGTAATGGATTGAGTTTTCCCTATGAAGTTATCTTATTGGATTGAGTCTCTACGGATTTGAGAACACTTGATGTATGTCTTGTCGTCCTTATCTGTGGTGACAATGGGATATCACGTGATCCACTCGATGTATGTTTTGGTGATCAACTTGCGGGTTCCACCCATGAACCTATGCATAGGGGCTGGCACACGTTTTCGTCTTGACTCTTCGATCGAAACTTTGGGGCACTCTTTGAAGTACTTTGTGTTGGTTGAATAGATGAATCTGAGATTGTGTGATGCATATCGTATAATCATGCCCACGGATACTTGAGGTGACAATGGAGTATCTAGGCGACATTAAGGACCGGACGGAGAATTAAAAATGTTGGAGACTTGGTAGAACGCCAATAGGGATACACTCTCCTCGTTCCCGGGAAGGTTTTGTGATGTAGGGCGGAACCCTATGGGGACGATCTTTCACGTTTGGAGTGGATCCTATGGAGAAACATGAAGAACGTGCAGAAGAACACAAGGGAAATCATGAGGAGAAATGAGAGAATCACTCAACCGACAAGTAGTTGATCATACAAGGGCTAGATCACCAAAAGCATAAGGTAGCACAAGATTCAAAATCAACAAAGGGAAGGTACAAGAGTAACCGTTCTTCTCTGTGAGGAGGTCTTGATTGTCTTCTCCGGATTGAGGCCTTGAATCCGGATGGATCTTCTCCGAGGAGGCTCGGTCCCTCACGTGGAGTAGATCCGGTACGGATGAGCTATGCTCTATCTCAAGATGAGCTATCACAACACTAACCTTAACTAGGAGGAGGTGGATGAGTATATATAGTCTAGGTGAATGAAAGGGTAAGTGGCTTCGGGCCAACACACAGGCGGAAGCACAGGCGTCAAACGTCCGGAGGACATCGGTCTTCCGGAGCTTCGGGACGGTCTGGACATCCGTCGGTCGTCGGACTTCCGTAGATTTGGCTCGGGTGGAGAAGTTCTGGATGTCCGGAGGGGTTCGGTCGTCTGGGGCCTGTGAGTCGTTGGACGTCCGGTCCTGGTCGGACGTCGGGCCGCTGTAGCGTGCGTTGGCCTGGTTTCCTTAGGCTGGCGTGACCTTCAGGGGCCGATCGTCCGGACTGGGCCGATCGTCCGGTGGTTGTAGCTTCGGACAGCTCCTTCTCTTGGTCCTTGTACTTGGCATCCTCGCTAGCTCTTCCGTTGGATGTGGTGGCTTTGTGGCTTTCCTCTAAGTACCTGATCATGCATAGCACACACGTTGGAGGTAGTAGCCATGTCTCACATGTAGAGAGTGAAGGTTCGAAGAGGAGCGAATTCACCTTGTGTCCAATGGCGTATGTTTGAGGTCTCGTCATATGTCCTCTTGGGGTTTAGAGAGTAGTCGGAGTATACATGGGGATGAACGTGGGATGCTCCGCATCATCTCCCCCCCCTTGGGAAAGATCCGGCCTCGGATCATGATCCTCATCACCATAGAAACGGTTGTCGTAGACGGACATGTAGTTGGACGAAGTTGAAGACATGGCGCAATCCAAGTGGTCCAAGGTGTCGCCGGAGTGATAGACATGAAAAAATAGCAAACACAAGCAACACTCGGAAATACAATGGTTAGCGCACACAAAGTGTCCATCATGTAAGAATGAGTCTGTGTGGCAAGATTGGTCATGACAAAGCGCATGAAGCTTATCAACATGATCTAGAATGAGATGCAAAGCATTCATGGGAGGAAATGCAATCATTGTGCACACAAATGTGTTGTAAATATGATCATTGCAACCATGGTGCAAAATGATGTCATAGTGAGACGATTTATCAATAGAATGAATATGGTAATGGATCCTCAACATGTGTATGTTATCATGCAATTGATGGTGGATAATATGATCATGATGTGTGAATATGCCATCAAGGTAGATCACAACAAATTTGCTAAGGAAGTGCACAAGCTCATATATCATGGATGACATGGAAATAGATGCAACAAGACAAGCATAATGTGAGTCAATCCATGCATGGGGTGCAAACTTGTGGTGAGTATGATATGTCCATCGAGCATGACATGTATGAGCACAATCAACAATTATCAAGGTGTAGGTGTACCAAAGCTCGATGTTGAGGCATGAGTGGAGTTATGAAGGTGCATCCAATAAGTGCGAGCGCTCCTCAATGTGAAGGTCCATGTAGCCAATCTCCAATGTCGCTCCTATGTTCACGAGATGTATCATGTAGACAACAAGAAGGAAACAACAATGAAAGAGTGACCCATCCAATAAGCGTATTTGAGGATGGCTCAAAGAGAAGGAGTTCACCTTTATGAGAATGTCGAAAGTGTTGTTGTCTCACATCATGTAGACCTTTGCATGACCAATATGGCTCATGATGGTACCGCCTTGTGAATCCTTCAAAATGAAAGAACATCACAAACACTCGGAAAAACAAATGAGGTTAGCAGAAATGCAAAACCTATCATTTGTGTGGTAATATACCCAACAAGTGTATGCATCATGCTCATCATAATAAAGTACAAGGGAGAATTTCATAATATGTAGGCATATGATGTAAGAACAACCAAATACATTAGGCTCAATCAAACAAGCATGCATCACAAGTAAGGTGTCAAAGTCTCTAGGACCAATAAGCATAGTATGATTGCACTCAATACAAGTGGATATGAAAGAGGCAACTAATGGACATACAAGACAATGATCAAGATATATCGTGTGAGAGACATGAGCATATATGTCATCAACCCAAGAAAGCGAGTAATAGTGGAACATGGGTGATGCAACATAGCAGGCAATCATAGCGATCAAGTCAAGCAAGCTAGTAGTGCGAAGATGCAACATACTAGAGGGAAGAACGGCAAGCATGTCATGTGTGAAAATAGTGGGCATGAATAATTCACATGTCATAGCACAAGCATGAAAGCAAGATATGAGGAAAGTAGGTTCATGGTGTTGGCAAGAAGTCCTATGTAAATAGCAATGTAACATCATGACTCTCCCAACACAAGAATCAACAATAGCATGAGGCACATGATAAACATGGCAAAAGTAACAAGGATCTCCACCAAGCATGCAAATACACATAGGAATATCATAATGGTGCATCATGGGTAAATGCAAGCAAGGGTCACAATTACATGGAAAAGGCATAGAAGCAAAGATAACATGCAAAGTGAACACGGGAAAATGAGCATAAGGTGACAAGTGGTAAATAGCCCATAGCCGTGTGAGAGATAAGTAAAAGAGATGCGCGTAGTCGATGCTCGAAGAGAACGATGGCAAGGACAATTCACGTGATCCAAAAGCATCGTTGCTCTCAAGAGCTCGTTTCGTCAACTCTTGGGATTGAGAGGTTGACGAGTATACATGAGTACCTACACAAAACAAAGCAAAGGAAAAATTGTGTGTGCATGGTATATGTACACATCATCCATCATGATGCGCACATGCATGTGTCAGTTAGCACAAAATAGCCAATGCTCAAATAAATGAGATTCGTGATATACAAACATGTCATCCATCATGCTAGGTTTGTTTTTATGAATGGCATAATGGAGTCTCAAAGCATGTAATGCATCATGAGAAATATCTAGAGCATTGTTATTCATGGAATGCATATGGTGCACGCAATTATGGGAATCATGCAAAGTATGAAATGCATCGAGATCTCCTAATATGTATGAGGAAACTATGGGGGTCTCCTCATGAGCATTAGTGGAAACGTCACATGGAGAATATTGACAACATCCAAAACAAAGCATATTTGGTTCAATGTGATCATGGCATGGCATAGTAGATGAATTGCGCAAATCATGTAAAGGAAGCATGTCAATATCATCACATGAAAAACAAAAGCCAATTACCATCATATCATCATCTATGCCATAAGTGCAAATAGGATTTATTTTAACGGGGCATGCATAGTTACTATGTTGAGATTGAAATGATGCAATATGGGAGATCTCACTCATAGCATATGACAAGTTCAAAGGATTGTCAAACATGAAGTGACCAATAGAATTTTCACATGATATCCTATGAAGCATAGCATCACAACTAGGCAACTCAACATGTTCATCATCATATTCATCATAAATAGGTAAGTCAAGGCATGAAGAAGTCTCACTAGCATGAAGCATGGGAATAGGTGGATCAACATCATGGGAGCAATCGATGTCAAGACAGTCCACTAGTGGGACAGGAGAAGCACCATCACCTATGTTACCTTTGGAGTGTCGCTCATGTGTTGTAGGTGAGGTGTCCAAGATCCAATCGTTGTCATCTTCATCTTCATGGAACCATGTCGGGGGTGTATCATCGTCCACCATGGCCATCGGTTTTCCCATTGGAGGGATGGACTCGTCGGGGGTAGGCATGTCGTCATGTAGGAGACCTAACACCAAAGAAGAAAACACACTAGGAGTAGAGGTTAAGTCGTTAGAAATCATAGTGGCCTCACATGCCGTGTTAACTACCTCACTCACTAAGTGTTGTGGCTCACTCACTCCCTCAAGGATGCACTCACACATATGGTTGGTGGAGTCACTCAAATGGCGCTCAACCTCACATAGGATGTGTGGCATGCTCTCATGTGTGGGGCTAGTGGTGGTCACACTCATCCTCTCATAGGAAATGCTCTCAATGTCATATATGGTGGAGTCATTCATATCACTCATGGGGTGGTGGCTCTCCTCAAATGGCACTTGGGGCATCTCTTCATATGTGGGTGTCGGAGAGATGTTGGTGCAAATGTCTCCATGCGCGGTCGCGTAGCTTGACTCGGAGTATGAGTCCAATGTGGGCGCCGTCTTCATGTTGTTGAACAGGTTCGCGTTCGTCGTCTTGGTTGAAGGGGATGACCCTTTCTCGACCTTCTTGTCACCATCTTGGTGTTGGAGGCCCATATGATGTGTCACCTCGTAGCTCGTCTCCATGACCGAAGGGAGTTTCCCATGCTCGGCCATCTTCCTTGAGGGGCTTCCGAAGATGGAAGTGTCGCCCCCGCTCGTAGGTGGTCGCCTTGTTGTTGAGGATGTCGATGTAGGCGAACTCATGGGAAGTAGCCGAAGATGCCATGCGTCCAAAGGCGAAGATGCCTTGATAGCACTTGGCGAAGATGCCGAAGTGGTCGGTGTAGCTGTAGCTCCGTCTTGGTGGTGCTCATCTCGTGGTCTTCTCTTTTGCTCATGAAGCTTGGACTTGGCGTGAAGTAGGGCTTGTTGGGACTTTTTCATTTGCGCTTGTGGAGCATCTTCATGATGATGATGTCATTGTCGTGCTTGAGATCGTAGGCATTCATCGTCGTCGTGCACATGATGCTTGGAGGTGACTTGCCCTTCATGACGATGTTGATCACGAACATGATGGTGATCGCCATGTAGATGTGGACGAGGACGATTTGCACTTGCATCATTTTCGCGCTCCGAAGACTTGTGTCTTGAATGTAGCCGCCTGGAAGATGATGAAGGGGAAGAAGACTTGATCAAGGCTCTAATCTCCTCCATCCTTGCATCTTGCTCCTCTTTATGTGTGAAAAGCTTCTTGTTGATGTAGTCCCTTTTCCTTGCTTTGGAGTGACGAATGTCGATGGAGATGTTCTCGATGCACTCTCGCAATCTTGATTGTGCGCCTTGCATTTGTCGTTGTAGATCGAAGATGGACGCTTTGGAGATGTAGTTGTTCACGCCGTCGTTGTTGTCGTAGACCCGAGAGGAAATGCCTTGCCTATCCATCACAAGACTCGACCAAATATGAGTGGAGAAAGAGAAGAACTTATACCAATGTACCTTGACCGATGTTGACGATGAATCAAGTTCACTCAGATGCGGACGCTGAAATAGCACTGTTGGTACCAATCCTTGTCGGTTCTCACACCTACACACGTAAAACCTTATGGTGGAGCTCGGTGAGGATAGTGGCACAAAAAAATGATGCAAAATGTTAGCAAGAGTCAATAATGTTGTCACAAATTCGCAAGTGAAACAAATGGACCAATAGCAATATGTGGCACACGGAAACACACACACGGATAGATAAATGGGGTCGTGCAACCAAGGAGTGAGCACAAAATGTGAAATCCACGGAAAACACTCGTGTTGCACAACTCAAGGGAGACGTTAGCACGATTGCTCAATAGGCGGATACGACACTTGTGCACAGCCTATAAGATGCAAAATGGATAGACTTTGTATCCCAAGTATGCTATGTATGTATGGTTTCTGGCGTTCTCTCAAGATGATCCAAGATGATCTGATATGAAAATCTTATGTGCAATGTGGTATGATGCTATGACACTTGCTTACAAGCTTCTTTGCTCTCTTTCTTTTGCCTCAAAGCTTTATTTCTCTTCTTTTTTTTGTATGGCCAATTTTGCACAATGCACAAACCAAGATAGCAATTGTGTATATGCGGGAACAAACTTGTGACACAAGATATGATACCAATATATGCACCACGATGATATGGTATGTATGCTATGGGAAGTATGATCACTAATGTGCACAAGTAATGTTGCCGGCAATACTCAAATGGCTAGTCTCGATAGGCAAGTAACGCAAAATGGGCTAGGGGTTAACAATGCAATGGCAAGGGGAATATACCATGGTGTCGTCGAGGTTACCGTCCTTTGCGATGATGAGTTGTGTTCTTGATGTAGATACCAAGATGATGGAGACTCGTCCCTAAGTAGCCGAAACACCTTAGGAAACGGAAAAACTGTGAACTCAAAATTTCAAATGAGAAATGTCAAATGGTGGTAGCGGAGAGCGGTGGTGGTTTGCACTTGGCAATGCGAAAGTGGGATGATGGGTTATGCGAGTCAATGTTGAAGTTGCCATCCCTAAGTAGCCGAAACACCTTAGGAGACACAAACCACAACTCAAATAAAATTGGGTTAAGTTGGGGTGGAAATGTATGGTGGGCACGTATATGCGGAAGTGGTGGTGGTGGTTGATGAAGAAGCAATTGTCCCTAAGTAGCCGAAACACCTTAGGAGACTCGAATCACTACTCAATCAACCACTAATGCTATGGGGACCAACATGGGTTAGGTTGCGGAAGTCGGTGGTGGCTATGCGGATGATGCGGTGGAAGCCCTAGGCAAAGATGCCAAACTTCCAAAAATTTGATGGAGTCAAATGATGTTGGTGGTATTTTTTTAGGAAGGGGGATGTCAAGAGCTTCAAAGAACGTCAAAATCGGAGTTCGGATGAATTAGTTATGGACAAAACAAAAACCAGCCAAAGTCAATATCTACAGGTTACGGACATCCGTAAATGGACGGATGTTCGGTTGCCGGACGTCTGGGAAGGATCGGAAATCCGTAAATTCGGCTCGGGTTAGGGGTTCCGGTCGTCCGGGAAAGGTCGGACGTCCGGTCGTTCCTGGGCCTCCGGACGTCCGTAAAACGCCGGTCATCCATGGGTCTGGGTCAACGCGAGATCCGAGATCCGGGGCGTGATTTTTAGCGGAAAATGGAGATTTTGGGGTCAAAATTGACGAGAATTCGTGGAGGAAAGATGGGGAAACTTGGAGAGATGCTAGATCCACTTGAAACCAAGCAAATTCATGGATCAAAAGCAACAAAACACCATCAAAACCAACAAATCACAAAAAAAATTGGGGCTATTTTTGGTGGGGATTTTCAAATTTAGGACGAAGTCAACAAAATCAAGCTAGAAAAAGAGGACTAGGGGCTCCAAAAACGTGATCAACGTGGCTCATGATACCAAGATGATGTAGGGAGGAACCCTATGGGGACGATCTTTCATGTTTGGAGTGGATCCTACGGAGAAACACGAAGAACGCGTGGAAGAACACAAGGGAAATCACGGGGAGAAATGAGAGAATCACTCAACCGACAAGTAATTGATCACACAAGGGCTAGATCACCGAAAGCATAAGGTAGCACAAGATACAAAATCAACAAAGAGAAGATACAAGAGTAACCATTCTTCTCCGTGAGGAGGTCTTGATTGTCTTCTCCGGATGGAGGCCTTGAATCCAGATGGATCTTCTCTGAGGAGGCTCGGTCCCTCATGTGGAGTAGATCCGGTACAGATGAGTTATGCTCTATCTCAAGATGAGCTATCACAACGCTAACCTTAACTAGGAGGAGGTGGAGGAGTATATATAGTCTAGGTGAATGAAAGGGTAAGTGGCTTCAACCCAACACACGGGCGTCGGACGTCCGGAGGACGTCGGCCGTTCGGAGCTTCGGGGCGGTCTGGACATCCGTAGATCATCGGACTTCCGTAGATTTGGCTCGGGTGGAGAAGTACCACACGTTCGGAAAGGTTCAGTCGTCCTGGGCCTAGGAGTTATCGGACGTCCGGTCCTGGTTGAACATCCGGCCGCTGTAGCGTGCGTTGGCCTAGTTTCCTTGGGCTGGCGTGACCTTCAGGGGCCGGACGTCTGGGCTGGGCCAGTCGTCCGATGGCTGTAGCTTCGGGCAGCTCCTTCTGTTGGTACTTGTACTTGGCGTCCTCGCTATCTCTTCTGTTGGATGTGGTGGCTCTATGGCTTTCCTCTAAGTACCTGATCATGCATAGCACACACGTTGGAGGTAGTAGCCATGTGTCACATGTAGAAAGTGAAGGTTCGGAGAGGAGCGAGTTCACCTTGTGTCCAATGGCGTATGTTTGAGGTCTCATCATATGTCCTCTTGGGGTTTGGATAGTAGTCGAAGTATACATGGGGATGAACGTGGGATGCTCCGCATCATTTTCTAGCTTTAATCCACCTATCAAAACACACACAAAAGACAAGACTAGGATATTACGCACCATGCACCACGAACCTGGGTAAACCACTGTGCCCATTGTGCATGATTTGGTAGTGTAGGTCCATGCCTTCGTGCCCCAATCCCGAACTAGCAAAAGGATGTACCCCGTCCACGGTGTCACGCGTGTGTTCCGCACACGTGCGCCGAGAAGTACTAAACCGATACACATTCAAGCTAGCTAGTGTTCAGTTTAGCACAAAGTGGTTAGCGTACAGTTCAGCACAAAGTGGTTAGTGTACATAGTTTTGCACATTCATGCTAGCAAATGTATAGAGTTTTTGCATGCTCAACTGGTTCTTTGTTCTTACGAATTTGGTATTTGTAGTTTACCTGATAACAAAATAGTAATTTTCAAGATGATCAAGTTACATATGATTTCTAAAATCCAATTTCTTCATCTGTTGGATAAGACTTTCCTTGCTCTTGTTTGATTTAGATACTCAAATGTAATTGATGAGGACATCAATACCATTGTTACACCCACAACCCCTGCTGATAAACATACTGGACCAATTACTAGAGCTCGCGCACGCCAATTAAATTACCAGGTATTTCCATTTCTTGGTAATGATTCTAATGTTGATGAGAATATGTTGTTGCCTAAATTGGATACATTTGTCTTGCTTACAAATGAAGGGACTAGCTTGGAGAAGGATGAACATTGGAGCAAGAACAAACATGGAGATGATGGCATGCGCAAGGGGAACAAGAATGGAGTTTCAAGTGATGATTTCAGTATTATGAATCCATCGTAATGAGTGCATGAAGGCTTGGATGAAATATACAAGATGCCAATTCACAAATTTCACCTAGAGGATATTATAGGTGCCGCGTCACCTTATTATTGGACCGGGCCCATGTAATTTCGAAATACATCAGTATAGGCTGTTTTAGAGTCCGTATGTGTCGGGAAACAAGAGATAGAGTTGGTTTCGGACCCCTCTTCCAAGGGTCACGAAATTCACCCCCTCTTCCTCCACATATAGAACCCTTAGGGCATCGTTTAGACTTTAGGTTTTGTTTAGATTAAAGTTTGCCATAGCTACAACTTCGCGTACTTCGTTTGTGTTCAACGACCAGACAAAGACGTCACAGAACCCCATGTTCATCAATAAGGCTTTCCTCTTATATTTGCAATATCAAGATTGCAATCTCAGTTTCTTGCTTGTTCTTCATTTTCTTGCATGAAATAGACCCTCATGGTCAGGTTGATCGTGCTCCGGCATGGTCGATAACCTCTAGGAGTTGGTTCAGCTATTGCTAAGGCGCGACGTCCTCGCACGTTCGTAGTCGGATCATCAAAGTCAACTCCACCGAAAACGATAGCCACCATCTCATCGAAAGACGGGACACCTTTGTCTCTATCAAGTGGTATCAGAGCCAGGTTGCTCCGTGAGATTTTATAGTTTTTGATACTTTAGATCGAGTCTGTTCTTTGTACCTACAGTCCATGAAAAAGCCAAAAAAAATTAGGGTTGGTTCATCATATCCGAACCAATCTGAGCCTTTGCATATATAATATTTCAGGGTTTTTGCTTTGTTGAATTTGCGGTTGCATCATCGTGTCTAGTTGCTTGTCAGCGTCTAGTCCTTTAGAGTTTCGAGTTATGTCACAGTTTGTCACGCCGTCGCCGCACTATCTTCATCGCTGCTGCCATATACCACCACCGTTGCCATATCCTACCACCGCTGCCATATACCACCACCTCTGCCATATCCTACCACCACTGCCATATACCAGCACCGCTACCATATCCCATCACCGCTGCCATATACCACCACCGCTGCCATCACTACAAAAAAAAGACACATCCATGACATTTTGGGCCGAATGAATTCTTTTTTTGTCATACTTATGACACTTCTATGACGATAATTGTGACAAAACCCAGTATCATCATAGATGTGGTGGGCTCCTACTTCTATGACAAAAAATCATGATAGAAAATGGGCTTTTCGTCCTAGGCGGGCCGGAGACGCAGTTGCATGACATTCTTTGGGCCGTCCATGACGGAAAAAACCGTGGTAGAAGCGAGGGCGAGGAAAATTTCGGCGAGTTCCCGGTTACGGTGGGAGGTCGGGGGCCGAGCTATGCGTGTTTCTCTCGTACACGTACGCGCGTGTGTGCGAGGCATTGGGCTCTAACTGAACCCGAGCGAGGCGTCGCCTAACTAAACCCGAGCGATTGCACTGCAGGCTACGCGTTACTGAACCCAATCGAG
>NC_041383.1:630789056-630820227 GCF_002162155.2 Triticum dicoccoides
ATGAACAGGACCCCGTGGCGTTGCCTCTGGATGAACAGGACCCCAATCGATCGAGCCGGTTGGGGTTGGATGGACCCCGTGTAGGGCTGGATGAACAGGACGACCCCATGGAGGGCTGGATGAACAGTAGATGGTGGAGGGGAGGATGAACAGTAGCCCGTGGTGGGGTGGTTAAACAGGAGCCCGTGGAGGGGTGGTTGAACAGTAGCTAGTGGAGTAGCGCGCGGTGGAGGCTGGATGAACTGGAGCCCGTGGAGGCTGGAGGAGGTCGATGGTGGATGAACAGTAGCCCGTGGATGCTGGAGGAGGTCGACGGTGGAGATGAACAGTATCCTGTGGAGTCCCATTTTGCGGTACGCCATACCCCTCCTGATAAACAGGACCCCTGTTTCGACCGTAGCGCTCCAACACAAGTCCGTTTCATCCGTTTTGCGGTACGCCACACCCCTCTCGATCAATAGGACCCCTGTTTTGACCTTAGGAGGTCCATTTCCTCCGTTTTGCGGTACGCCAGACCCCTCCCGATGAACAGGATCCCGTTTCAAACATGGCCGGTCAAACACAAGGCCGTTTCCTCTGTTCTGCGGTACGCCACACCCCTCCCGATCAACAGGACCCCCATTTCGACCGTAGGAGGTCCGTTTCCTCCGTTTTGCGGTACGCCAGACCCCCTCCCGATGAACAGGATCCCGTTTCGAACGTGGCTGGTCGAATACAAGCCCGTTTCCTCTGTTCTGCGGTACGCCAGGCCTCATTTCCATCGCCTGTTCTGTCCAAGCCCTCCCGATGAACACAACGACGCATTTCGTTCCGACCTAGCCGGTTGGCTCCCCATGAACACGATGACGAAGCTGTTTCTCCGTTCCGACCCAGCCATGTACACGAGCCTTGGCCATACGTATGCGCGAGTAGGCGTTCGAGATCTCGCCCGTATGTACACATAAGTGGCTGTATTTTCTTTTTTGCATAGTGGCTGTATCCACGTACATGTTCGCGACCAGAATGACAATGCTACATACGCTTCGACCAGGTGGGTCCCGACTGTCAGGCACTTGCTTGCGTGCGAAGATGTAGATGGTGGGTCCTAGCAGTAAGGGAGACAAATCGTTTTTTTATTTTTTGCCCGGACGCACTTCCTTGCGTGCGAAGATGTAGCTGGTGGGTCCCAACAGTCAGGGGGGCGAATCATTTTTTTCGGACGCACTTCCTTGCGTACGAAGATGTAGCTGGTGGGTCCCAGCAGTCAGGGGGGAACGTTTTTTTCACGAAATACGGTGGCCCGTTTGGTGGGTCCCTACTGTCAGCTGGAGGAATAAATATTTTGCGCGTAATAAGGAGGCACTTCCTTGCGGCCGCCTTGGACCCAGCTGTCAGTCTCTCCATGTACAGTACTCTTCCGATGGAAGTCATTCCTTGACCACGTTGACCACGCCGCGCCGAGAGCACCAGGGTGGTGGACGACGGTGAGGCCTAGGAAGGGGCGACTCGGAGCTGGGGAAGACGCGGCAGTGGATGCCCGCGCGGAGAGGAGTACGAGGGTTCACTGGTTCGGCTGCGGTGTGTGGCTACTGTCGCTGCAGAATAACAGTGGGTGTGGTTGAGTGATACGTCTCCATCGTATCTATAATTTTTGATTGTTCCATGCCAATATTCTTCAACTTTCATATATTTTTGGCAACTTTTTATACTATTTTGGGGACTAACATATTGATCCACTGCCAAGTGCCAGTTCCTGTTTGTTGCATGTTTTATGTTTCGCAGAAACCCAATATCAAACGGAATCCAAATGGAATAAAAACGGAAGGAGAATTATTTTGGAATATTTGGGACTTTCCAGAGGAAGAATCAACGCGAAACGGTGCCCGAGGTGGCCACGAGACAAGGGGACGCGCCCTCCCCCTTGGGCACGCCTGGCACCCTCGTGGGCCACCCGTAAGGTGGTTGACGTTCTTCTTTTGCCGCAAGAAAGCTATTTTATGAGAAAAATCTGGGTGAAAGATTCATCCCAATCAGAGTTACGGATGTCCGGATATAAAAGAAACAGTGAAGGGGCAGAATCAGAGAACGCAGAAACAGAGAGAGACAGAGAGATAGATCCAATCTCAGAGGGGCTCTCGCCCCTCCCACGCTATGGGAGACAAGGACCAGAGGGGAAACCCTTCTCCCATCTAGGGAGAAGGTGAAGGAAGAAGAAGAAGAAGGGGGGCTCTCCCCCCTTGCTTCCAGTGGCGCCAGAACACCGTCGGGGGCCATCATCATCACCGCGATCTTCACCAACACCTCCGCCATCTTCACCAACATCTCCATCACCTTTCCCCCTCTATCTACAGCGGTCCACTCTCCCGCAACCCGATGTACCCTCTACTTGAACATGGTGCTTTATGCTTCATATTATTATCCAATGATGTGTTGCCATCCTATGAGGTTTGAGTAGATTTTCGTTGTCCTATTGGTGGTTGATGAATTGCTATGATTGATTTAATTTGCTCGTCGTTATGTTGCTGTCCTTTGGTGCCCATCATATGAGCGCGTGTGTGGATCACACCATAGTGTTAGTTGTATGTTGATAGGACTATGTATTGATGGGCAAGAGTGACAGAAGCTTCAACCTAGCATAGAAATTGATGCATGCGGGATTGTAGGGGGACCAATATATCTTAATGCTATGGTTGGGTTTTACCTTAATGAACATTAGTAGTTGCGGATGCTTGCTAATAGTTCCAATCATAAGTGCATAGAATTCCAAGTCAGGGATGACATGCTAGCAGTGGCCTCTCCCACATAAAACATGCTATCGGTCTAGTAGAGGAGTCAATTGCTTAGGGACAATTTCACAACTCCTACCACCACTTTTCCACACTCGCTATATTTACTTTATTGCTTCTTTATCTAAACATCCCCTAGTTTATATTAACGTGCTCTTTATTATTATGCAAACCTATCCAACAACACCTACAATGTACTTCTAGTTTCATACTTGTTCTAGGTAAAGGGAACGTTAAGCGTGCGTAGAGTCGTATCAGTGGCCGATAGGACTTGATAGAGTATTTGTTCTACCTTTAGCTCCTCGTTGGGTCCGACACTCTTACTTATCGAAAGAGGCCACAACTATCCTGTATACTTGCGGGTTATCAAGACCTTTTTCTGGCGCCGTTGCTGGGGAGTCATAGCGTGGGGTGAATATTCTCGTGTGTGCTTGTTTGCTTTATCACCAAGTAATTTTTATTTGATGTTCTTAGTTGTTTTGTATCTTTAGTTATGGGTAGGAAATGCAAAATACCCAAAAAATTAGTTGTACCTACTGAACCAATGGTTGAAGAACCACTCAAAATCTATAACACTCCTGAAGCTTTTTACTTGGATCATCTTCGATCCCTTTGTGGTCGATGCTGAAACCCCAACTAGCTTAGTTGAGGGCAAATCTTTAGATGAGCATGTTTGTTATGTGCGACACCGTATATCTGAAAAAGGGAAACTTTTACTGGATAAAATTCATAGTTTGGAATGCTATGCTTGGAATTTATGTGAAATATATGATATTACTTGTTGTTCTGAAAACCCTAAGAAACACCTTCCCTACCAATGTGATTTTATTGATAATGGGATCGTATCTTCGTATGCTAAGGGTGTTTATAATTACTATGATGTTCAACAAATTAAAGAATTTGTTGCTTTTAAGGGTGCTTATGAAATTGCTTCTTTGATTGAAAAGTATGATGCTACTCTCTACAAATCTGAAAATTATGCCATACTTGAATATTGCTATGATAATTATGCTTCTAATGCCTATGTTAAACTATATATTGAGAAATTCTCCGCTGTCCAAGAAGAGACTAATATTTTGCAGGAAGCCATGGAAAAAGAAATTAATGAAACTGTGAGCTCATTGGATGAAAAAGACAAGGAGGAGAGTGAAGAACAAAAGGAGGAAGAGCGGATTGATCACCCATGCCCACCTTCTAATGATAGTAACTCTTCAACTCATACATTGTTTAATTCCCCTTCGTCCTTACTGAAGGATGATTGCTATGATCTCGTTGATTCTCTTGAAATATCCCCTTTTGATGATGCTTGCTATGCTTGTGGCCAAGATGCCAATATGAATTATGCTTATGGAGATGAACTTGCTATAGTTCCTTATGTTAAACATGAAATTGTTGCTATTGCACCCACGCATGATAGTCCTATTACCTTTTTGAATTCTCCCTACTACACTATATCGAAGAAGTTTGTGATTATTAAGGATTATATTGATGGGTTGCCTTTTACCATTACACATGATAATTTTGATAGATATAATATGCATGTTCTTGCTTCTCCTACTTGCAATTATTATGAGAGAGGAACTACTCTTTATGCTTCCAATATGATAGAATTGCAAAATCTACTTATACTATGCATTGGCCTTTACTTGGTGTGCATGAATTGTTCTTTTATGACATGTCGATGCATAGGAAGAGAGTTAGACTTCATTGTTGCATGATATATGTTACTTTGTGCTCACTACTAAATTACAAATCATTGTTAATTAAAATTGGCTTTGATATACCTTGGGATCCGGGTGGATTCATTACTTGAGCACTAAATGCCTAGCTTAATGGCTTTAAAGAAAGCGCTGCCAGGGAGACAACCCGGAAGTTTTAGAGAGTCATTTATTTCTGTTGAGTGCTTTCTTATAGTTTAAAAACAAAAAAAATAAAGAGGGGAACCTAAAAACTTTTCAAAAAGGAAAGTGAAAGTGAGAGAGACAAGCATTGTTGATGTGGGAGCTAGCCTTGAACTTTGTTCATGCTGACGGAAACTTTGTGAATCTTGATTACTGAAACTTTTCAACAAAAATAATTATCCCCTTGTACAGTTCCATTGTATTATAAAAATAATGTGCCAAGGTTTGCCTTTAGGATGTTTACAATGGTTGTTAGTTTGTACGGTGCAGGACAGAAACTTTCACTGTAGTGCGTGATTTTACGATTTTATATGGTACGTCAAACGGTTATGATTCTTTTTGCACTGTCTTTCTGTACAACTTTTTTATTTTTCCAAATTTTGGTAGAATTTGTGGGGTATAAAAAGTATGGTGAATGTTCAGATTGCTACAGACTTTTCTGTTTTTGACAGATTCTGTTTTTGATGCATAGTTTGCTTGTTTTGATGAAACTATCAATTTATATCAGTGGATTAAGCCATGAAAAAGTTATATTACAGTAGACACAATGAAAAAACAAAATATAAATTGGTTTGGTACAATACTTAGAGTAGTGATTTGCTTTATTATACTAACGGATGTTACCGAGTTTTCTGTTGAAGTTTTGTGTGGATGAAGTGTCTAATCGAGGAGGTCTCGATATGAGGAAAAGGAAGAGAGGCAAGACATCAAGATTGGGGATGCCCAAGGCACCCCGAGTAAATATTCAAGGAGACTCAAGCGTCTAAGCTTGGGGATGCCCCGGAAGGCATCCCCTCTTTCTTCAACAAGTATCGGTATGTTTTGGTATTCGTTTCGTTCGTGCGATATGTGCAAGTCTTGGAGCGTCTTTTGCATTTAGTTTTCACTTTTCTTTTATGCACCATGCTGGTATGAGATAGTCCTTGGTCGATTTATAGAATGCTCATTGCACTTCACTTAAATCTATTGAGTATGGCTTTACAAAATGCT
The DNA here is from genome assembly GCF_002162155.2 of Triticum dicoccoides. Classification (NCBI taxonomy): domain Eukaryota; kingdom Viridiplantae; phylum Streptophyta; class Magnoliopsida; order Poales; family Poaceae; genus Triticum; species Triticum dicoccoides. Next base: position 630,794,713 of record NC_041383.1, read on the forward strand.
TCATGTGCTTCACTTATATCATTTGAAGTTTGGATTGCATGTTTCTCTTCCCATAGAAAACCGCCATTTGTAGAATGCTCTTTTGCTTCACTTTTATTTGTTAGATCATGGGCATATCTTTTGTAGAAAGAATTAAAATCTCTTGCTTCACTTATATCTATTTAAAGAGATGACAGGAATTGGTCATTCATTTGGTTAGTCATAAAATCCTACATAAACTTGTAGATCGCTGAATATGATATGTTTGATTCCTTGCAATAGTTTTGCAATATAAAGATGGTGATATTAGAGTCATGCTAGTGGGTGGTTGTGTATTGTAGATGCACTTGTGTTGAGGTTTGCAAGTCCCGTAGCATGCACGTATGGTAACCGTTGTGTGACAAATTTGAAGCATGGGATGTTTCTTTGATTGTCTTCCTTATGAGTGGCGGTCGGGGACGAGTGATGGTCTTTTCCTACCAATCTATCCCCATAGGGGCATGCGTAGTAGTACCTTGCTTCGAGGGCTAATAAACTTTTGCAATAAGTATATGAGTTCTTTATGACTAATGTGAGTGCATGGATTATACACACTTTTACCTTTCCATCATTGCTAGCCTCTTCGGTGCCGTGCATTGCCCTTTCTCACCTTGAGAGTTGGTGCAAACTTCGTCGGTGCATCCAAAACCCGTGATACGATACGCTCTATCACACATAAGCCTCCATATATCTTCCTCAAAACAGCAACCATACCTACCTATCATGGCATTTCCATAGCCATTCCGAGATATATTGCCATGCAACTTGCATCATCATCACATACATGACTTGAACATTTATTGTCATATTGCTTTGCATGATCGTAAGATAGTTGGCACGATGTTTTCATGGCTTGTCTATTTTTTGATGTCATTGCTATGCTAGATCATTGCACATCCCGGTACACCGCCGGAAGCATTCATATAGAGTCATATCTTTGTTCTAGTATCAAGTTGTAATGTTGAATTGTAAGTAAATAAAAGTGTGATGATCATGATCATCATTATAGAGCAATGCCCCATGAAATAAAGAAAAAGAGAAAAAAGGAAAGGCCAAAGAAGCCTAAATAAAAAAGGGGGCCAAAGAAGCCCAACCAAAAAGAAAAAAAAGAAAAAAAGAAAAAAAGGGGCAATGTTACTATCCTTTTTCCACACTTGTGCTTCAAAGTAGCACCGTGTTCTTCATATAGTGAGTCTCCTATATTGTCATTTTCATATACTAGTGGGAATTTTCATTATAGAACTTGGCTTGTATATTCCAACGATGGGCTTCCTCAAATGCCCTAGGTCTTCATGAGCAAGCAAGTTGGATGCACACCCACTTAGTTTTCAATTTGAGCTTTCATACACTTATAGCTCTAGTGCATCTGTTGCATGGAAATCCCTACTTCTTGCATTGACATCAATTGATGGGCATCTCCATAGCACGTTGATTAGCCGCATCGATGTGAGACTTTCTCCCTTTTTTTCTTCTCCACATAAACCTCCACCATCATATTATATTCCACCTATAGTGCTATATCCCTGGCTTGCGCTCATGTATTGCGTGTGGGTTGAAAAAGCTGAAGCGCGTTAAAAAGTATGAACCAATTGCTCGGCTTGTCATTGGGGTTGTGCATGATGGGAGCATTTTGTGTGACGAAAATGAAGCATGGCCAAACTATATGATTTTGTAGGGATAAGCTTGCTTTGGCCTTGTTGTTTTGAAAAGACATGATTGCTTTATTGGTACACGCGAAGTATTATTGTTTTTATGTCAAATGATAGACTATTGCTTTGAATCACTCGTATGTTAATATTCAGCCATGATTAGACATATGATCAAGATTATGCTAGGTAGCTTCCACATCAAAAATTATCTTTTTTATCATTTACCTACTCGAGGACGAGAATGAATTAAGCTTGGGGATGCTGATACGTCTCCGTCGTATCTATAATTTTTTATTGTTCCATGCCAATATTCTTCAACTTTCACATACTTTTGGCAACTTTTTATACTATTTTTGGGACTAACATATTGATCCAGTGCCCAGTGCTAGTTCCTGTTTGTTGCATGTTTTATGTTTCGCAGAAACCCAATATCGAACGGAATCTAAACAGGATAAAAATGGATGGAGAATTATTTTGGAATATTTGGGATTTTCCGGAGGAAGAATCAACGCGAAACGGTGCCCGAGGTGGCCACGAGACAAGGGGCACACCCTCCCCCCTGGGCACACCTGGCACCCTCGTGGGCCACCCGTAAGGTGGTTGACGCTCTTCTTTTGCCGCAAGAAAGCTAATTTTATGAGAAAAATCTGGGCGAAAGATTCACCCCAATCGGAGTTACGGATCTCCGGATATAAATGAAATGGTGAAGGGGCAGAATCAGAGAATGCAGAAACAGAGAGAGACAGAGAAACAGATCCAATCTCGGAGGGGCTCTCGCCCCTCCCACGCTATGGGTGCCAAGGACCAGAGGGGAAACCCTTCTCTCATCTAGGGAGAAGGTCAAGGAAGAAGAAGAAGAAGGGGGGCTCTCTCCCCCTTGCTTCCGATGGCGCCGAAACGCCGCCAGGGGCCATCATCATCACCGTGATCATCACCAACACCTCCGCCATCTTCATCAACATCTCCATCACCTTCCTCCCTCTATCTACAGCGGTCCACTCTCCTGCGACCCTCCATCACCTTCCTCCCTCTATCTGCAACGATCTCCTCCTCGGACGAGATGCACACTCGCTTCATCGCCAACTTCCAAGGCACTCACGACCAGCCCCCGGACATCAGTGACTTGCACCGCATCAAGCAACAGCCAGGAGAGACCCTGCAAAAGTACATACAGCACTTCAACAACGCCCGCCTCAAGATCCCCAGGGTGACTGAGAAGCCATCATCTCAACCTTCTCCGATGGCGTGCACGACATCAAGATGAAGGAGGAGATGGCAATCCATGAAGACCTGTGCACATCTCTGGAGCTGTTCAACCTGGCAACCATGTGCGCCAGAGCTGAGGAAGGGCACCTCTCCCTCCTCGAGCTTACAGCTCCTGATCCGGAAGAGAAGAAGCCCAAGGCCAAGGACCTGAAGCGCAAAGGATCAGCTGTGCTCGCAGCGGAGCTAGACACCAAGCAAGGCAGGGATCAGCCGGAGTCATCCAAGGGCAGCCGGTACTGCGTGTACCACGACCTTCACACCCACAACACCAACGAATGCCAAGAGCTCAGGGCTGTGCGAGATGGACGTATCAGCCAACGCCCAGAGCACAACGATCGGGGCTATGGCCGAGGAGGAGGAAGAGGTGGAGGACGATGGGAAGACCGTGGCCCTCACCAAGGGTGGCGTGACCGGCCTCGCGAGGACCACTGGCAGGACCAGCCTCGCGAGGGAGGTTGGAGGGATCAGCCTCGTGAGGTCCACCCGCAAGGCAACGCAGGCCTCCCTCCTCTGCCACCACCACCAAGGAGGAATGAAGACCAGCATCAGGACGGGGGGGCTGGGGGCTTCCAAGAGCTGCGCACAATCGCTTGCATCCTGGGCGGAGCTCAAGCCCCAGCCTCTTAGTGTATCTTCAAGCGGTTTGCTCGCGAGGTGAATGCCTTCCTCCCCAAGCTTGAGGCCACGTGCCCTCTCAGGTGGTTCACATGTGCCATCACGTTCAGCTCAGCGGATCAGCTCAAGTGTGCAGCAACAGCCGGGGTCCTCCCAATGCTCTATTCCCCAGTCATCAGCAATGTGCAGGTCACCAGGACCCTCATCGATGGCGGAGCAGGACTCAACGTCATGTCCATCGAGACGTTCAACAATCTACAAGTGCCATATGATCAGCTTCAGCCGACCAAGCCTTCCTCAGGAGTCACTGATGGTTCCACTGTTCCAATAGGGCAGGTTCGCCTTCCTGTTACCTTTGGGCAGTGCAACAACTACCACACTGAGCTCATTGACTTCGACGTCGCCCACATTCGCGTGCCGTACAATGCCATCCTCGGGTACCCAGCTCTGGCCAAGTTCATGGCAGTGACTCTCCATGGCTACAACATCCTCAAGATGCCAGGAAGCGATGGGGTCATCACGGTCCCCTGTGAAGAGAAAGATGCGGTGTGCTCCGTCGAGCGCGCCTTCCAGGCCGCGTCGATCGAAGACTCGGACACCAAGAGTGAATACCTCCCAGGAGCAGCCCCAAGAAGAAAAGACATCACCTGGTTCAAGGCCTCGGGAGGCAGGCACCTCCAGTGGCGTTGCGTCAGGATCCGCGCCCGTTCAAGGGGCGCCAGGCTCTGTCGCATAGGAAGGCGCACCACCGCCCTCCTCGGGCGAAGCTCGGGGGCTCTCTCTTGGAGGGTCGCCGACTTTGCCAAGGTCACGAGGGAGGCTCTTGGGCACCACTTGGAGGCGTGCTTCACGGCACGTTTCCCTTAGGAAGGCATGAGGAAAGAAGGACCGAACCCTCAGGAGTTCATCGCAAGAAACACTCAGGAGCTTCAGGAGTCAAGAGTCATGCGCGACAGCCGCCGCTTACCCGTTGTAGCTCCCCATCCAGGCGAGGATGGTAGGCTGCACGCCTGCATTGACGTGCTAGGGCTCAACCAAGTCACGTTTCAGGAGTGCCTCTGGACCTCGCGCATGGGATGTTGCGAGGGTCCACCTCACAGCTACGTTCGCATGCCTCTCGGCCTGCCGAACGCGGCCGCTACCCATCAGCGCCTACTGAGGAGCACTCTGGAGGATCAGGAGGTCAGGCATCACGCGGTCCTGGCAGAGATGGAGATGGTGCTCGAGGATCCTCCTGTGCACCGGGAGCCTCCCGAGGCTCCTTGCCCCGGGGGCTCGTGAGGATCGGCTCCTTCACCCCGCATCGTCAGCTACTCCGACCCTCGCTCTGCAAAAGTATCACGTGACTTCGTTTTAGTTTTCGCTTCAGCTGGGAGCGCCCGCAGGGCTGTATCATTCCCAGGTTGCATGGGTCCGTCCCTGGGGCATGTATCCGTTTTACTTATGTTCTTTGCTTACCTTGTTGGGGGCGCCCCTCGGGCTGCATCATCCCCAAGCCGCTCGAGCCTGACCCAGTGGCGTTTGCTCTTTCCGCATCTATCTAAATGGATTTGCTCCTTCATGATTGCCCTGCTTGAAATAATTGCCTGCTCGATTGACACCCACCTTTGGAGCCGCTGGCTCTGGCACGGCGCTTGCGCATGGGCCCGTCCCTGCAACACCGACAAATCTGAGTGGCCGAGCTCTGGCCGCGGTGGACCCGCATAGCGCCACCTCACCAGGCCCTCAATGCCCCACTCACTCCCTCGGAGCAACCAATGGTTGGCTGGCAACCATAAAGGCAGACCTTGTTTTCCCTCGTGATTGGTATGCAGGACCCGCTTCAGGAGTAACGCTGGGAGCGTCGCGAGCTCTCTGTCCCTCTCTCCGACACGATCCGCTCGCGCGTTAAAAGGGGGGCGCCTGAGCATCGCGACTCATGGGCTCTTACTGGCTCTCCAGCCCTCACCTCCTGGCCATGACCCACGGCATCGTGACCTGTCATACCAGCGGTGGCTGAGCTCGCTCGGGGGCTGGGACCTGAGGACGTAGAGCATGAAGGAAAGTGCGGTGAAGAGGGAAGAGGCTCACGAGGACCTAACCCAGCAACACCCCAGCTGCCGCCACGTAGCCTCGGCACCTCGCCGAAGAGCTACTCCAAACCTCTGAGATAAGTCACACAAAAGCTAAATCAAGTCAATGCTAAACCCTCGCCTACTGCAGCTCTGTCATGGCAACGCTGCCTGCCTCTCTCGCGCAGCAGAGGCTACTTGAGCACTAAAGGGGACCCCCTGAGCATCGTGACTCAGGGGCTCTTACTGGACCTTGGGCCGCTCACCTCCTGGCCTTGACCACGGCATCGCGACCTGGCATACCAGCGACGGCTGAAGCCTGCCTAGGGACCGGGACCTATCGGCGTAAAGCACCAAGCCCTCATGACGAAAGAAAGGGGAGCTGGGCCGGGGAAGAGTGCGCCTCTCGCATCAATTCATGATAAGGATGTACAATTCATAAAAGACATGGTAGGTGCCTTACATACCCCCACGGGGGGTGTCATTTTGATTCCTCGCAGGGAACAAAAGGTGCTAAGGAGCGATAACTATGCGCACCTCCGCAGGAGATGCCATCATCAACAGTGGGTCTTCAGGCGCCGGCGCCAAGCCCATCCAGATCAGCAGCGCCGACGGCCTGATGCAGCCGCCCTGCTTCGAGCGCGACGCGAGCTCGGGGGCTCGTAGCTGTCATCGCTTGTCTCTGGAGTCACGTGAAGCTTCGTTGGACCCTCTGGCTCCTCCACTGCTGCCTGAGGAGCTGCTAGGGAAGCGGTTGGTAGGCCTGGTCCTTGCCACTCCGATGCCCCGGTCGCCTTCATTGGGGCAGCACTCCAGCCGGCGTCCTTCCGCATCGAAGACCTTGAAGAACATCAAGTAGGCGCCATCGTATTCGAGATGAATTACAAGGGCACCCCCTGTCCGGCAGGCCCGGGCAATCTTAACCCAGCCTCGGGTCATGAAGACCTTGCCCGGAGTGACAACCTCGACCTCCGCCTCGGTCGCGGGGGTGCTACAGTCGGCGTGCTGCAGCCAGAGCTCCAGAGACCCACTCTGGGGCATCTTGAAGGCGATGGAGGGAGGAAGGTGGATCCATGATCGAGGAGGCATGGCGGCATGAAGCACGAGCTCACAAGAAGAGCCCTCGGCATGGACTCCAGGAGTGACGACGCGTACTGCCGTGACTCGCCGGCGTCGCCTGCTTTGTTCGCGATGTCGCTCGGCGGCTTCTCCTCCGGGGCCCTCGACTCGGGCATACAAGGGCAGCGGAAACCTAGGCGGTGGCTGCTTGTACCAGGGCCGCGACAACCATGGCCAAGCGACCGCGTCGCGGCGGCCAGGGAGAGACCGCTTCTTTGGCGGAAGCGGGTTGGGACCCTCTCGGGGGGCCTTTCCCTTCTCTTCTGCAGAAAACCGGCGGATCGGCGCCATTAGCGTAAGGTGGAGCAAGGGCGAGGAAGAAGAATAAAGGGAGTAGAAGAAGGGGTGGACAACGGGGGCTCTCGCTCGCCCGTACTTATAGTCCGGAGGAGGCCAACTGTCGGCCACCACAATCTCAGGTAATCATGACCCATTTTTGCATGCAGGGACTTGTCAAGTCGTGCAGTTGCCGAGGCATCATGGGGAAGCGGAGATGCCCACGTCCAATCAATCGCCACGCGGCGCCCAAGGCCGCAGGCTATTGGGGCCCACCGCACTTCGCACTTGCCCCTTTGATTCTCTGCTAAGCCAAGTCCGGGCGCGCCTTGGGCCCGGTGGCTACCGTCGGCATTCTGGGAACGGGGGTCCCCAGACTTGCACACCTGCGGCCTGTGGCATGGCTCAAGCGGAGGCCCAGTGCGGCCCAGCTTCATCAGCTCAAGCTCAAGACCCTCGCGAGGGGCCAAGCCCCGTGGGGCGGACGACAGGAAGCTTCCTCAGGAGCAGCCTCATCAGGCGTGCTCGCAAGGAGGTGGAGAGATCAAGGAAGGGTACCTCGCGAGGTGCCCGTGACGCAAGCCATGACGATCGAGACCAGGCGGGCGCTAGGCGGGCGCCGACTTGCGCAGTGTCCTTGTTTCCCCTTTGGTGCAAAGGGGGCAAGCACAGGCCAAGGCATCAGGCAAAGGTTACCGTTTCGGTACAACAAGACCAAGACCAGCGGAACGGCCGGATGCAGGTCACCGTGGAGCCCATGACAGCGTCACCGTCAGAGTCTTTGGTAGTCGAAGACCAACTTTGGTCAGGATAAGTGTACTAGATGTTCCCCTTCAAAATGGCTAATTGTTGGCGCCCTTCCCTCTCATTATTTGGCAAGAGTAGGAGAGGAGATTTTGGGTAGACTAGAGAGAGAGAAGCGACTGAGCTCACCCAAGCAGTTCATCGCACCAGCTCTAGAACATCCCTCGCGAGGCTGTTCTCCCCTTGTATTGTTCATCATCAGCCCCTGAGGCAATCCACCACACCACACACTGGAGTAGGGAATTACACCACAATGGTGGCCTGAACTAGTATAAACCTCGTGTCTCCTGTGTGTTCATCCTTCTAGCCTATATTCCTTGTGAGGCTTCGAGACGTGAGTTGGTAGGAGAGAGATCTTCGCGCGCACCCCAGAGTTCGAACCTCAAGGGTTTGCGGAAACCCGAAATCCAACAGGGAAGTAGAGCAAGGCCTGTTTCGAAGGAAGTTATACCTCATGGTCACCGGGATGTAGCTAGGTGGGCGGCGGGAGGCCGGATATGCCCAAACTACGGCAGCAAGGAAGAAGGGGTCGAAGGCCCTCCCTCGCCAGCGGTGCTTGGGAGAGAACAACAAGGCACGCTGATTGGGACGCGTCAGCAGTGGGTACGAGCTGTCGCCGAGGACGACCGCGTGAACGTTGCACCTTCTCACCTTCCCCGACAGAGAGGATCCGGCTGGATCTGTGACCAGCGGTGAGCGGAGAGAGAGAGAGAGAGAGAGAGAGAGAGAGAGAGAGAGTGGCCACCGCCATTGTGTTTATATCTGGAGAGGCCGAGACAGTGTGAAGAGAGCAACACTAGCAAGCAAGCGCGAAGGCTCCTGCCTATATAGTGGAGTAGTACTAGTTTTCTTTTGTCTACCGGAGCCGGCTTGATCTCGTCAATGACTATCGAGAAGTCTTCATGCACGTGGCCTGGAGGCGCAGTTGTTGTCATTTTGATCTGCAGCGCCAGATTATAACATATAACACACAAAAATGCCACATGACAAGAAATCATGACCTTACTGCCCAAAGGAGACAACATGAATCCCGGCGGACAAACAAGACAAGGAACAAAGCTCAAATTAAAGATAAACTCATAGAAAAGGGGTCCATCGATAGATGTCCTAATTAACATAGCCGGCTTGACTAGATGGCAGCCGAGTAGTGTTGGTGCATGTGCCCCCAATGACTAGCCCAACTCAGTTGTTGCTGTTTAACCCTCGCAGTGATCCGAAGCACATGACACCTAATTTTGCAAGATCACAAGAAACCTTTTTTTAGATTTCTCACCACAACTACAACCATGTACTACACAGCCTGCACGATATGTAGATGATAGCCAATACATGCGTGTCTGCTGGAGTCTGGTCACATGCATGGACGAACTGATCTTCCATGTCTTGCAGGGATCGTCGAGGCACCAACGTAGTACAACACTTCTCTAGTACTATCGCTCGTCTCCCTCTTCTATTAAGTCACCCGACTTGCGGGGCCGGGGACTGTGCCTATGGTCGGTTCTCAATTGCGGTCCCACATGTGTGTGCAAACGCAATATGACGCGTGTTCCATTCGGAGAGCAGTGTGGCAGACTGACCGACCGTCTGGGGTGCGACACGAACGCGATGGGCGTGTGGTATACTCCTTACATATGTACCACCGTTTTCTAGAGGCTTTCCTCCATGGCGCAATCCATGGATACAAAATTAGTATACTGTAGTATTTAAAAGTCGAGGGCGGGGCTTTTCCTGCATGGTAGGCGGCGGGGCAGTTCCGCCTAGTCGGTTCGACAGAGACGCGAGAAGACAAGGGAGTAGGCTGCTGGAAACGTAGGGCTATGTGATTTGACATCGAGTTACTGCTGGACATGTGGGGCCCCGTGATTTGACTTGCCATTATCATTTTAACTGCGGCGCTACGACCGGCGTGAGTGTGCCGATTCCTGACCACCTCCATACAGGTGCCTCTCCCAATGCTCCACCATGTAGTAGAGGCTGGCTCTTGCATGAGAGCCCACTTCTCCACTTTTTCCGTGGCTCTCTTTCCTCCACATATGCAAAAATGCCATGTAAAGTGCACTATTGTACTTACTTGCTCCTACAGGTGCTAAGCTTGCCACATAGGCATAAAGTCTGATGTGGCAAGTTAATCAAGAAGAGAGAGACTAGTTTGGTGACCCAAGCAAGAAATGATGCTAAGCGTGTGTACCTAGGTGAAAAGACAATTTTGAGTCTATAGCTAATTAAATGAAGCAAACTTAGCACCAAAAAACTAATAAGCACACCATTTCATTGGAAGAGGCACTCCTTGACAAATGCAATAAATACTAGTACTCCCTGTGTCCCATAATATAAGAATGTTTTTGGCACTACACGGAGTACGAAGAAAGAGATAGAGAGAAGTAAAAAAAAATACACTTATAGCCAACCTTATAGCTAACCTTGTTGTAGTATGAGTGACTAAGTGATGACTATGTATGAAATGCCAACATCAGATAGCCTAACGCACCATGTTAAATCTCCAAGGGCGCGACCGCGCGTGCGACGAGACAGTCGTGGTAGGCACGACCATGATACGGGCTGCTCGCAGCCCTTGGATCTGAGATCAAACGGTCGCATGCTAAGTTGCTGAAAATTTCCAGAATAACCCTCCCGAGGCAACCGACAAATTTCCTCCCGCGGGCCGGAGTAGGTTTCTCGTTTTGCATGTGGGTATAATGGAGGCGAGGAGGCATGTTCAGCCGGGCGTGTAATGGACGGTGCAGTACTATTCGATTTGACAACTACAACTAGTATAGTATAAAAATAAAGAAAAGTAGTAGAGATAGATATAAGAATAGAGACTAGGGAGGAGCACCATCTACTGCTTCGTGGGCTACTCCTGTACTCCATTCAGCGGCCGCAACGTCCCCTACAGCCACTCCCTCCTGCGCTCCATTCGGCGGGTGCTGTTGACATTTGGGGAGCTCACTCTCGCGACTGCTAGCAGCGACGGCTTCTTCCCTGACCTCGGCAACCTCTTCCTCAACGACATGAGCGACAACCTCAACGCCAATGGTGCTGCTCCCGTTGCACCGTATGTGTTTCTGTCCTTCCTGTTCGAAATCATGGTAGAATTTATGTTTCTAGTCTATGTCCTAGACTCGATCTGTTCACCTACTATGCTAGTCCGCATGATTAGTTTAATCTCTGTCATAGCCGTCATGATTTATTTTATAGTAAATCTCGTAGTAACTTGCTCATATATTCAAATGGCTGAATGTCCCCTATAGCCACTCCCGTTTCATGGACGGCCTGGTCGATGCCTCCAAGGAGCCCTTCGTCTACTGCTACGAGTGCCCGGTGCCGTTTTCGGGCTCGCTGGCGGACATCGTGCATCACCTGACACAGGCGTGCGGCGATCACTACTGGCCCTTGGCGAAGAACATCAAGAACGAGACGTGCTACCCGTTCATCATGCCGGAGTCGCTGGAGGATCAGCGCTGCCTGCTAGTCTCGGAGGAGGATGGCAGCGTCTTCCTCTTGATCATGGCCAACGGCGAGGCCCGTGCAGGCCGCCGCCACATCTCTGTAGTGTGCGTCAGGGGCGACACCGCTGACGTTGACACTGACACGAGGCCGATGTATGGGTGCATGCTCACTATTACTACCCATCGGAGGTACGTGGGCGGCGGCACTGGCTACGTCAGGTTGGTTTTGACTCTGCCGAGCTGGGACCTTCCCGCTGATGTGGACATGGAAGACGCATGGTATTATTTGACCCCCAACAATGTGCATGGGGACTCCAAGGAGGTTCACCTGGACATCTGCATTACTAAGTTAAATGTTGATCATTAGTCTTCACTCAATGTAATCCGCTGTCTAAGCATGTGGAGACTTCCATGCATGATCTTGCTGTATTGGAGTATCGCGCATGAATAAAAGTGTATCCATTTATGGTTTAGTCTAGAATCTTCCATGTATGAATTTTTACTACAGTACTGGTGAAAGACTTATGCTGAACCATTTCCTGCAAAGCACAATAAGAGTTATTTCTTCACAAGTTTTGGATGCAGGTTGAACAGTTGAATGCTTTTGTTTGCAAAAGATACTTTTTTTATCTATTTCACCTGGATGTTTCTGAGCTCTAGAGATGAAATAATATCCGAAGAAACATATCGATACCTGTTACACATGAGATGACCCCCACATCCTTTGTCAAAATAAACAACACCCTGATCAATGCATTTCACTCTTCCGTGCAACACACGGGCACCTTACTACTATAGATTAGTAGGACCAAAAATTCAACTAACATTATATATAGTACGATAAATGATGATGCATGTCCCCTAAAATTATATCATTGAAAACTATGTTCAATTACAATATTGTTTTTGTTGACATGCACTAACATTTTGTCAGTTAAATATTCAGTCAAATTCAATGGGGGATAAACCACGACCGATGTAGTAGTACTAGTGTAGAGGGCGGCGCTCCACGGGAGTCCCACCTCTCACCCCGCTCGTGGCGCGGCAGTAAATCTGTCATATCACAAAACCAAACCACTCCCAGTAATAAGTGGCCTGGTAAAATAAACGGACAAGCAACTATCACATCCCTCCGTCTTTTTTGCATTTCATCTCTCTGCATTTACTTTTTCCGGTTCATCTCGCGCACTCGATCCCTAGCTACTACTCCCAGGGCCAGTTCTTTTGGCGGCTTCCCCAGCTTTTCCCATAAGACTAGTCAAAGTGGAGAGTAATGCTTCCAATGCATTGGTGCTTACGTGAGGTGCTAAGTGCATTTAAAACCTTAACAACTAGTCTCCGCAGTGCATTAGTGTTAGCTTTTGTAGCTAAGCCTCCCTCATTGAATAGTTTAACAATTACACTCCATCATTCATTGGTTGATTGTCATTTTGCATAGGTTCACGTGCTTAGCACCGTTTCCTCCTAGGGTCACCCTAATGCTCTCTCTCTTCTTTAATTGCTTTGCCACATCATTTTCTTGCCTACGTGGTACCCTTCGCACCTGTACACCGTGGAGCACTGGGAAGGGCCTAAAACAATAAGGCACCTCACTCATTTTTTTGGGTTTCTAAACTAGTACTAGTAGTACAGTACCTCTGTCCTGGTTTATTCCTCACCATTGTAATTTGTGCTAAATTTTGACCAAAGATTTAACTGATAAAAGGTTAGTGCATGTGACATGCACTAACATTTCATTAGTTAAATTTATGATCAAAATTTGACACAAATTATAATGGGGACCAATAAACCAGGACGGAGGAAGTAGTTATGGGATTACCGATCTAGAAGCCTAAAAGAACTGGCCCCTGGAACTCCTACTAGTAGTAGTACTCAATTGGAATTCCAATTGCACGGCACAACTTGTTAGGCAAAAAATTCGATTCAGGGTGTAGGAAGCGGTTTGGGAATTTGCATGCCTCTCCAACCAGTAGGATACTCCGTACAAAGAGACAGAGAGAAGTAAAAAAATACACTTATAGCCAACCTTTGAAGTGAAGGGGCATCTTGGATGATGAGCTGCCTTCCGTCAAAAGAAATTCCAATTCTTACAAGGTTATGTGACTTTATTTGGAGACAACCGACTCTAACTGTGAAAACAAGCACCAAGCACTCAAGGGCGGGGCAACTGGAGTGGATGATGCTGTGCAATGAGGCCTCCGATATACGAACCCGCACAAGTGAAAGTTTCTTGAGAAATGGGAGTCGAAGGTTTAGTACCAGATTGTCTGGTAGCTAGCACAGTGCAAAGGTGGCGGTGTGGAGAGAGGAGGATAACCGGGAGATGGACATCGGTGCTGAGGGCACAAGTTCATGGCATTCGGTATGTGGTATGTGATTTCCAGGGGAATAGTAGAACTCAAGCAGCTGTAGTTCTGTGAATTCAGGGGATTCCAGCCAGGCGTCCACCATGCAGGGCATGCTATGCTTGCTCAGGTAGAAGGCGGGATGCAGAGGCTTTGAACGGAGCCCTGGTGGGAGGAGATGATGGCTCTGGGGATTTCAAAATCATTGAAGAGAGCTAGATGACGACAGTCGAGATTAACGGGCACGGCGCGCCATAGAGGGCGCCACCGAATTGAGAGGACTTGGGTGCGGCAGCAATCCTTGGTGGGGAGAAGCGAGATGATCTCCCCAAGGACGGAGTCCGAGAGATCGCTGATGTGGTCCACTCGAGATTCTACGGGTTCCTGGGCTCTTGTGGGGGTGGGGTCGCCGCTTCTCCCCGCGTTGTTGGGTGCGGGATCTACAACAGGAGTCGCAGCTGGCGGGAGCCTCATCTTCTTGGCGCTGGGGTCAGCCGACTCCATTTTCCTCGAGGGCGTCGCGTCGCGCTCACGGATTTGAGTAGAGTAACGAATGACGAGCCTAGTTGTAGTGCGAGTGAAGAAGAAGGGGAGCTGGGGGTTTTCTGTAGGAGTGAGGAAGAAGGGGAGCTAGGGTTTTCTGTAGGAGTGAGGTGAGGAATTGGGGGTACGAGTGGAGCGAGCTGACGTGATGTGGGTGGGAGCGAGAAGGAAGAAGAGCACCCAGGTTTTTTTTGGGGGGGCGGTGTGCTGGGTGTGGGTAGTGCCTCTCATTCAGTGTGGATGGGTGCTGGTCTCGATCGTCATGGCTTGCGTCACGAGCACCTCGCGAGGTACTCTTGCCTTGATCTCTCCGCCTCCTCGCGAGCCTGCCTGGCGAGGCCGCTCCTGAGGAAGCCTTGTGTCGTCAGCCCCGCGAGGCTTGGCCCCTCATGAGGGTCTTGAGTCTTGCGCTGATGAAGATGGGCCATACTGGGCCACCACTCGAGCCACGTTGCAGGCCGCAGGCAGGCAAGTCTAGGGACCCCCGTTCCCAGAACACCGACAGTAGCCTCCGGGCCCAAGGCGTGCTCGGACTTGGCTTAGCTGAGAAGCGAAGGGGCAAGTGCGGAGTGCCGCGCGCCCCATCAGCCTGCGGCCTTGGGCGCCGCGTGGCGGTTGATTGGACGTGGGCGCCTCCGCTTCCCCACGCTCCCTCGGCAACTGCCAGACCTAACAAGTCCCTGCATGCAGAAATGGGTCATGATTACCTATGATCGTGGAGGCTGACGGTTGGCCTCCTCCGGACTATAAGTAAGAACGGGCGAGAGCCCCCATAGTCCATCCCTTCCTGCTTCACTCTTTCTTCCTCGCCCTTGCTTCACTTCACGCCAATGGCGCCGATCCGCCGGTTTTCAGCGGAAGAGAACAGGAAGGCCCCCCGGGAGGGTCCCGACCCGCTTCCACCGAAGAAGCGGCCGGTCCCCGTCCACCGCGACGTAGTCGCGTGGCAGGAGACATCGAGGCCCTGGTACGAGCAGCCGCCGCCAGGGTTTCTACTACCCTTGTACACCCGAGCCGAGGGCCCTGGAGAAGAAGACGCCAAGTGGCACCGCCGGCGTCGCCAGCGACGCCGACGAGTCACGGCGGTGCGTGTCGTCGCCCCTGGGGTCCATCCCGAGGTCTCTTCTTGCGAGCTTGTGCTTCACGCTGATATGCCTCCACGCTCTTGGATTCTCCTTCCTCCCTCCTTCACCTTCAAGATGCCGCCGAGGGGGCCTTTGGAGCTCTAGCTGCAGCATGTTGACTGCAGCACCCTTGCGACCGGAGCGGAGATCGAGGTTGTTGCTCCGGGCAAGGTCTACATGACCCGAGGCTGGGGCGAAATCGCCCGGGTCTGCCGGACAGGGGGTGCCCTCGTAATTCATCTTGAATACGATGGTGCCCCCTTGATGTTCTTCAAGGTCTTCGACGCGGATGGACGCCGATTGGAGTGCTGCCCGAAGGAAAGCGGCCGGGGCATCGAAGTGGCGAGGGCCAGGCCTGCCAACCGCTTCCCCAGCAGCTCCTCTGGTAGCAGCGGAGAAGCCGGAGGGTCCAGCCACTCCCCCGAGCTTCTCGTGACTCCAGATACGAGCGACGACAGCTACAAGGCCCCAAGCTCACGTCGCGCTCGGAGCAGCGCAGCTGCATCTGGCCACCAACGCCGCTGATCTGGATGGGGTCGGAACCGGTGCTTGACGGCCCACTGTTGATGATGGCGTCTCCTATGGAGGCGCGCGTAGTTAGCGTTCCTTTGGATTAGCACCTTTTGTTCCCTGCAAGGAATCAGAGAAACGCCCCGCGGGGGTATTAAAGCGTCAGCCATGTCTTTTGTGCATATTATCCTTATTATGAAGCGATGCGAGATGCTTGTCCTGTCTCGGCTCGGCTCCCCCTTTCTATCCTCAGGAGGGCTTGGTGCTCTACGATGATAGGTCCCTGTCCCCGGCAGGCTTCGTTTGTCGCTGGTATGCCAGGTCGCGATGCCGTGGTCAAGACCAGGAGGTGAGCGGCCCAAGGTCCAGTAAGAGCCCCTGATGCGCGATGCTCAGGAGGTCCCCTTTAGCGCTCAAGCAGCCTTCGCTGGGCGAGAAAGGAAGGCAACGTCACCGTGAAAGAGCCACACTGGGCGAGGGTTTAGAGCCGTGTTGATTTGGTTTTTTCAGGGGCGTGACTTATCTCGTGAGCTTGGAGTTGTTCTTCGGCGAGGTGCCGGGCCTGCGCGCCGGCAGCTGGGGTGTCGCTGGGTTGGGTCCTCATGAGCTTCTCCCCTCTTCCCCGCACTTTCCTTCATGTTCTACGTCCTCAGATCCAGGCCCTCAAGCAAGCTCAACCGCCGCTGGTATGACAGGTCGCGATGCCGTGGGTCAAGGCCAGGGGGTGAGGGCTGGAGAGCAAGTAAGAGACCCTAAGTCGTGATGCTCAGGCGCCCCCCTTTTAACGCACGAGCGGATCGCACGGGAGAGAGAGAGAGAGAGGGAGCTCACGATGCCCCCCACGCTATTCCCTAGGTGGATCCTGTACACCAGCACGAGGAAAACAAGGACTGCCATTATGGTTGCCAGCCAGCCATTGGTTGCTCCGAGGGAGTGATTGAGGCACTGAGGGCCTGGTGAGGTAGCGCTTTGTGGGACTGCCACGGCCAGATATCAACCACTCAGATTTGTTGACGTTGCAGGGACGGACCCATGCGCAAGCGTCGTGCCAAAGTGAGCGGCTCCAAAGGTAGGTGTCAATCGAGTAGGCGATTATCTCAAGCAGGTTAAGAATGAATAAGCAAATCAACTTAGATAGATGCAGAGAAAGGCACACGCCGCTGGGTCAGGCCCGAGCGGCTTGGGGATGATGCAGCCCGAGGGGAGCTCCCAACAAGGTAAGCTGAAGACATAAGCAAGACGGATACATGTCGCGGGGACAGACCCACGCTGACGGCGCATGACAAAGAAGCCGATCCTCACGAGCCTTCGGAGCTCCGTACCTCGGGAGGCTCGGGAGGTCCGGGCGGCTCAGCGAGGTCCATCTCCATCTCCTCCAGGAGTGCGCGGTGCTTGGCCACCTGAGCTTCCAGAATGCTCCTCATTAGGCGCTGGTGAGCAGCAGATGCGTTCGGCAGGCTGAAGGGCATGCGAACATAGCTGTGCGGTGGACCCTCGCAATGCCCCATGCACGAAGGCCAGAAGCACTCCCGAGACGGGACTCGATTGAGCCCTGGGTAGTCGATGCAGATGCACAGCCTGCCATCCTCGCCTGGATGGGGAACTACGCTCGGCAGGCGGCGGTTGCCGCGCATGACTCTCGATTCCTGCCACTCCTAAGCGACCTTGGTGATGAACTCCTGAGGGTTGGGCCATCCTTTCCTTATGCCTTCCTGAGGGAAACGTGCTGCGAAGCACGCCTCCAAGAGGTGCCCGAGTGCCTCCCTCGTGATCTTGGCAAAGTCGGTGGCTCCCTAGGAGAGAGCCCCCAAGCCTTGCCTGAGGAGGGCGCCGGGCGTGCCTCCCTATGCGACGGAGGGTGGCGCCCCTTGGATGGGCGCATGTCCGGATGTGGCGCCTCCAGAGGTGCCTGCCTCCTGAGGCTTTGAGCCAGGTGATGTCTTCTTCTTCTTGGGGGCTGCTTCAGGAAGGTTTCCACTCTTGTTGTCTGGGTCCTCGATTGACGCGGTTTGGAAGGCGCGCCCGAGAGAGCACACCGCATCCTTCTCTTCACAGGGGACCGTGATGACTCCGCCACTTCCTGGCATCTTGAGGACATTGTAGCCATGGTGAGTCACTGCCATAAACTTGTCCAGGGTGGGATACCCGAGGATGGCATTGTATGGCAGGCGAATGTGGGTGACGTTGAAGTCAATAAGCTCGGTACAGTAGTTCTTGCGCTGTCCAAAGGTGACAGGGAGGCGGACCTGCCCTATCGGGACAATGGAACCATCAGTGACTCCTGAGAAAGGCTTGGTTGGTTGAAGTTGATCGTATGGCACTTGGAGATTGTTGAACATTTCGACGGACAGGACATTGAGCCATGTCCCGCCGTCGATGAGGGTCCTGGTAACTTGCACATTGCTGATGACTGGGGAACAGAGAAACGGAGGACTCCAACTGTTGTCGCGCATTTCAGCTGATCCGCTGAGCTGAACGTGACGGCGCACGCGGACCACCTGAGAGGGCGCGTGGCCTCAAGCTTGGGGGGGACTGCATTCACTTCACAAGCAAACTGCTTGAAGATGCGCTGAGAGGCTGGGGCCTGGGCACCGCCCAAGATGCAAGCGATTGCTCCGCTAACCTGATGATGGTCGTCATTCCTTCTTGGTGGTGGTGGCAGAGGAGGAAGTCCTGCGTTACCTTGCGGGCGATCCTCATGTGGCTGATCCCTCCAAGCCCCCTCGCGAGGCTGGTCCTACCAGAAATCCTCGCGAGGCCGGTCACGCCACCCTTGGCGAGGTCCGCAGTCGTCCTATCGTCCTCCACCTCTTCCTCCGCCTCAGCCGTAGCCCCGACCATTGCGCTCGGGGCGTCGACCGACACGGCCTTCTCGGATGGCCCTGAGCTCTTGGCATTCGTTGGTGTTGTGGGTATGGAGATTGTTGTACACTAAGTACCGGCTGCCCTTGGGCGACTCCGGCTGATCCCTGACGCGCTTCATGTCCGGCTCCGCTACGAGCATAGCTGCTCCCTTGCGCTTCACATCCTTGGCCTTCGCTTTATTCTCTTCTGGATCTGCAACCAGGAGTTTGAGAAGGGAGAGGCGTCCCTCCTTAGCCATTGTGCACTTGGTCGCCAGGTTGAACAACTCGAGAGATGTGCATAGATCTTCGTGGATTGCCAGTTCCTCCTTCATCTTGACGTCGTGGACGCCGTCAGAGAACGCCGAGATGATGGCCTCCTTGGTCACCTTGGGAATCTTGAGGCGAGCGCTGTCGAAGCGCTGGATGTACATCTGCAAGGTCTCTCCGGGTTGCTGCTTGATGCGGCGCAGGTCACCCACGGCCGGCGGACGGTCATGAGTGCCCTGAAAGTTGGCGATGAACACTACAAAAAAAATACTTCCATGATGATACATGTTTGTCATAGTAGGTCGCGGTTTTTGTCATGCATGTACATCCATGACGATTTTATGACAGAATAAAGATAGTCATACATGTGCTGTCGTAGAAGGGTTCCATGACATTACCAAAATTATCATCACGGAAGTGTCCACTTCCATGACGATAAATCATGCGTCACAGAAGTGCTTTCGTCAAGGGTGACCGACACGTGGCATCCACCGTGACGGAATGCCGTTAAGCTATCAGGTCGCGTTTTGGATCCGATAACCCGTTAACAGCCCCGACCAATGGGGATTTTCCACGTGTAAAATCATCATTGGCTGGAGGAAACACGTGTCGGCTCATCATTGGGACAGATGTCATCCACTCATTGGACGGAAGGCGCCTATGATACGTCGACACGTGGCACGGCCCAACAGAGGCCAATTCCTGTGAGAAGGTCATCCCATTTGACTTGGTCAAAAGGTGGAGGGCCGGCCCATGGAAAGCCTGTTAACGGCCTGTTCGCACATAGCCCATTTATAGCCCGCTAACCCAAGGCCCGTTACACCCTATCCGAATTAGACCCAGTAGCGTCATCTGGGCCATCCAATATGATTCCAGCCCGTTTTCACTTCTAGCGCATGTATGGCCCATGACTTCTTTCGGCCCATATGAGGCCCTATGTAACTCTTGGCCTATTAACGGCCCGTGGTGAAACTGGCCCGTAATGAACAGTGTATCACTTTACACCCATTAACGGCCCATGGTGAAACTGGACCGTAATGAACAATGTATCACTTTATACCCATTAATGGCCCGTTATTCCGTTGGGCCGTTTCCAGCCCATGTTATCTTTCGGCCTTCTCAGAGCATATTTATTCTTGGGCTCATTTCCAGCATTCGTTTACCTACGGCCCGTTAATATCATTTTCTGCTTGTGGGCCAAATTCAGCCCGTGGTTACAGTTGGCCCGTTTGTGGTCCATAAATACGTTGGGCCGTTTCCATAGCGTCATCAAATACGGCCTATTAACGATGGCCCATTATGGTCGGCCCATGAACGGACGATTCCAACTATAGCCCGTTTACGGCCATATTGCGGTCTGTTTGGCCCATGTTTGGCCAATCGATCATACGGCCCGTATAAGGCCCATTGATAATATGGCCCGCAGAAGGCCCATTGTTTCTACGGACCGTAGAAGGCCCATTGTTTCTATGGCCTGTAGAAGGCCCACTGTTTCTACGACCAGTAGGAGGCCCAGTGTCACTACAGTAAATATTAGCCCATGGTTATTGTGGCCTAGTTTTAAAAAATAGGTTATTGCAGCCACTAGCTAACCGCGGAAAAAAAACTGCAATGACTACAAGCAAACAAATAAACAAGACAACAAAGAAATACATAAGCAAGCAACTAACGCTAGGCTATCACAGCTATTACACATATTACATCGACTGGGCATCAAAGTTCGCCACCGGTGCAAATAGAGGGAACAAAGCAGCATATCACATACACTGGTTGTCAAAGTTGGCGACCAGTGCAAATAAACGCCGCAGCAAAACAAATCCAGGACTGAAACCACTTCAGAAGATCTCAAGAAACAATATCCTGGGTACCCATAATGCTGGCAAGATGCTTAGCAAGCTTATTAACTTTCTCTTGTTTGGCGCTTAAATCCTCCAGCGCTTGCTGTTGCACCAGAAAATATGCATCTGAATTCTGCAGGGACTTCCTCAGCCCTTCAGCTTCCTATTGCAGCACATCTGATCGACGTCTTTCAACTTGAAGTTTAGACTCAAGAAGACGAACTGATTCAGGCAGCGAGTTCAAAGAGCTTGTGCCAGCAGTAGTGGCCAATAACTCGAACACTACATCAAGACAGGACTTTTGGGTTCCCTCACTGTCATCAAGATAGCTTTTATCAGCTTTCTTGGAGACCAACATGGATGTCTCACTATCTTGAACCTTATCTGCATTACTTCCTTTACCATTGGATAACGCGGTACTGTTCTCCAATATTTTGTCCGCATTCTAAAAGAGAAACAAGCAGACGCATCACATGTTTACCATGTTGTATATGAAACTCATTTTGGTAAATGAGTTCAGTAGTAAAGTGGACAGGATAACAGCATGAAACAAACATATATCTATGTACCATGGTCACTTTATGGTCTATATCATTCTAGTTTTTGTTGCCAAATCAAGATAGAGACACAGTACAAATAATATTTGTTCAAGACAAAGCAGAATAGACAGAATATAAGTGTGGGTAACTATAGAGCAATAACAACACTTGTAATGTGCATGACATGAGAACATAACTGTTTATTCAATTGAAACTGAAATCAACATAGCAAACCAGTTAAAGAAACAGGTTTAAAACACACCTGTTGCGCCATTGGAGTTTCAATTCCATCCTTCAAATTTGAAAATAGTTGGTATGAGTAAATACAGTAATGCAAGAGCAAAGGAGTATGAACCATAGCTACAGAACCTTACCTGAGAACAAATCTTCTTCTCCTTTAAGCGTTGAGTTGGGATTCGGAGTGGTGGTCCTCGTGCTTTGGGCACTGCAGTTCCCTTACTAACTGCTCGTGTTTGGGTGCTCTGTGGTGGAGACGGTGATGTGTCAACTAGAACTGGGTTACTATCTGCCGTGGTTGGGGTTAGAAGGGGTGTAGCTGGTTCTCTGTCCAATAGGGTAGGGGTACAATCTGCGAGAGTCTGGGTTATGTGTGGTGGATCTGGTCCTTGAGCAAGTACAACCGTGGTTCTATCTGCATCAACTGGTAGCACTATCTTTTTTGAAGACCGTTTTGTTACTCCCTTAGATACTGCCATCACGCTCTCCAATTCAAATGGCTGATAAACAAGAAAAGTAATTGAAAGTATAGACATTGTATGATAGACAGGTGCAATGGATAGTGGGGAATAAAAGAGGGCATGAAATAATTCATATTTATGTTGTCTAACCAAATAGGATAGCATGACACAATTTCACATATATGATGGCTAACTAAACATGATAGCATGACACAATTTCACATTATGATGGCTAACTAAAAAAGATGGAAAGACATAGTTCAAAATATGAGACTATGTAAACAGGATGACATGACATAACTATATAATGTGTTTATTAAATAGGTTGGCATGCCATAATTCACATACATTTACAGATAGAATGTCATAATTCAAAATATGATGACTGTAAACACTAAACAGGATGAGATGATATAACTATATGATGTCTTTATTAAATATGTTTCCATGCCATAATTTAGATAGATGATGTGTATGTACTATGTAAACATGATGGCATGATATAATTCAAATATATTATTTATATAGTAAGCAAGTAAGCAGATGGCAATCCATATATGATGTAAAAACTAAGCAATGCAAGACAACATGCATGACATGGGTAATATAACCCTGCCAAGTTTGAGCATAGACCTCAGGGGGGAAATAGGACTGGTCATCAGTCTCTGAATCCTCCTATGAGGAGCTCTCTGTAACCAGCAAGATGTCTGCTTCAGCAGGTAGCATTGTCTGCTCTGAATACCTTGTTTTCACTCCAGATACTTCCATCACCGCTTCAAATGGCTGATGCACAGGAAGGGTAGTTGAATATACAAACGTTGTCGACAAATGGAACACGTAATACAAAAAAATGATAGCATGATATAATTCACATACATGATGATTGGCTAAACAGCATGGCATTGCATAATTCACATATATAATGCCTTTGCAACAAGATAGCATTGTATAATTCACATATATAATGTCTTGCAACAAGATGGCAATGCATAATTCACATATATGGTAATTAGACACTGAACATGTGGCATTCACACAAAGCATGTCTAAACTAATCAAATGACATATCAATGTGAGACACCATATGCACGATAGAGCAACATAACCCTGCCAAGTTAGAGCATACACCTCGGGGGGGGGGGGATAGGACTGGCCATCTCTCTTTGAATCCTCCTCTGAGGAGCTATCTGTAACCAGCGAGATATGCGCTTCGTCAGATAGCATAGTCTTCTCTGAAGACCTTGTTTTCACTCCAGAATTTGCCATCACCGTGTTAAATGGCTGATGCACACGAAGAGCAGTTGAATGTACTAACATTGTTGACAAATGTAATATGTAATGGAAAAAATGATGGACTGATATAATTTACATATAAGATGACTGGCTAAGCAGGATGGCATTGCAAAATTCACATACATTGTGCCTGGCTAAACAAGATGGCGTTGCATAATTCACATAAATGATGAATAAACTAAACAGATGGCATTCACACAAAGGATGTCTAAACTAAGCACATGAAATATTTGATGTATAAAGTAAGCAATGCAAGACAGCATATGCATGATATAACCAACATCAGCATGCCAAGTTAGAGCTAAGACCTCAGGGGGTAAATAGGAGTTGTCTTCTCCTTCTGAATCCCCCTGAGAACAGATATCTTCCTCTCGATTACAATCTGAAATGCGTGGAGGGGGGCTTGCCTTTGCGCCTACCATGGAGCGACGTCAGCATGAAATTTTATTGCCACGCAAGGCTCGTCTCTTTTGCTCTACATGTTCAGTTCCATTGTTTACAATAATTGCCATGCATAGGAATAAAACATAGTGAGATTATGTAAGGAGTGCATGCAGAAATCCAGAGTGATGGTAGCAACATGTGGATATACCCAAAATCAAAAATAGCAGGCAGATAATGGCTTCAGTTAAAAAATACAGTTAATGGCTTCTTTACTATTTGTTTCCCACCCAACATGAAACCCATAGTAGACACCGGAGATTAACCAGATAGTAGATAGATAGTATTGATAGCGGCCCCGATATGTACCCCACAACCATTTAAAAACTCAAGTTTGACCATTAGTTTGGAGCTGACTCAGAGTTTAATCGGTCAACAGGACGATAAAGTAGCATGTAATATTAAGCGATGCATAACGTAAGCAGACACGAAAGAGTGCGACCTCTCTTGCGGACCCGTGTAGTCCTCAAGGTCATCTGCTCGGTTGATGATGGTAATGCAGTTTTCATGGCTGCCAGTGGCGGGGAAGAAGATCTGAGGCGGCAAAAGACAGTCTAGAGGCTGGATCCCTGCTGTGCTGGACCCTTCTATCGTTGGAGCAGCTGAGCTGGGGTGGACGACGATGCAACAAGAGCGGGAAAAACCACGCAAGGTTTTCTTTGACAACTATTTGTAAGAGAAGTAATTAGGTAAGGGCTCGTTTGAATTGGAGGATTCCAACAATGTAGGGATAGGAAATATACATGAATAGGATAGGAATGCACGTGCAAAACAGAGAATTTAAAAACACAGGATTTCTGCCAATCTGGGTGTTTGATTCACAACAATTGGAAGATCACAGGATGCAAAGAAGCATGGTGAGATTAAGTCAAACCACAAGAAAATGTATGGTTATAATGCTATTATGCTACTATCTCTTAGTGTTGTGCTTCATGAATAGGAATTTGAAAAAGAGGACAAGTGAAAATTAAAATTCCTACATTTTTTCTTTCAAGGAGACACTAAAGGAACAAATCCGTGTGCTAAGTGGACAATATATATAACATGTAGAGTAAAAAAGAGATGCAACAAGTGTACAACCTCTTTGGAGAAGCCATGTCGATCTCAGCGTGATTGGGTTGGCCGGTGAGGATGCTCCGGCTGACTTTGCTGTCGGAGGAGGGGAAGAAGATCTTAGGCGTCTGGAGATGGAGCCCGAGGTACTGCTCCGCTGTGATGGAGGGTTTCGTCATTGGAGCAGCTCCGGTGAGTTGTACGATGCCGAGGCTGAAGCAGGACAAGAGAGACAACGAACAACGTTAACCTGAGTGGAATTCTAATAGCATCTCCAATACATGACGTAAAATACATAACCACAAACTACTAGATGTAAAATACATCAGCCGCTCATCTCTAAACTTAATTGTCGAAACTGAACTTAACTGTCGAAAATGAACTTAACTGTCGAAACTGAACTTAACTGTCGAAACTGAATTTTGCTGTCGAGACTGAATTTTGCTGTTGAAACTGAACGCAGTAGCAAGGTGAGGCTACACGTCGGTCGAATGACTTTTTCATCTCTGGTCAGTCGATTTTGCAGCCGTTGGATACGAAATAAAGGGCCTGCGGTTCCTCTTCAACCTCCACCCCCATGAGCCGCCAGCCACCACCGGCCAAACAATAGCCCCCCGCAGCCCGCGGACGGCGGTGCGCCGCCCCGCCCACCCCAAAAACACTCCCCACTGCCGGTCCACCGCCGCCCCGGCCATCCCTCTAGGCCCCCTCCCCCGTGCCGACCTTTTTCTCCGGCGATCCCCACACCACCGCCCCGCCAATGCCCCACCA
>NC_041383.1:630820624-630845190 GCF_002162155.2 Triticum dicoccoides
CGGTGGTTCTTCCTTCACCCCAGCGAGCCCCCTCCCCCACCCCCTGAAAATCGACTGACCCAAAAGTCAATTCAGTCGACTGAAGTGTAGCTAAATCAGAGCAGCATCGCAAGCAAGAGCAAGAGAGAGAGCAACAACGCGAGCAAGAGCAATAGCAAGAGCAGACCAGGCAGGGGACCGAGAGCAAGAGCAGAGCAGCAGTGCGAGCGAGAGCTAAAGCACCAGCAGATCCTACTATTGTGGACGCCGCCGCAGAGGGAGCGACGCCATGGAGGAAGTGGCCGGCGATGCCGCCGTGGATGGAGCCGCGCAGTATCGGCTCAGGACCGAGCGCCGGCAGCACCGTGAGATTGAATCAAGAAGAAAATGCGGCGATTAGTGTACAACCTCTTTGGTGGTGCCGATTAGGCCGCAGCTTCATCCGAGGAAACGGTGATGATGATGCTCTTCCGGTGGTGCAGGTGAAGACGGCGGTGTGGGAATTGAGGTGGCGCGAAAGATGAGGGGAACGTTGGGGTAGCTAGTTGGAGGTGGAGGACGGGGTGGCTGGACCGGCGATACGATGAGATCGATGACGGATCCTCATCCGGTACGGTGGATGAGGGATGTCGAGGTGTTGCTGTGGACGACGTCGTCGGGGAAGAGGCTCTGGCTGGGTGGCAGACGAAGAAGGGTGTGGGGTTTCGTCGCGGGTTTTCGCGGCCTCGGTGTATGAATGGGTGGGCGGATGGGATGGAAGTGGGGAACCATGGCTTAGAGACGCGCTTGTCCGAAATGTGGGGTAAGTTACAAAGTACCCCCACCGATTTGAAGCGGTTCTTTCGGTTCAGGGGTACCACGGGCATTTCGCATGTCGGGGTTTCATAGGAGGTGGGACTTTTCACGCGCATTGTAATTTCGGAATAGCAAGGCGCGGGTTGAGATGGAGGGAGTTGTCGGAGCACAACAAGACAAAGATATATCTTAAATATTTCGGGCTAACAAGGCGCGGGTTGAAATTTCCGGACAAGCCTAACATGTACTGTACCAAATCAATGCGCACTACAAATGTTATTCAAAACTTTTAATTCATGTTATGTTCAATTAAAGTATTTCGCTATGTTTATAATGCATGCAACCTACTACTCAGATGAACGTTTTAGTGCATTCCAAACGTATATACTACCGCTTCAATATGAACTAAATTTGAATTCATTTCTCTATTTGAATAAGATCTACAGTAATTATTGTTGTGAAGTCAAAGCATTTGAATTCTTTTCTCTGTTTTAATAAGATCTACAATCATCATTATTGTCAAGTTAAACCATCGTTTGTGTATTATCTTCACAGCACACCACATGATTAGTCTCGAGTTACATATGAACTATGTGTACTATATGAACTCGAACTAGATTTTTTGAATCCACTTTATTTTGATTTCAAATCACATTACATTTCTAGCTCTAGCTAGATCTTCATAATCTAAACCATGTCTCATATGTATAATGTTTTTATCACATTATGTATGGTGCCCCGCGCCCTACGCCTACAAGTATTTAGATGTGAGATGCAAACACCACACATTACCACAAATTCAAATAAAATGTGAGAATGTTCGATATATAGTATTTTTTAGATTATTCGATATTTAGTTGTAAGCTACAAACGATACACATTATCACAAATTCAAATAAAATGTGAGATTGTTTGATGTATAGTATGGTTTAGATTGTTTGGCATTTAGCAGTGAGTTGCAAAAGCCATGCATTATCACATTATGGTATAACATGTGCACAACACGTGTATCACCGCTATATTCATGCATGCAATGTTTAAAACACTATGATTACCTATTCAAATATATGAATCCGCTTTCATATCAAATTATGATCTTTGTTAGTCTCTTACACCCACACAATCCTCTAACCTTTGTAGCTACCACTAACTTTCTCTCATGCATGCACACGCCCTCCTCACCCCCCCCCCTCCATCGGCATTCTATCCACGGGGCACATTCATTTTTTTCTTTAGGTCGTTCTCCCAGAGTCTCCACAAATCCTTTCCGACACACACCAATCGATAAACCTCTCCAGCGATGCCTACCTACAACATACACTCACACTTTCAATCTCCTCCTTTATGTGTCCTTGCCTCGTGTCTCTCATACGGTCAGACACACGTGTAAACTCTCGCCCCTCTTTTCATCGATGTCACAACCGCACACTCCTCCCCCTATCTAGCTAGTAGTCGGGCCTCTCGCACCACCTCCTAGCTCCATTCTCTCTGTCTATCCGTCTCGCTGGGCCTTATTTTCCTCTAACAAATGGACGTACACCGATCGATCTCTCGCTATACATATAGCTAGCTAGGTCCTTATAACTCGTTTTTACCCACACGACGATCGATCTACCTCATTAGTTGTGTCTCTCCCTTCCTCTGACAAACAACAATTGATCTACCGATCTAGTTAGGTTTGCTTACCAAACAAATGGTTCCCCTTCATCATCCATGGATGCGTCCCGACAGATCTATCACGCACAGGCACACACAGAAACACATCCCCACTCTTATTGATAACATTGCAGTTCCACCCTCAGTTTGTCTAGTAGGCCTCTCCCACCATCTCCCAGAAGCAACTCCATCACCCATCCAACACTCTACCCCTCTCCCTCCCTCTCCCTCCCTCTCTCTCTCCTCTCTCTCTCCGTCCCATCATATTTCCAGTCCTTCAGTTATGTATGGATGTCGACCGATCTCCCTCAAGACTTAGCTGGTTCTCTCCTTCTCAACACATATACGAGTCGTTCTACCTCTACAGTTAGGCCTCTGCCTACCCCTCCCCCTCCCCCCCCACACACACCGATAAATCGAGCGCTCTAGTCATGTATCCCTGCCACACACAAACTTGACATGTGCCCTCTAACGTTCTGGTAGGCCAGTCACCCTATATCTTTGACTTGCACATGCACACAATTTCGATGGCTCTCTTCATCGATCTCGCACCCAACCCACTTGATCCTCTCTTCGACTCTATCGATAGCTATGACCCCTCCCTCTCTTCTCGTGGATTGCCCGACCATCTATGTATGATATGGATAGGCCTCCATTTCACACACATTGCATGCAAAATTTTGTTTGAGATGTCATCGACACATATTCCCACAAATAATTCACGAAATCAACCCCCACCCCGCCCCCGCCCCCACCCCAAAACAAAAAACACTAACGAACGCGGTTTGTATCTCTCACACACACCCACGTAGGTGGGGGACGTGCAAGAAGAGAAGAGGTGCATGCACGGTGCGTGTACTCCCATCTCTTTGCTAACCACACCCGCGCGGGTACACGGTGGAGCTCATTTCTGTACGAAAAAGGCAGACCATGTGGTAATTTGGCACATGTACTGGTTGTCCACTTGGTGGAGGGAGGATCGTCTACCACGGGTGAACAAACAAATTGCGACGTGACGTGTTATGTTAAAAAAAGAGGCAAACCATGTGGGGCCTACCTTAGAGACAAGGATCTATACACTGGAGTACTTTTGATGTGTCCTGTCAACTCGTAGAACGAGGAGATGCTTGCTTAGTACGCCGTCTCCCCCACCCATGGGCGCGGTGGCTCGCAGGATGAGGTGAAGCTTGCTCTGCCTTACGCCCGCTCCCTCGCCCACGCGCGCGGTGGCTCATAGGACAAGGAGAAAATTTTACTACTCCCTCTGTTTACTCCTCGTCCCTACTACCTTGGTTATAGAGATTATATCATATTGTTTGGAATATATATGTCCTTTAGTAGATTTCAATATGAACTACTAGTACATACTCCAAACACTGATGTATATAGACGTACTTTAGAGTGTAGATTCACTCATTTTGCTCCATATGTAGCACTCTCCCTCGCCCCTCGACCCTTGCCCACGTGGTGGACGTGCAGCAATTCATTTGGTCTCATATAGCCAGAACGATATATACTGCACTACCATTATTACTCGACTTCCCGAAGAGGCGAAGATCCAATCGCAAGGTTAATATTTTGGAGATGCCAAGCGCAAGGTTATAGGAGAACGAGTAGTAGGTGCCGCGTCATTTATAAATAAAGTTTCTTTTCTTCAGTGGAACGTACGCAATATGATAGGTTCATATGGAGAGAAAAGGAAACCGCTCCAATATATACATAGTCAGGACGGGCCAGCCTACACGGTTTCTTGCTGGGGTTGCTCTCTTCACACTCTCTCGCACAAAACGACCGTGGCGACATCTCTAACATCCCAGCGGATCACGTCCACTTGGGGAAGGGGTTGATGCTTAGTGTATATGTGGTGGCCGTCGCCGACGGTGAAAACCCACTGTCGGCACGTCCCAATCAGGGGTCCCCGCCGTTCTCTCTCACAAAGCCGGTGTGGTTGCCTTCGTCCCTTGCTGACTACCGCGACGTGGGCAGTTGCCACCTACCGCCGCCCTCCTCAAGGTTGAGCTAAGTCCCTCAGGTACAACTCCCTTTACAGCTGGCTTGCACCACTGCTCCAGCTGCCCACATCACTCCCTGTGGATATTTCTCTACTTCTTTGCCCCGCACATACCTCTACTGGGTTCTACGTACTGTATTTGTGATGAGTTTATGTCTTATCAACTAGTCCCAGTAATCTTATTCTAAACACGCTTCTTCAATTTCTTTGCCACAGGGATGCTCATCTCGATTTTGGTGAAACTGCACAAAATGATCCGATGGTCAAAAGGTTGCAAACTTCATTTATTAGGAAGCTCGAACGTTGCCAGCAAATTGAAGCCTGGTCAGGGTTCACAGTTCAAGGGCTAGGGACTGCATGGATCATTTTTTCTTTAGCTGCCTCTGTTCCAAAATAAGTGTCAACTTTAGTAGTAGTACAACTTCGTACTAAAGTTTGCACAAAGTTGAGAGACTTATTTTGGAACGGAGGGAGCACATATTTGCTATGATCTGTCAATCATTGAGATGCAATAGCATGCATGTTAGTCTCCTTTGTATTTGATGAAATGTTGCAACGGGCAACCTTGGACGCAAGATACATGTAACAGAAGCTGGATATAAGTCTTTGTAGATATAAGTCGCTGATAAATTACAGTACGTACTTTACTAGTACTTCCTCCGTTCCTAAATATAAGTCTTTGTAGAGATTTCACCATGAACCACATGCGAATGTATATAGATGCATTTTAAGTGTAGATTCATTCATTTTGTTCCGTATGTAGTTCACCTAGTGGAATCTCTACAAAGACTTATCTACTAGTAATAGCTAGCCCCACTACTAAGAATTCTCTATCCTCTCCTTGAGCCACATCATCAAAATTGATGTAGCCGTTAGATGAAGTAAATCAGTCCATAATAGCCATCTGATCTAGACATTGAGAGGCTCCGCACTAAGCCACATGCAAGCATGCAGAAATACTGTGGCACATGCATGTGAGTGGGTTTCAAATCATATCAACATATCTGCATGCAAGCATGCACCGGTAGCATGCATGTAAGTGAGCTTTTAAGTCCCATTAACATGTCAAAAAGAAAAATATAATCCCATTATGCAGTAGGAGTTGGCTGATCTTTTTTCCTTATGTGGGATGATCTAAATGATGATGGGAGTTTATTTAGTTTGGCTACCACATTTGTCATGCGGTTATAGAGTGTTTTTTTGTTCTATGTAATCGACAATTTTGCACAGAGAGATATACCGCTGTTCCGCGGCAATGTGCGGGGACTCAGCTAGTAATATTTAGGAACAGAGGGAGTACTATGTAAAGAGTTAGGTGTCGCACGGTGATAGTGTGAGGTGGGCCATGTAATCACCGAGCCTGCGTGTTTTCACTGCTCTTGCACACCTCCACTGTAAGAATGGAGAAAATTGTAATCTAGTAGTGGTAGTACCTCCTTTCACCAAAAGCGTTGGACATCCAGTGGTCCTACCACCTCAGTAATAAAGACCAATGAGCCGTCAAATCACATGGACCCAGCAGTAAGTTGGACGGACGAAGCAACCATCACTCTTGCGCCAGTGAGAGGTCGCGTCCGCTCTGCCCGGGCATGAATGCGGCACCGATTCTATGGAGCAGCGCTGACCGTTTCGAGCGGGAAGCGTGCGCGGGCGATGGAGGGGCTTTGGGTGGGCCATGCTGGTCAGGAGCGGGCGTGGCACCTGTCCGCATGTCCCTACTAGAGACGCCCGGAAAAGAGAGGATGCACCGACTCTCGCGGCTAAAATCGTACAATACACACCATCCCTCTGTAGGAGTAGGTCGATCTGTCACTCTCTCTAACACACACACACACACACACACATGCACATGCACACACGCACCTTGGTCCCATTGCACCTTCTAACGTGACTTATTACACCTAGATGGAGGGAGTAGTAAGTATACTAGATACGGTGGCACACTGACTTAAGTCAAATACAAGTGCCCAAAATTTGTGTGCATGTTATAATAAGGATTCACTTAAAATATATGTGAGCGAACAGAGGGATCAATTGGACATTGTTCTCGAGCATTAGCGAGATGTGTGAGGTAAGATACACCGCTGACGCTTTTAATTTTCTTATTAATTTGACTAAGGCTGCATTATTTCTGCACCACTGTGGATAGTTTTACCACCAAAGCCACATGACACAATTATGATATAAATCCCAATGACTCACACACACACACAAAAACACGGCATGCTTTGTCACACGAATGCAGGAATGTATAAAAGGTTATTTTCCTCTCGTTGAAGATAACAGGAGGGTTGTGTAGCTGGTTAGTCTGTTCGCTCATCAAACTTGAGGTCTCGGGTTTGATAACTACACTTGAGCATAATTTGTGCCAGGAGGATTATTTGACTGGTCAAAACGTTTTCTAGGGTTTGCACGCTTCACACTCTCTCTCCAGCATATATATACACGCTGGAGCCTCAGTGCTTGTAGTTGCTCTCTTCACACTCTCTCGCCCTCTCCCACTGGAGCCTCAGCGCTTGTAGTTTCTCTCTTCACACTCTATCGCCCTCTCTAGATCTAAACAAGACTTCGTTGGCCTCTCTCTCCCCTCACTGCTGCTCAAAGAGCTGGCAGGATCCATCCGCCGGGAAGGGAAGGAGGCTTAACGCTACTGTTCACTTTCCACCCAGCGGCGGCGCGTGAGGGCCTCCGACCCCTTCTTCTTCATCGCCGTCCCGTCACCCACCGAACCACGCCCCAAGAGCCTTAAGGTATAATTTACTTACTCCACATGCATTGCTCTAGCTGCATGTATACCATGAATCTAGGACGTGTGGGAAAAGTTGTATATAGCATGAATCAAGGACGTGGTTCAAAGAGGAAATGAAGGGGGAAAGTTGTATAGCATGAATCTAGGACGTGGTTCAAAGAGGAAAGGAATGGGGGAAAGTAGTGGGGAAAGTTGTATCGCATAAATCTAGGACGTGGTTCAAAGAGGAAAGGAAGGGGCGAAAGTACTAGTTCAAAAAGGAAAGGAAGGGACAAGGCTGTAGAGTTTGAGTAGGACTAGATTTGCTCCGCTCACATAGGAAAAGGTGTCTAAAGATAACAAAACTGGGACCAACACAAATATGCTCCTTGGTTGTTTGTTCTTTGTTGCAACAGACTGTGCATGACCACAGTACATCGGTAGATGCACATGGTGTTGGTGCGTCCACTGTCCCATGCAACTCATTAGCTATTGTTAATCCAAGGCCCTGTTTGGTTAAAAACTCCCTAGTCCCTACCTGCTTGCTTCTAGGGACTAAACATGGACTAGAGGTTATTAAATGACATGCTAAAAGACCATGTTATCCCTAGTAATGAACTAATAGAGACAAGGTGTGATGCGTGGCAGGGGCAACTGTTGGAAAAAGTCCCAAAAAGACTCCCTCGGGGTCTTGTTTCTTTAGTCCCAAATGCCCACTTTTAGTCCCTAAAAGTCCCTCCTGTTTGGTTTAGATGGGACTGACACGGAGTTTTTTTAGTCCCTACACCAAAATGTCCCTTTAGAAACACCCTCTAATAATGCCGCTGGAAAATTGACGCAATGCCACAGTTAAAAGCAAATTACATGTTTAACGAATTTTATTGTTAATATAATCTCTATGTTAATATTAATCAATGCCACCGTTTGAGAAATGCTATTGTCTTGCTTCTTTCCCATTTAGATAAGGTAGACGCTTCTTTTTATTGGCTTCTATGTCATCCACCATTATTGACCACTAATTGTTTCCTTTGCACCTTTGTGTAAACAGGGTTATCTACTTCACCTCGTTGCCATTGTGACCTTTTATTGCACTACACAAAACACTTTTGTTTTAAGAGTGTTTTGCGCAGTTCAACCAAAATGTCACACCGACAATGTTCCTTGATTGCTTGATCTTAGTGGAACTGCACAAGAGGAGATCTTACTTCCTATCCGTTAAGGCGAATTTGGTTCAGATCTTCTTCTTGTGAGTTGTTTGAATTCCGCATCATGACAGGTCAGTACTAGCGTTCTTTCACATGATTCTGAAGTGTGCTTTCATATGTTGTGCTACTTGTACAATAATGTTGCTTGATTTTAGTGAACTGCACAAATGGAGACAAGACTTCCAATCTGTGTGTGCACCGTAATGTCCCATTGAGGTAAGATAAGGATATTTCACAACTGCTGGCCTGTATTTTGCCACTTTCATCAGAAAATTAAGTTTAGTACTATACTTGTGCTCCCTAATTGACATGACAAATCTTACGTTGAAGGCGAAGCTTGTCTGTTATTGAACCAAGTGACGAAGGGGAAGAACAAGTGGAAGAAAAACAAAAATCAACTCCCGGTCCTATAATGAAGCACTGGAACTGTGATGACACAAGTAATGTATAGTTTTGCATCTTAATTTATTTCTATGGCTGGAACGAGCAATTGTTTTGCCATTGATTTGATGCCACTCTTAATGTAATACGTAATTATCTCTACTTGTGCAAACATGGATCTTCTTTGAAGATACCATATATTTTAGTGGAACTGCACAAGAAGATGTTGGAAACATTAAACTAATCAAGGAGTATATAGTAAGCATGGCCATCACTGTAGATAGCAACAGATGGTTTCAGAGAAGTGATTCATCTGTATGCTCTACACAATAAGCCTCCTGACAAAGGTTGGTACTTGCCCACTGATTTCATCGATATGATTGAGCTTTGTCATCTCTATTGGTGTTGTGCTACTGTTTAGATACTGTCATGAAAAAGTGGTATTGTCCTTGAGAAGTGCTTCATCTGTGTTGTTTTAAATACTTCCTTTCCTATTTTTCGAGCAAACAGGGATGCTAGCATTTATTAGTCCTCTTATCTTTGCACAACAGGATCATCTTCCTCTGAAGAAGAATATGGAGTATGTGAAGTGACTAGTTCCGATTATGCCAGGATGAAGAAGCCCTGTCTATCTTCTCATCAGAAGGAGCAGTTGAAGGATGGTTACATTACTCCTCACAAGACCAAACTAACTTCAGCTCAGAAGGACTGACAAATCTCCATTTTTTTGCTATAATGCGCGAGTACAATGTTATAGGATTCTTTCTGGTGAGTTCCATTTTTCTAAAAGTGTGCTCTACACGGACCATGTATGTGCCTGTTGAAACTGTCAATTCATAGTACAATTTGCTTTATACTAATCACTTTTTTGTATTTGTGCAAACAGGGGTGCTCAGCTTGATTTCAATGGGAACTGCACGAAATGTTCATGAATACATCGAATCATTCATTTCCACCGCAAGAAAGGAGTTGCCGATAAGTTCAAGGCATTGGAGCATATAAGGGCGAAATCATACAAGCTACGCGCGAATTTTGTTGATTTTGGTGGAACTGCACAAAAAGAACAGCTGGTTTATTTAGCACGAGGTGCCATGTCAATGTACGAATTGATGGCAAACACTGCCCATTCCACAATCGTAGGCATTTGATATTTTGGAATGGGAAAACCTTGTCAAATTTGCTCATTGATTTTAGCAAGACATGCGTTTGATATTTTCGAATGGGACGCCCTTTGCTGTCAGCAGCGTCGATCAATTTTTTCTTTATTCTTTAGTTGTGAAGTAAATATTGCCTCTGACATGTGAGTCACTGAGATGCATAATCATCGATTGTTTTGAATGTTCTCTATGAATTGCCAGGCCTATGTGTTTGATTGCAATGTACAGAAACGCTAAAAAGCTGCTCAAACTCTTTGTACTCCTTTTGTTCCTTTTTACTTTGAACATTGTGAGAGTGCATACTTTTTTGTATAAGATTGGTAAAAGTAGAGATACTTTGACTGCAGACAAAACTTGAATGCAGACTAGAAAGGACCGGAGGGAATACATTTGAAACTGCTGCAAACGAGGTGATCACCCTGGGAATAATGCTAGTACGTATTGTTTTGCATGTTCATCCAATGCCAGTGATACAAGAATTTGAACTAATCGAAATACATTCATTCATACACGGTAGGATTTCATATAAACATGCCGGATTTCATTACATTTCATACATTCTTCAACTAAAAAGGGGTGCGCTGGAGGTATAATTAATTAACCGAAGCTACCCACCTGTGTCCCGCTGAGCCGAACAGAAGCTTCAGTGACTTAACTGCATGTGCAGTTGCGTAACTGACATGTGGCCTGTTGGGCCCACGTGTCAGTCAGCCAACTGCACCAGCAGTTAAGTAGAAGCAGCGTTCTTCTCCAACACAGCTTTCCGACTCCACGTCGCCGCCAAGAAGCTAACCGGTCATCAATGGTCAACCCGCCTAGCTTGTCTTCAACCGGAGGGTAGCAGCGGTGGCCTTACATGGACCCGAGCGGCGGCGACCTACCGTGTTCTACTCTTCCTCATTTTCTGTGTGGCGCGGTCTCGTTGGAGTGGGGCAGGCCTTGGCGGAGCCGGCGATGTCCTCTTTCTCCTTGCCGGCAGGGTGGGGCCTCGGCTGAGCCGGCGATGTCCTCTACCTCGTTGTTGTCGGGGCGGGGCCTCGTCGGAGCCGGCGGTGTCCTGTGCCTCGTTGTTGGCGCTACGGGGCCTCGGCGGAGCAGGGCCTCGTCGACGCCAGTGGAGCGGGGACTCGTCGGAGCCGACATTGTCCTCTTCCTCGTCCTCGGTTGCGCCAAACAACACCTTTCCCATTTCATCGCCCTCTTTGCTAGCCTCTTTGTAGGCGGCCACAGCCTCCGACACCCGCATGCGGTACCGCCAGCGCTCGAGGCGGCCCTTGCGGGCGGAGCGGTACGAGTCGAGCAGCACCTCCTGCTCCGCCTGCTCCGCGGCGATCTGCTCCTCCGCTTGCAGGTGCTCCTGGAGGAGATGGTGGTTGTAGGCGGCGTCGTTCTATGCCTCCCAGAACTGCTCCTCACACATCTGCCTCACCCTGTCCATATATTGGGCACGGGCCTCGCCGATGGTCATGGTGCAATGCACCGGCGAGGATGGCGCGGAGGAGGGCGTTGGCGCCAGATCGTCGACTACCATGTTCTCCTTTGGGACGTCGTCGTCCTCTGGCTGCCTATCGGTCAGCCGTTCGGCAGCAATGGCTGCCATCTCCTTGTGGTCTGTCGTCCGCCCGTCCCGAAGAGCGCTGGAGCGCGAGGAAGCCATGGTGGGCAGTAGTGGTGTGGACAGGAGAAAGGGAACCGATGCGGATGACTGCGGCTATGGCCGGTGCAGCAGTTTATATAGCAATGGTGGGCGGGCGGAGGGACGGACGTGTGGCGCCGGAGTAGCCACCTCGGTAACCACGTATCATTAATGTGGGTGGAAGATGGATGGACGGACGACACTTGTGTCGTTTGAAGGCGGAGCAATCGCCTACACCGGGAAGCGGGGCGTGCGGCGCTGACTGTTTCGGGAGGAAAGCGCGCGCGGGCGACGAGATGACTTTACGTGGAGAGGATGACAATGGGGACCCACCAGGTCCATAGCCTCACGTAGCATTATTCTAATCCCGGGATTAGAATAACTATTTGGATCACAGCAGCCCCTGTATAGGGCCCGACAGGGCCCTCCCGAACTTCTGGACTTCCCCGGACTCGACATGATCCACTGGATCCCGAGGCCCCCCACAGGATCCACCTGATCTCGATCCCGAGCCGCCCCAGCCCACCTCCTTCCCTTGATCCCCCGACCTCCCCCCGTGGTCGCCACTGATCTTTGCCGGATCCGCCGCCTCCCCCCCCCGTCTACAGCTCCTGGCCGGCCGGATCCGCCGCCTCCCCTTCTTCACCAGCTCCTGGCCGGCCGGGTCCGCCGCCTCCCCTCCGTCTCTAGCTCCTGGCCGGCCACCGGCGCGGGCGAGCGAGTGACGGCGGACGCCAGCGCGAGGGAGCCCGCGTCGCCTGGACGCGGCGAAGCCGCCATGGATTTCAGGAAGCCGCATCCTCGTCCCATCACCACCGCCCGAAGACTTGGCAGACCAGATGACGGGCCCGACGGCGAGCGGCGTGACCAACGGAACAACTCCTCCATGGAGGCGGCATCTGCTGCGCCCTCAAATTCAGCCGCAACAGTACATGAACTTCCTCCCAATTTTACCTTCTTCTTCAATCTTGCATTCTCTGACCTTCTTGCTTCGTGCAGATGAACTTCACGCCCTCTACAAAACATGGATTGCCATGGGATTCCTCTCATACCTCCACGACGAATTGTTCTCAGGGTGGCCTATCAGCTGCTGGAAAAAGGTTGGACGAACTTATAGCCAGGGTATGGTTGAACTTCTTCCATCCTTCGGTTTGTTATTTGCTTACAACCATGAGAAGTTCTGGTAGTGTATGAGCCTCAGTCCAGGCTACAAAAGCTTTTTTAAAATCTCCTGCTTACAACCATGAGAAGTTCTGGTAGTACGTGAGCCACAGTCCAGGCTACAAACACTATAAAATCTGCCTGCATTCACATTCACATTCACATTTAAAAAAATAAAAAGGAAAATAGAACATGCATGTGATATGACTTGGAGGTCAACTTGGTATGCACTAGCAGTCCAACCATTCAAAAAACTCATGAAGTTTCAGGTTTACTAACTGTAGACAGTAATTCCCCTTTGCAAGACAAGAAGTTCAGGTTTATGGAGAGTGCTCAGTTCAGGTACATATAAGTAATCTAATATTGCAGAATCATAAAACAGGATGTGAAGTTTGTTCTATGAAGGGTGCTCAGTTCAGGTACAAAGGCATTGGCAGATGCTCACTTCAGTGCATAGTGTGATGTCTCTCACCACTTTTTTATGAGAAGTTCAGGCTGTGAATAATGCTAAGTTCAGTTATGAAGGTATATGCAGATATAACCTGTGTGCTAACAGACATTTTTTCATTTTATGTCAGCAAGACGAGAGACGCATGAAGAAGCTTAGAAGTTCCCAGCAGCAAGTACACAATGCAAAGCCTGTATGCGTTGCACCACCCTCTCAATGGGTCACACCTCAAAGGCACCAAAGCATTACCAACCTCCTCCAGACCAAAAATGGACGACACCCGAAACACACGGATACTCCCGAGAAGTTGTGTCACAGCCCTATCCGCACAAGTTTGCGCCTCCACCTAATTGGGTGACGCCGAAAATCCCCCGCGGATTCTTTGTATCCACCAGCAGACTCCCAAGCACGCCGATGGAAGAGGGGGTTAGCTCAAGTCCTGCGTGTAACTCTAGAGGTTATCCTGGTGTGCCTCATCAATGCCAAAGCGAAGCAACTAAACCGGATCCCAGGACAAATCCAACAGCAACACACTCACACAGAGGAGAGTGATCTGCTGCTACAAGTCAGAATTGTACGGGGCATAAGGTAGATGGATTGCTTCACAAAACAAAAGAT
Organism: Triticum dicoccoides; assembly: GCF_002162155.2. Lineage (NCBI taxonomy): Eukaryota > Viridiplantae > Streptophyta > Magnoliopsida > Poales > Poaceae > Triticum > Triticum dicoccoides. Next base: position 630,834,400 of record NC_041383.1, read on the forward strand.
CAAACGAAGACCAGGATCACAATACCTCCACAACCACCTCAAGCAAAAAGGATGCAAACAAGAGAGAGGCCATCTTCAGCCCTCCTTCCTCCTCGTGATCCACTGCTGCATCCTGCTATGATTACTCCACCATGCCCCATCCTAGAGGGACAGCAGCCGACACCAGCGGAGTTGCGGTCATACACGCACGTAAGTGAAACAAAAAATATTTATGTACGCATCTTGTATTATCTGCAAAGTTCCTGCTCCCTCTAGGATAACAAGTTCATAAACTGCATTTTAAGGTGTTGTTTGGATATTTTTTTCTTTTTCTGCAGACACTAGATCTACCGGATTATCTAATACCAAGACTAAAGATGCGATTCAAAGATGTAGATAAAGCAAGGAATTTTATAACAGATACACCAGACACGCTGGTTTTGGAATCAGGAAGACGGGTGGAAATGACAACCACAAGTATTTTGTTTGCACCTTCCAAGGGATACACACATCTTCAGTTTCAGAGGCCAGCAGGAATGGAAACAAAACATCGCAGTGGACGGGCTGCAATGCAAGAATGAGGGTGAAGGTGCAGGAGGATGGCACATGCGTGGCAGTGGACATTGAGTACAATCATAATCACCAGCTCATGCAAACTGATGACATGCTAGTGTTTTTGCACTCACACAAGAATTATGACCCCACTATTTTGGAGTACATAAAGCTCTTGCAGTACCATGATGTCAAGCAGACAACAATAATGTCAATGCTATCTGAAAATGAAGATGGAAGCTACTTCCTAAGCATGACGGGACGAGAGCTGCTAAACCAGTAAGTACTCAAACACCAACATACTACAATGTAAAATAGCATCTTAGCTCACAATCCTTTGCTAGCAAAAAATAAACAAATGCATGTTTGCATGTGATTTGCAGGAAAGCCATGAATGCAAGGAAAGATGATTTGGATGATGTATTGAAACTTGTTTCATTCTTCAAAGACATGAAGGCGATAAATGATGAGTTTTTCTATGACATCCAAGTGGATAAGGACAAGTCAATTAAAAACATTTTCTGGTCCAATGCAAGCTGCCGAGGAGCCTATCAAGACTTCAGCGATTGCGTAACATTCGACACGACTTACAAGACCAACAGATTTCACATGCCCCTGGGAGTGTTTGTTGGAACAAACCATCACTTGCAGTCAATGATATTTGCTGTTGCCCTGATAAGAGACGAAGATGCAAAGTCATTCAAGTGGCTGTTCGATACATTTCTACGGTGCATGAACAACGAGCACCCAACTTGCATCCTAACAGGTGAGTTCAAATAAAAAACTCCTCAAGTTTCATCATCTTTTCAGTCTATAGGTCTGCATTGGGTATATTTTCTTTTATCTGAAAATAATATACAGCAAGCAGTTCAACTACTGTTAGCACATAAGTCCAACTAAATAGTAGAAGGAAGCAAAATTATCTGTCACATGTTTAGAAAAAAACTAGTCATGAATGTGAAGTTCAGGTACAGGAATCATGGAAGTTCAAGGACAAAAAGATGTAAAGAAAAAAACATGTAACATGTTCAATAAAATATAGTTATTTATGTGAAGTTCAAGCACTAGTACCCACAAAAGTTCAAGAACACTGCTGTAAGAAAAATTTGAGTGTGACACTACTAGGTAGTCCTACTCCTACCTGTTAAGTTCAAGCACTGGTGCCACAGAAGTTCAAGAACACTACCGTAAGAAAAAACACATGTGCCATTTTTAGATAGTCATATTGATGCATGTGAAGTTCAAGTACTTGTACAACATAAGTTCACCATCAGTACAAAAAAAGAATCAAGTTTCATTTTTTTTAATTCATGCAGACCAGTGCCCATCGATGGCTAAAGCTATACCACAATCATTTCCAAACACCGTCCACAAGCTATGCCGTTGGCACATCTTGAAGAAGTACAGGGAATACCTTGCGTTGCTGTACAAAAAGTATAAAACAATCAAAGAGGAGTTCACAGCTATATTAAACTGGCCGCTCATGCCAACGGAGTTTGAAGATGCCTGGGCTAAACTGGTGCACAAGCACAACCTGGAGAACGACCAGATGATGATGCAGCTCTGGAGTGATAGGAAGATGTGGATTTCAGCATATTACAAGAACATTTTCTGTGCTAGAATGACTTCCACACAATGAAGCGAGAGCATGAACCACGTGCTAAAGAAAGGGTTTGTCAAGGGGACCCAGAACCTACACAAGTTTGCTAGGCGGGTCAATGCTTGCATACAAACTCGGATGCAGAAGGAGAACGAGCAAACAATGACCAACATGGTATGATGACAAGTACAAAACACCCCCATCATGTTGGTTTTACCTTCAATGGGTGCTCTTTGAATTTTAAAAAAATGAAACCCATGACTCTGCTTCGACTAATATCTCACTTTTTGACATGTGCAGACCAATCCTGTGACAAAAACAACTTACGGCTACGAGAAAGACATGTCCATCAAGTACACGCGAGCCGTGTACACCGAGATGAGGAATAGGATGAGAAAGGCAACACTATTCTGCGCGAAGCATACAGTAGAGCCAACTAAGTACCTTGTGTACTACCACAACAAGCCCGGCCATCATGATGAAGGAAGATTTTCTTGGTCAAAGCATGAATTCCAGGTTGTAGCTGACCCAGAGAATGAAATATACGAGTGTGAATGCAAGCTCTGGACACACACAGGTGAGCGAAAAACAACCTCATTAAATAGCTAGACTAGTAGTATCATATCAAAATTTATGAAACTCATTGCTGGCTCTCAAACTATGTATTCTGCATTCATCACAAAAATGCAGGCCTGTTCTGCCTTCACATCATGAACATACTTGACTACCTCAAGCCTGACAATTTTCCAAACAAGTATATCCTCAAACGGTACATAAAGACTGCAAGATCACAACCAAATTTTGATACAAGGGACTACAACACAACCGCATCGGATGGCAGCTCAAGGCTATCGAGGAAAGACATATTGCTGCAGCTGAATTTGATGGTTAACAAGAAAGCGATGAGATGTGACCAGAAATATGACAGAGCATACTATGTTCTCAAGAGGCTTGTGGAAGAGCTTGATGCAATACATTCAGCAAATCAAGCGGATGCTGACGAAAGGATGGCTGAAGAGGACGCTGAAATTGAAGATGACCTTCATTATTATGCAGCTAAAATGCTCAACACCGCCGCTGAAGCCAGTCAATGCAAGCAGGGTGATGGCCAATCAATGGAGCAGCGACAGCAAGAGACAATGAAATTGCCGTTGTATTCTGAAACAAAGGGTAGGAAGAAAATTACTGCAGCAAAGAGAAGTGACAAGAGAGCTCAAATAAAGGCACCACATGCAGGAAGAGTCGTCGTGCACGATGAGAATGGAGTGCCACTTGGACACAAGAAATGCAGTGTGTGCAACCAGGTTGCGGGACACAACAAGCTGACATGTCCAACACTCTTGGAAAGAAACAATGCTGAGGAGGTCAAGCAACCCAAATCTCAAAAACAGTAGCCCAAAGTTATGGAACAAAAGAAGGGACCACACCCACAGAAAGCAAGCAGCAGGCTTTGTAGCATATGCAAGGAGTATGAACCACATAATGCAAGAACATGCTCGAAGTGCAGAGATGCTAAAAAGACAAGCAAAATGCCAGAGAAGAAACAGAAAACAAGACCTAGAGCCAACAAAAAGAAGGTGGTGGAAGATGAAGAGGAAGACGAAGATGAAGACAACGACGAAGAAGAGGAAGACGAAGATGAAGACAACGACGAAGAAGAGGAAGACGAAGATGAAGAGGAAGTGGAATGCGACGATGAAGAGGAAGAGGAAGAGGACGATGAAGAGGAAGAGGGCGATGAAGAGGAAGAGGTACCTGTCAAGCAAAAACCTCTACCACCAAAGCCTAGGAGGAGCGCAAGGCTCATGAACAATTAGAATAGGTCAATTAACACAATGCGAACTTATGTCATGTCAATATGCAGAACATTATGTCATCATCCCATGGTAATATACACTGTGAAGTTGAAGTAATATTACTGCAGAAGTCCTGGTATGTTATGGCAGGAAGTGATGTGCTGGTGTTGTACTGCATGAAAGTGCAAGCAGTGTTAAATTGAAAAACATACAGAATGAAGTTCAAGTAATATTACTTTAGAAGTCCTGGTATGTTATAGCAGGAATAGATTGGCTGGTGATGTATTGCATGAAAGTGCAAGCGAAAACAAACATGAAAAACATACAGAATGAAGTTCAAGTAATATTACTGCAGAAGTCCTAGTTTGTTATGAGAGGAAGTGCTCGTGTTGTATTCCATAAAAGAGCAACCAGCAAATAATCATATAGTTTTGAAGTTCATGTCAGCTTACAGAAGAAATTCTGGAATGTAAAATCGATGTAGCAAAAGAATATGCTTAAAAAATAAGATTTCGCCGCATAAACTAAGGTTAGCAAGCCTAGGACAACGCGTTCAAATGTCAAGTTCTGCTTGGATACGTGCAAAAGTTCATGTACAATGCCGACAAAGATAAAAGAAATGCGAACAATATCTCTGCACAAATTTACATATGAAATACATTCCCACATGAAAAAACACAAAAAAAATGTAGATTCTACACAAAAGCATAAATATTCGTTGGGTTGAAAATTACCAATGCATTACACAATACAGAATATCCTCTCCATCTGAAACCAGCAGCCCAGCCACATTCTCAAAGCAGAAGTTCAAGTCTACAATCATATGTTGGGGGCCCAAAAATAAACAACCGAAAAAAATCAAGTAGTTCAACCAAAACTGAGGCAGAAGTTTAGGTACATCTATTGGGGCAAAAACATTCAACACATGGATACTGAAAAACGACGCAGCACATTGAAATTCACAAAAGCCATTCTTCACACCAAATGCATTTGTCCACAATATCATAAGTAATAGTGCTTCACATATAGTAGATACACAAATCACTAAAAACATTCTTACACCCAAATCTTTACGGAATTGTTCCAATCATTATCAAACATAAAAATCTGTACGAAATCAAATCTACAAATGAAACTAATGCTTCGAATTCACGGGACAAAGGACTGGATCTCTTTAGGGAGCTCTGAACACATGACTTCATTCTTCTTGCTAAAAACTAGAGTGTGCATGAACTCAGCCTTCCAGTCATCTGCAGTAGCCTGCAAACAAAAGAAAGGTGAAAATGATGGTTTAGTAATGCATATCTAAAACCATAGCAGGAGCGTCACAGCAAAAACACACAAGAAAAATCAAAGGGTGATGAGACAAGAACAAAGACAGAACATACTTCCACATCACCAAAATCTTCAACAATCTCATCGCCGTCATACGAAGAGCTGAACTTCACGGCAAAGAAACCACAATCATTATTTTTCTGCTTCGGAACATCGATGAAAGTCGGCCTCTTTGCAATAGTCACCCAGTTAGGCTGCTTGCTCGCCTTGTATGCAGCCTTTCCATACACCTCCTCGAGCAACCCAACAAATCTTTTCATCTACCAGAAATATCAAAATTAGATGAAGTCAAAAACATGTTAACCAAAATAGTTAAGTTCAGGTACATAAAAAAGCGACACCTCACTAGTAGAAAAAGGGTCAAACATGAAGCACATTAGTGCCGGTTTGTATTTGAGCCGGCACAAATGTATATATTAGTGCCGGTTCCAACGGCTAGCTGGGCCGCTCTCATTAGTATCGGTTCGTGGCTAACCTTTAGCACCGGTTCGTGCCACGAACCGGTACTAATGAGAGTGGTGGCAGGATGTTGTCAGTCTGGGCCCCCTCCAGCACCTTTAGTACAGGTTCTTGGCACGAACTGGTACTAAAGGTCGTCCTACATAAACCCTTCGTCCACCCGAGCTCGCTCTGTTCTTCCCCTTTCCCCTCTCCTCTCTGTTCTTCCCCTTTCCCCTCTCCTCTATGTTCTTCCCCTCTTCCTCTCGAGCTCATCACACATTTTGCCCAAAATTTGTCAAGATTTGAAGGCCCCCATCCATTCAAATGATCACAAAGGTTAGCAACTTTGTCCTTTCATCTCTCATTGCTAGATTAGGTCTTGCAATGCTTTATATAGTTATTAAGTTGTGAGCTTAGTAATTTGGGAGGAAATATATATATATATATATATATATATATATATATATATATATATGTGCTAGTATTTGATTTATATGCAATTTGAGGTTAAAATAACATTTAGTTTGCATATGTAGGTGTGGTTTACTTAGTGCCTTCTAAATCTCCGTCGTAACCACCGTCGATCGCCCGCACCGTCCCGTCACCGGCACCACCTTGTGGTGAGCCTCTTGCTCATGAAATTTTATATAAAAAATTGATGTTTGTGTGATTTGGATATATAGTTACTCGTATAATAATTATCTTACCCGTACGTTATTTGTTATACATAGTGCCATGGTTTTGATATTCGTCCCCGTCGGCCCTCGTCCTTGTTATGATTCGGATGTGGTATATTCTCTTTTAAAACTATTTGTTGCATTTCGTGTTTATGACAAATTATGCCCATCAAGTTGACATAGATATTTTTATCTAGGAGGTATGTGAACCGGAAATTCCAACCGACCCTATTGTTGAGAGGTTAAATTTAGTTGAAAGAGAAAACGAGTACTTGAAAGAAAAATTGAAAAGAATTGAGGGGGAGAAGATGGAATTGGAGTTCCATGTTGCCGATGTCGTCGATGATCACAAGATCAGGAAGGAGAAAATGCGCTTGAAGATTAGAAAGATTAGAAAATATGCCATCGATAGTGAGGCTTGGTATCATTATGCTGTTGGATCAATTGTTACCATAGTTGCGATCTTGATCGCATTTGTTGTTGCATTTAAATGCTTTAGCTAGAGAGTTATTTGTTTGTTACATTTAACTGTTGTATGAACTTTATGTATGAACTTGTATTAATTTGGTCTATTCGGTGTTGTGGAATGAAGATGAGCCGGCAATGGATGTACGATGACCGATGCTCTCCCCAGTTCGTTGAGGGCGTGCATACTTTTCTGCTTGCGGCTGAGGCAAACAAGCGGGCGGATGGTTTTATGCCTTGTCCATGTGCTGGCTGTAAGAATGGTCACAATTACTCTACGTCAAGAACCATTCACGTCCACCTGTTTGAGTCCGGTTTCATGCCCCACTATAATGTTTGGACCAAGCACGGAGAAACAGGGGTTATGATGGAAGACAATGAAGAAGAAGAGGACGATGACAGCTATCCTGGCCATGGGTTCCCTGAATACGATGATACAACAATGGGGGAAGAAGCTGAGCCGGTAATGCGGGAAGAAGCTGAGCCGGCAATGTGGGAAAAAGCTGAAGAAGAGGCATCAGATGAGCCCGTTGATGATCTAGGTCGGGCCATTGCCGATGCATAGAGAAACTGCGCAAGTGATTTGGAGAAGAAGAAGTTGCAGCGCATGTTAGAGGATCACAAAAAATTGTTGTACCCGAATTGCATAGGTGACAAGAAAAAGCTGGGCACCACAATGGAATTGCTGCAATGGAAGGCAGATAATGGTGTATCTGAGCAGGGATTTGGAAAGTTGCTGGTAATGATAAAGGATATGCTTCCAAAGGACAACGAATTGCCCGAGAGTACGTACGAAGCAAAGAAGGCTGTCTGCCCTCTAGGGTTAGAGGTGCAGAAGATACATGCATGCCCTAATGATTGCATCCTCTACCGCGGTGAGTACGAGGATTTGAACGCTTGCCCGGTATGTGGTGCATTGCGCTATAAGATCAGCCGCGATGAGCATGGTGATGTCGAGGGCGAGCGCCCCAGGAAGAAGATTCTTGCCAAGGTGATGTGGTATTCTACTATATACCACGGTTGAAACGTTTGTTCCAAAACAAAGAGCATGCCAAGGCGATGCGATGGCACAGAGAAGACCGTAAGAAAGATGGAAAGTTGAGAGTACCCGCTGACGGGTCGCAGTGGAGAAAAATCGAAAGAAAGTACGGGAAGGAGTTTGCAGATGACGCAAGGAGCGTATGGTTTGGTCTAAGCGTAGATGACATTAATCCTTTTGGGGAGCAGAGAAGCAACCATAGCACCTGGCCTGTGACTCTATGTTTGTATAACCTTCCTCCTTGGTTGTGCATGAAGCGGAAGTTCATTATGATGCCAGTGCTCATCCAAGGCCCTAAACAACCCGGCAACGACATTGATGTGTACCTAAGGCCATTAGTTGAAGAACTCTTACAACTGTGGAATGGAACAGGTGTACGTGCATGGGATGAGCACAAACAGGAAGAATTTGACATAAAGGCATTGCTGTTCGTGACCATCAATGATTGGCCTGCTCTCAGTAACCTTTCAGGACAGACAATAAAGGGATACCATGGATGCACGCACTGTTTGGATGATACCGACAGTATATATTTGAATAGTTGTAAGAAGAATGTGTACCTGGGACATCGTCGATTTCTTCCGAGCAGGCATCTCGTAAGAAAGAAAGGCAAGCATTTCAAAGGTGAGGCCGATCACCGCTCCGTAAGAAAGAAAGGCAAGCATTTCACTGTTCGATTAGCCATTGCGAAGCTATGTGCATTTCTCAATGCAATCTCTCAGAAGGTAATCGATCCAGAAATCATACCTAGGTTACAGAATGATTTGGTGCAATGTCTTGTCAATTTCGAGTTGGTGTTCACCTGTGCATTTCTCAACATCATGACACACGTCCTAGTTCACCTGTGCGAAGAGATTAACGTTTTGGGTCCTGTATTTCTACACAATATGTTCCCCTTTGAGAGGTTCATGGGAGTCTTAAAGAAATATGTTCATAACCGTGCTAGGCCAGAAGGAAGCATCTCCAAGGGCCATCAAAATGAGGAGGTCATTGAGTTTTGTATTGACTTTATTCCTGACCCTAAGCCGATTGGTGTTCCTGAATCGTGGCATAAGGGCAGACTGGATGGAAAAGGCACGCTAGGAGGGGAACAAATAATATGTATGGACGGACATTCTCTCACTGAAGCACACTACACAGTTCTACAGAATTCCGCCTTGGTGGCTCCGTATATGGATGAACACAAGAATTTGCTACGCTCCAAACACCCAGAGCGGTCTGATGACTGGATTACACGTGAACAAACTAGGAGTTTCGCCAGCTGGTTGCAGACACGTACCATGCATGACACCTCTATTGAAGATGACCTGTACTTGCTGTCCCAGTTACCATCTTCGAATATAATGACTTTCAAAGGGTACGAGATAAATGGTAATACATTTTACACGATCGCCCAAGATAAGAAGAGCACCAACCAAAACAGTGGTGTCCGCTTTGATGCAGAAACCAAGACGGGAAAGGAAACATATTATGGTTATATACAGGACATATGGGAACTTGACTATCGACGTGGTTTAAAGGTCCCTTTGTTTTGGTGCAAATGGGTCAATATGACACGAGGCGGGGTAACGGAAGACCCGCAGTACGGAATGACAACAGTGGATCTCAACAATCTTGCGTATGTAGACGAACCATTCGTCCTAGCCAATGATGTGGCACAGGTTTTCTATGTGAAGGACATGTCTACCAAGCCAAGAAAAAGAAAAGATAAGGAAGCGAATGCATCGTACGATGAGCCAAAGCGGCACATAGTTCTTTCTGGGAAGAGAAACATCGTGGGAGTGGATGACAAGACAGACAAGTCAGAAGATTATGAAAAGTTTGATGAAATTGCTCCATTCACAGTGAATATTGACCCGAGCATCCCGTTAAATTATGAAGATTTTCCATGGTTACGGCGCAAAGGGACACACGCGAAGAAAAAGTTTCACACCCAAACATCTGGGATGTGATCGGCTTCACTAGCTATCACCACTTTCTTCTGTGTTTCGCACCGAGAGGGGAATCTCTGTAATAGTTAGGGTAGTTATGTGTTTTGGCATTTGAAACGCGAAGAAATTTTATGTGGAAACAAATTCACACTAATTTCAAATAATTCAAAATTTAAACTATTCAAATTTGAAAACTACGGGCACTAACAGAAAAAATAGCAGAAAAGAAAGAAAAACTATAGCTGAAAAGAAAAAAACGATATAAAAAACTACTCAAAAAAATAGAAGAAAATAAATATAGCAGAAAAGAAAAAACTACTCAGAAATAAATAGAAGAAAAAATAAAGCAGAAAAGAAAAAAAATTATATTTGCTATTTTTCAATCGTTTACAAAATGACCGTGAAATTGAAAATCACTACAAAATGAACTCTGAAAATGTTGAATTTGGCAAACTAGATGAAAAACTACTCACAAATAAATAGAAGAAAATAAATATAACAGAAAAGAAAAAACTATACAAAAAACTACGCAAAAATAAATAGAAGAAAATAAAGAAGAAAAGAAAAAAAACTATAAAAAAATTGGGGCGCTGCCCTGTGGGCCTGATAGGCCACAGGTGTGTAATTACAGGCCTTAAAGGCCCAGCAGACTCACAGGGCAGCGCGCAGAGTTTAGGCCCACAAGCCTGCTATACAGAGGAGTTCGAAGTGTTAGCCGCGGCTGGGTTTATAAACAAGTGCGGCTGCCCTTCGCCTGGCGAGGTGGGACTAAACTTTGGGGTGGCAGCGCGACCCCTTTAGTACCGGGTGGTGGCACAAACCGGTACTAAAGGGGGGGCCTTTAGTACCGGTTTGTGCCACCACCCGGTACTAAAGGGGTCGCTTCCCGCCGCTTGGCCTGGCCAAAACAGGCCTTTAGTACCGGTTGGTGGCTCCAACCGGTACTAAAGGTGCCTTCTATATATACAACAGCTAC
>NC_041383.1:630845423-630856679 GCF_002162155.2 Triticum dicoccoides
CCGTCCCCGTCCCCGTCGCGCCGTCCCCGCCGTCGGCGCCCCGGCCGTCGCCTCGCCGTCGCCGTCGCCCGCTGTGAGATCTCCCCCTCTAACCCCTCTCCCTCGCCCCCGGCGGCCACCATGGGCGCCGCCCCTCCCCGAGCCCATACACACACACACAGAAGCATGCATGAACACACACACACACGTACATATGTATTTTGTATGTTTAATTAGTTTAGATTATTTAGTGTTTAATTAGTATATACGTATTTTGCATGTTTAATTAGTTTAGATTATTTAGATTATTATTTTTTCACTATTATATATGTATGAATGCATGTTAGATGGATATAATTAGTGTTTAATTAGTATGGAATTTTTTTATATAATGTTGTTTTTCAGTTTTTTAATGGATATATAGAAGTTGTGTTGTCTGTTTTTTGTGTTAGATGCTTAATTAGTATGAAATAGTATATAGATTTTTGGAATAGTAGAAATGTTAGAAATTTTAGTTATCAAAATCCAATCATTAAAAAAATATTACTTTTTGCAGGCATATAGCTAGTATTTGTTCTCGACGATGCCCGGCCCGCATCCTCGCCGTCGACCCGTCCGCGACGACGTCCAGCCGACCCATGTCCGGGACTGGGCTCCGCCGGGCTGGCACTGGGAGGTACTGCCTGGAGGGGCGCGCCGCTTGATGAGGAACCCGGCCCCGGGTCCCGTCGTCGACCCTGATCTCGCTTGGTGGCGTTCGCGTGGGCCAGTTTCGGTGCGGAGGGACCCGGCCCTGCCGGAGGTGGTACGTCGCCGTGTCAGGGAGGAGGACGAGCACGTCCATCGCTACATGGTTGCGTTAGAGGGTGGCAGGTTCTCCAATACCTGGCAGTATCTTCGGGGATCTCACTTTAGCTATGATCCTGTGAGGGTTCCTTCTCTTTGGGTGTCCACCGCCCGCGCCGCAGGAACCGCGAGTGTCCTAGATTCTTCTGTAGTATTCTTTCTTTAATTAGCTAGCCAGTGATGTACTATTCAATATTATATATTATTCGAGACGATGTATTCGAGATTATATCTATTATTCTAGACGAAGTATTCGAGATTATATCTAGTATTCGAGACAATGTAATTTGAATACTAAATTGTTTTATATTTCTTTTGAATTAGTTAAATAAAAGCTATGGCAGACAATACCGACAGAGAGGGAGAACAGACCATGTTCGATATGATACGCGGGCCAGATGATGATCAGAATGAAGAAGATTATGACGGCTCCGAATTTCTAAACAACACCGGAGAGGGTGATATGATATTCGATCGTGACGACCGAATTGATGAAGTCATGAACTACGGTTATGACGATGACGAAGAACATGTTGATCCTGAAACAACAAAGACCGGCGAGGTATATATATTTATATAAGCAGGTATCTAGTGATCATCACATGTTTTAAATGACTTGAAGATATATTAACGAATCGATCTTTGTTCTTTCAGCCATACAGATCGAGCAAAGCTTCAGGCAAAAGGATGAAACGATGCCCGAACAAAAAGTTGAAGGAGGGCGTAATGTACAATATCGAGGCAGTCAGACCTAATGGCGAACCATTAGCGCCTAAGAAGATTGCGGACAAGTTCATTCTTCAGTGCGGAGTTCTTGTGAAGGACCAACTCCCGATCTCCCTTCAAGAATGGAGAGAGCCAGCAAAAGACAAAAGACAAAAAGGCAAAGAGGACGCTGCTCCATGTCCAGATGTTACTTTTGTCGACAAGAATCAAAAAGATCTGCTTTGGGATACTCTCATGGAACATTTCACCCTACCAGATCATTTCACAGAAGCAGATGTGCAGAAAGTCAAGGACGCTGCTCTTAGGAAGATGGCGGTTGCATTCAAGAACCACAAGAATCGTGAATGGGAGAAGTACGTCAAGGGAGGAAGGAAGACTCCAATATTCGAGGGAACACTAGAGAACCAACGTGCTCATTGGGACGATTTCGTGAAATTCAAGGATTCGGAATTAGCTAAGGAACGGTCGAGAATAAACAAGAAGAATGCCGAAAAAAGGATAAGTTCCATAAGCTGGGGCCAGGTGGCTATGCGGTGGCAATGCCTAAGTGGGATAAGTCTGAGAAAGAGATGGATGATGCAGGTGCCACTCCGGTTACTAAGAGCTGGCCCCCCAGGGTCAGGACTTGGTTCTATGCGCATGGGGGGGAGTTGGACCCAAAGACAGGCAATGTTTCGACGAGGGCAAGTCTGAAGGGAGCCGATGATGCGATACTTGTTGCAATAGAAGAGGCACGATCGGGGGTGTTCCAGCCCAACAGAGAGAACGACGAGCTTACGCGTGCCCTGGGAAATCCTGAACACCCGGGAAGAACACGAGGCATGGGCGCTATTCCGAGCAGATCGACTCACTTACCCAGCAAAGGGGGTCTCAGCAGCTGCAGCAGCTAGCGAATGATCCAGCATTGGATAGGACCGCCCCATCCATGCCGAGAAGCAGCGTGGGTTCCGCCTCGGACGATGCAATGCTGGGTAGATACCCCGTGGATGACATCACGGAGAACCCTAGCTGCGAGCTATACGTCAAAATGAAGAACATATCCATGAAGGTGGCGGACGCCGTTGCTTTTACAAATCCCCCCGAGGCAACCTTCCATTGCAACCCGATTCCAGCGGGCTATGTTCGTGTCTTGGTTGATGAGGTGGTGGACCCATATTCGTAGCTAGAGCTTGACTATCCTGGAGGTGACGACGAGTGCTTTCTCGGAGACACCAATCATCGTATCATCCTATGGAAAAAGGATTGCATCATCTTTCAAAGGCCACCGACATAGCGTCAGCCGACTCCTCGTCGAAGTACGCCACCGAGTCAGCAGTCTCCCGCTCCTGCAAGTCCACCAAGTCCGGCAAAGTGTCAGGCCACTCCTCCTCCAAGTCCGGCAAAGTGTCAGGCCACTCCTCCTCCTCCAAGTCCGCCACAGCGTCAGACATCCACTCCTCCTCCAGGTCCGGCACAACCTCAGGCCACTCCTCCTCCAAGTCCGGCACAGCTTCAGGCGGCCACTCCTCCTCGTCCAACTCAGCCCCGTCAGCCATCTTCGCCGCCTCAGCAATCACAGAAGAGACACCCCGCAGCTATGGTGCGTAGCGGTACGAGTCGAGGTAGTACAGGAAGTACAGGCGGAGGCAAGCGATATAAATATGGTCCAAGCCTCACGCCTCTTCCGAAGAAGGCTTATGACAGGTCCGAGGAGGAAATCGCAGCCATATCGAAGTCCGAGGTGGAAGCCCATTTTGCACCGAAACCGCCAACGCCGCCAAGGGAGAAAGTGCCTGAGGAAACGATTGACCACTTCATTCGTATGGCTCAACCACCAGCTCCCAAGCCTGTTGACACAGACTATGAGCGCCACATCAGGAAGTTAAATCGAGCACGTGTACGTAAGGAGGCGAGCTCGGGATCGAGCAAACAAGAAGCAGCTGTCAAAAAATGCGGGAAAACCATTCCCCAGCTGGGAGAACAGGCGGTGCAGTCGATCCCCTCGCTTGTTGTGCCAACAACACGTGACAGTACGTGCGCCCAATATTATTGTGGGCAAACAGTTTACATTCCTGAGGTGGGCAATGTGGTAATAACGGAGGAGCATATAATGCAGGCTGAAGTTCTCAAAATCACTGTTTGACAACTCCTCGAGATCAAGCCCATGCCTGTGCTTAGAGAGGATGAAATAAAATGGAAATATGTCCGGGGCCAACCTTTGGTTGAGCCAGACAAGGTCAAGAACCTCCCGACGAGAATGTATGAATTGCATCAATGGTACATGAACATTACCAAGATTTCCGATCGATTGTCCCTCATGGTGAATGTCAAGGAGGATCATTACTACCATGAGAAAGTTGTGTCCGTTGAGTATTCTGAACTGTTTCAGTTACACAATCAAGACGCACTCGACAAATCTATCGTTAGTTGCTATTGTCTGTAAGTGATTTCTTTCTGTAATTTAAGTCTCAATCTAGCTGTAGTGATCCTTTTGATCAATTATTACCTGTAATTATCCTCACTATATTCTTTTCTGTGGTATTATATGCAGGATGAAGATGTATGAAATGAGAAAAGGTGGACGTTATGGCATTGGGTTCATTGACCCAAACACCGTTAATGAATACACATGGAAAATAGATGAACGTCATCAAAAGGCCGTAGAGGACAGCATGCTAGAGTTCTTGAAGCGCCTCAAATACAATGAAGATATACTACTTCCTTACAACTTCCATTGAGTCACACTGTCTTGTACTACAAATTCTCTGTTTTTGCCTACTATCTAGCTACATGTTTTTGCTTACATATGCCCGCTTAATTAAGACATGCAAACATGTGTGCATGCACATATCACTGGGTCTTGTGTATCATTAAAGTTGACGCCGGAACAGCTGAAATACTGGACTCACTACTCAAAGAAAAAACTGACTATAACATCTTGTTTGGGATAGTCAACAGGTAATTTCAATCATTATTAACTATATATCTCGGCCTATTTAGTTCGTCATTTCATGATATGAACTATTTAATAACCCCTTTATTCATTTTCTTTGTCGGCGGGCAGGGCTTGGGCAAGGTTCATCAGGGCCACGGACGGCGAATGGAAAGAAAAGCTTAAATGGGGAAGACCCAAGGTAAGTAATTAAGTAGTACTAGCTAGCTAGCTAGCTGCCATCTCTTTAATTATCATGCTTGATTAATTATTATCTGATCAAATTCCATTCTCGTAAAGGCCCTGAAGCAGGCGCAGGGGACTGATCTGTGTGCATTCTGCGTTTGCGAGAACATTCGCATGATGGCGTCCGAAAGGAGCAGATCTCAAAGACAGGAATGGGTACGCTTGTCAAAACACTATTCACAATTTTTACACCATTATCGATATCTAGTCACACAACTAATACACATGCATATTGATCTCCTTCTTAACAGTTCAGAGAGGTGCGGGCGAAGCTCCTAGAAACGGAGCGCGTAGAAGCACTTCAAGAGGAAAAAGCGGGATTTTTGCTCGACCAGGTCATAAATCCGAAGGGAGAATACTATTACCCGCTACCGCCCCCATGAAAACCACTTCCATTTTTCATCGTGCTCCGAAGGCACCAATTAGGCTATAATGCCATTGGCTCCGAAGGCAACATGCATATGTAGGAGAAATTGTATATAGCTATACATGTGTGTATGTGTGAATTAATTAATATGATGGTTTGTGAGACATTGATGATATATATATATGCATGATTGGTTCTACTAGAAATTCTATTTATATATATATATATATATATATATGCGTAACGTGTACAATGTGTAGTATCGTAAAATACGAGCAAACGAAATAGAATTAAAATGGAAACACAAAATTAAATGAAAAAGAAATCATAAAACTAAAACCCCCCAAACCTTATAGTACCGGTTGGTCTTACCAACCGGTACTAAAGGGCTCCAGGCCCCTGGAGCTGGCTCGTCCCACGTGGTTTCACTTTAGCACCGGTTCGTGCTGAACCGGTACTAAAG
Organism: Triticum dicoccoides; assembly: GCF_002162155.2. Lineage (NCBI taxonomy): Eukaryota > Viridiplantae > Streptophyta > Magnoliopsida > Poales > Poaceae > Triticum > Triticum dicoccoides. The sequence goes on from NC_041383.1 coordinate 630,850,962, forward strand.
GGGGGGGGGCTTTAGTGCCCACACTTTAGTGCCGGTTATGGAACCGGCACTAAAGGGCCTTACGAACCGGTGCTATTGCCCGGTTCTGCACTAGTGCCTGCATAAGATCCACCTAAACAAAAATAGCATAAGTTCAACTTCTAAATGAAAGTCAGTTCAAGCAGTATTACCAAAACAGAGACAACAACATATTTTGTAAACACAAGGCATAATAAACTTCGTGTCATACAATAGAATGTGAAAGGAGGTTCAGGCTAAGAAACACTCACGATATTTTGGCAGTCCCCGTGTAAACTCGATTGCGACGTTTGCATATAATCGTAAGAAAGTGAATCAAGGATGTCAATGCTCCCACGATATCTATTCAACACGTACAGACTGTAGTGCGCCATTGTGCCAATTGGCTTGAATAGAATCAATAAAACCTACCAAGAATGAAAGGATCGGTGAACACAAACTATAAAGCATATATACTGAAGAAACGGCATGAACAAAAACTTATTGACAAACTCAGCAAAAGGATGCACATGAAATTAAGAAAAAAGCAAGATTTATGAAAAACTAACCAGCTTTGCGTTAAGAAGGTCTTCTTCCTTGCGAACAAACATTGGGAGGAGTTTAGCCGATTTTTTTGCATCGAACTTTGGAACTGTTGCGGCGTAGAAATCAAACTCCAGGCAGTACTGTGCATTCACCAAAACACAACTAAAACACCTCACAGATGCCACTACAACAAAACTAAGGCAAAAAAAGGAGATAGGGGTGCAAAGAACTAAAACCTGTATGAAGTAGGGACTAAGTACAACCCTGTCAGGATTAGAGAATATCTCAGAGGTCTCCGGGTTATCCTTCCACAAATTTATGAGATAATCCATTATGTCTCCTTCCATCTGCTGCCCATCACCGAAAAGCCTATAAAGGAAATCTCCTGTGAGGTCAATAACATTCCCAGGGATGGTAAACATGCAGTAGCTTGTCCTGCAAAATACAAAAGGATGGTAAAAAAATATTAGAAGTTCAGATACAACAACAAAACAGAAGTCCAGTCACTATAACTCAAAAAGGCAAGAGGAGACATAAAACACGAGTTCATATACTACAACAACGACAGTTCAGACAATACAACAACAGAAGTTCAGACACTACAACTCCAAGGCAAGGGAACGACAGAAAGAGGGTAACTCACCCAGAATACTTTTCCAGATCGTCTTTACTCAACACATACTGTTTCAATTTCCGGGCCTCGGATAGATGAGGGTAACTGTATTTTTTCAGGGGAGCGACAGGAGAACGCCACTTCAAAGGCAATCTTGATGCTCGCTTGGAGGTAGTTATGTTCCCAGACTCAACTGCCAGTTTCCTCCTGGTCATCACAGCATTCTTCCCACCTCCACCAGCAATAGTTCCAGCAGCACGTTTGGCATTGTTCGGGTAAGCAATCTTCTCAAAATCATCATCGGACGAAATCACTTCTGCTTCGGCTGCTTCGACTGCATCAACCTTCTTGTAGCATGGGGTTTTTGAAGTACCACGAATACCGCCAGACTGCTCCCCCAACTTGGAAGGAATGAGGGTCCGAGGTCTATCATCTTCTATCGGAGCTGTACTCATCGATTCCTCCCTAGGCTGGTATTCCTGTGACCCGAGGAATGAGTAGTGGTAATCGGTCAACTCCAACAGATCCACTATCAAAGAAAAAAAGAAGAGAAAACATCACCATTAAAATACAACTGAAGTTCAGGAACATCACAATGTGTAATCCAACTAATAAAGATGACATGGTTACTACTCAAGCTGACCTAAAAAAATTAGTTGCAGTAAGAAACTAAATGAAGTTCAGGCACAACCAGAGGCATAGTTCAAGATAAACCGATGAACTCGAAATCATTCAACTACAGCTAACAAAAACCATAGAAAGCCATCATCTCTGAAGTTCAATTAGAAAAAAAATGCTCATGTCCATTTAAGCAATGGAAGGACAGAAATTACTGAAACCAAACACACAAGAAAAATTAAAAAACATAGAAATGAAGTTCATGTACAAAGAAAATGCTCCTCTCCTTTCGAAACTAGCAGCCCAACCAGATCTCAAGCAGAAGTCCAAGTTTGAGAGGAAAAAATATGAAGTTTAGGTAGAATAAAAGATGCAGTGCAGGTAAGCAGTCCAACGTCCAAATACTTACATATGTAGTAGCCAAACAGAGATTTGAAGTCTGTCTCAAACAGGTTAGAAGAAGCGATTGAGTACAACCACGTCTTCCTGATATCCCCGATATTCTCATGGGAATAATTTGCAAGAACCCCGTCATGATACGAATTAACATTTGTAAGCATGAAGAATCCGCAGTCGATACTGCCATCAAACGAAGTAAAAAAGAATAGTGTTAGAACAGAAAAGAAAGCCAACGAATTAAACATGTCACAGCTTAAGTACAACTACAGTTAAACAGATGTGATAAAGAGAAATAGTGGAACTCATACTTGTTTTGCTGCTGGGGGACATCAATCCAATCCAAAGGGAAATTGTCGATGCTAACTGGACTGAAGGGTGTCTCCCTATCGTTGCTGGCATCCTTCCAAAGCCTCTTGATGTTGTCGGTCATCCGCCGAAACAGGAGTACATCACATTCATCTTTTGGTCCATAGTAGGAATCGAGAAGCTGGAACCTTGAATTCTTCAGGTCAAGGAATACCGAACCCCAATGACCGACACCACCCATGGAAGCAGGAACCTCAGGCGGGTCAAAAGTAGGGAAAACAACCTGAAGAATCATAAACACACGAATCATTAAAAAATGAGAATTAATATCAGAATGGTACAAAAGAAAAAAAGCAAATATTAACACAGTGGATCGCACTGCAAAACTAATACAGAGGCAAAGAACAAGATATTGCATACCGAATCATGTGCATCCATGCTATCTGGACCACTCGCCATGAAGTACTTCCTCACACGGGAATCAAATTGACCTATGAAAATCTTGTCCTAAAATAATGCAGACAACACCAACATATGAAAAAAAATACAAAAACGAGACAAACAAGTTTTAACTAAAAAAATGGTAAGGAAAAAATGGAAAAGAAATCATTGTATGGTTGACTTACACAAACCCAATACGACAGGACAAGTTTGTCTGATCCCTGGTACTTCGCACGTAGACAATAGAGTGCACACTCAGCCACATTAGACCGAAGCATTCCGCGAGGACCAAAAGATATTGCAACATCTTCAACAGAAGATTCACACTCCTTGTTTTGGAACATAATCATTGATCTAAAACAAGAAAATAGAAAGTAAAAGAAGTTCAGCATCAGGAAACTCAGGAAAGTTCATAAACACATGTTAGCATAGAAGTTCAGCTATGTCACAACAGGCAGTACAGTACAGAAGAGGCCAGAAGTTCAGCAACGGAGAAGTAAAAAAACAAGAAGTTCAGGTACATAGAGTTGGGAAGTTCAGGTAAGAAACCACAGGCAGTTCACAGGGGGTACATGGATGATGTAAATATTGAGCAGCTGCACTCACCTCTTGGAACGGTCATTCCTAAGCCTAGTAACACTGTAATAAAAGTCATCAACCTTCTTTCGGACGACCGCAAGGTCGCTATCTGCTCACCAAAAAGAAAATAGCAATTAACAGCAACACTCAAAGCACATAGATTCACGACAGTTTCAATAAGGCAAACATTCAAGCACAAACATTCAAAACATAAGCACATCTCAGCTGCTACTTCAGAAAGGATAAAACCATAGCATCATAGACATCACAACACATGCATTACAAATCTCCACCCACATAGAAAAACAGGTTCACTTAACATTCTTTACAACTGTAGCGACCCGACCTCAGATGGTCAAGTCTCTGTGCTTCCGTGTCATCCCTGGATCGGTAATGCTGACACACACAGTACTCGAAGGATTTATAACAGAGTAGCAATCACACACTTATTACATCGAATGTCTCAAAAGAGAACTTATTACAATAATATGGCTTAAGGCCATCTAATGCAATAACAACGGAAGGCTTGGAAGATAAAGTGAGTCCATCAACTCCAACGACATAGCTGAGCTGCACGGCAACGACCTATGAACCTTACTCCTCGCCTGAAAAGTCTGCAACATAATATGTTGCAGCCCGAGAACGGGTCAGCACATGGAATATGCCGGCAATGTAACACAAAAGAGCAATAACAGAATAATACTACCACTACATGCATATTTGGCTGGTGGAAAGCTCTATGGTTACAGTTTTGCAAAAAGCCAATTTTTCCCTACTACAAAGGAATAAATTTTAATTTAACTATCATGGTGGTTGAAACATCATTTGAGAAGGTAACCCCAACTCAATGATCCCAATTAAAAATAGTTAACAACCCAGCAAGATTAATTAGAAGTGTTGAGATATATGCGAATAATCAAGTACTAGATACTCAGAATTGTCCATAACCAGGGACACGGCTAACCATGATTAGATTGTACACTCTGCAGAGGTTTGCACACTTTTCCCCGCAAGACTCGATCGCCTCCGCTGATTCCTTGCACTACATGATGTTTGAGAAACGGATGACCGAGACACAGTCTTTCAGAAACATTAACTCTCTACTCTGGGCAGACCATACCAAACCTACAAACCCACTACCTGCTGATCCACCTCTTCAAGAGCTTCACGTAACTTACTCAACTATGCTAGAGCCCATAATAGCTTGCGGCTGCACACGGAAGTTTCTAGCATGAATATACTCAGTTCCCTTTGATCCTGGGTGGCGGTCCATAGGAGAATCACACGGTAACCCCGGGATTTCCAAAAATAAAACAGGCAATCACTGGATACCCCAGGTGCCTCAATCCAACCGGATGTGTATTAAAGTTGCCACCTTAAGTAAACCATTAATTTAACAATCTCACATCTGTCATGGAAATCACTCAAACCCAATCCACGTCTACGAGCATAGCATGGCAAAATAAGCAACGCGTAGAAGTAACTCCCAAGGGTTTGATAATAAACAGGCAATAGGTTCTACCTCAGTAACTACTTCCCAAAACCCACATATTAAAGGCATCCTAGTCATGCAATGTTTGAGGATTGAAACTAATGCATAAAAACTGGGTATGAAAAGAGTATGATCAATATGTTACTTCCCTTGCTGACGATCCGTGAATCCTAGAGACTCGTTGTAACACGCTTCGCACTCCGGGAATTCTATCACAAGCAAACAATAACATACATAAGCAACAATCAAAGATGCACAAGTATAACTCCAAATAAAAGAGTTTGACTGGAGAGTTCAACTTAAGAACTTCGGTTTGCAAAAAGAATCAAATCAAACGGAGCAACGAAACTCAAACGGCAAAAGAAACAAGGTCCGTTAACTAATATGAACTAGGGTCAAATTTTACAGAAATAAAAACTTGTTTGAGTTGATTATTCGGAAAGAAGGTTTCGAGATGAAACTCCAGGCGCTTGAATCGCCTGATTCCGATAAACGAGCGAAAAGATAAACAGGTTTGAACATCGGATCAGAAATCGCAATCAGAAAAATCGCGGAATAAATCCGATAAAAAGAAAAACAACGAATGGCTAAACGAATGAACGTTCATTAACGGAAACTAAACGATGAGCACGCTCGTTAGAACGAACGGACGAGCGAACGCTCGCTAAATAAATAAACCGAAGAATAAAACTGATCTATATAAAAAACGAACTAGGGTTTTTAAAAA
>NC_041383.1:630856991-630865054 GCF_002162155.2 Triticum dicoccoides
GGCGGCAGCTCGAGGCTCCGGGAGGCGGCGGCGGTGGTGGTGGTGGTGGTTAGAGGGGGCGGGGGTGGCGCTATATAAAGGGGGCGGGGCGGGGCAACTTGGAGGAGGGGGCAAGGCGCGGCGGCGGAGTCCGGCTCGGACTCCGGAGTCCGGGTCGGCGGCGGTGGGGCGCGCGCGCACGTAGGAGACGGCGGTGGCGGGCGGCTGGGCCGGCCTGCTCGGCTGGGCCTTTGGCCCAGTCGGGCGCGGGTTTTTTTTAAACATTCCGCCAACTAGAAAAATCCTAGAAAAATATAAATAAAAATCGAAAAAATTCCAAAACAAGTTTTCTCCGTCTAAATAAAATATTTAGAACAAGATGGACTTTTCTTGGCCCCTAAAATGCAATTTTTAAAACATGCAAATTTTTCTAGGGCAAATAAAATTTTGAATAAACTCAAATAAAATCCAAATAATGATTTTAACATTTTTCCTCCGATATTCAATTGTTTTGGAGATGCCATATTATCTCCCCTCATTTATTATTTTAAAATGAAATATTTTCCGAAGAGAAATAATTAAAAATCGAAATCCTCGTCTTCACTATTTGATAAAAATTTCAAATATGAAAATTGGAAAATGCCCAACTCTCTCCGAAGGTCCTTGAGTTTCTTAGGATTTCGAGGATTGCAAACGAAAAAGCAATAAAATATGATATGCATGGATGACCTATGTATAACATGCCAAATTGGAAATTTGGGATGTTACAAAACCTACCCCCCTTAAGATCAGTCTCGCCCTCGAGATTCGGGTTGGCTAGAAAATAGGTGCGGGTGGTCCTTGCGAATATCCTCTTCTCGCTCCCAGGTCGCGTCATGCTCAGTATGATGACTCCACTGAACTTTGCAAAACTTGATCACCTTGTTGCGAGTGACTCGACTATCAAACTCAAGAATCTTTACTGGCTTCTCCTCATAGGTCAGATTATTATCCAGCTGAATCGCCTCCAAAGGTACTGTATCATTCAATGGTATATCGTCCATCTCAGCATGGCACTTCTTTAGCTGTGATACGTGAAACACATCGTGAACTCCTGACAACCCTTCAGGTAACTCCAGCTTGTAGGGAACTTCTACCATCCGTCCCAAAATACGTTACGGTCCTACAAATGTCGGGGCTAACTTTCCCTTAACTCCAAAACGTTTTACTCCCCTCAAAGGTGATACTCGTAAATAAGCTTTGTCTCCAATTTCATAGGTTACTTCCTTGCATTTTGAATCTGCATAACTCTTCTGTCTGGATTGAGCGATCTTTAGTCTGTCTCTGATCAGTTTAACCTTCTCTTCTGATTCCTTGATCAAATCTGGTCCAAACAATTGACAGTCTCCTACCTCATCCCACATCAATGGTGTTATACATCTGCGTCTATATAGAGCTTCAAACGGTGCCATCTTCAAACTGGCCTGGTAGCTGTTGTTATAAGAGAACTCCGCGTATGGTAAATTGTCATCCCAACTAGATCCATAATCTAGCGCACATGCTCTTAGCATGTCCTCCAGAATCTGATTAACTCTTTCTGTATGTCCATCTGTCTGAGGGTGAAAAGCGGTACTAAATTCCAATCGGGTACCCAAAGTCTGGTGTAACTGATGCCAAAACTTTGAAGTAAACTGGGTTCCTCTATCTGATACGATGCTCCTCGGAACTCCATGTAAACATACGATCCTGGCCATATATATCTTGGCCAACTTTGCACTTGTATACATTGTTTTCACCGGGATGAAGTGAGCTACTTTAGTTAATCAATCCACAACTACCCATATAGAATCATATCCTGCCTTGGTTCTGGGTAATCCGGTAATAAAGTCCATACCAAGTTTGTCCCACTTCCATTCGGGTATTGGCATAGGCTGTAACAGTCCTGCTAGTTTCTGATGCTCTGCCTTCACTCTCTGATATACATCACATACGGCTACATACTCGGCAATATCCTTCTTTATACCAGTCCACCAGAAATGTTCCTTCAAGTCCAAATACATCTTGGTGTTTCCGGGATGAATCGAGTATGGTGAGTCATGGGCCTCCCGAAGTATCAACTTCCTGATCTCCGAATTGTTGGGCACATAAATTCGGTCCTCAAACCAGAAGGTATCGTGCTGATCCTCGCAAAAACCTTTGGCTTTACCTTCGCCCATCCTCTCTCTTATCTCAGCAATCTCTTTGTCCTCCTTCTGAGCTTCTCGAATCTTGTCCAACAACGTCGACTGAACCTCCATTGCTGCAAGAAAGCCTTTTGGAACAATCTCCAACCGAAGTTCCATGATCTCCGCAGCTAACTCTTTTGGCATTCCTTTGCTCACAGGAACATTAGCATAACTTTTCCGGCTCAAAGCGTCTGCTACGACGTTGGCTTTTCCTGGATGATAGTGTAGCTTCATATTGTAATCCTTTATAAGTTCCAACCATCTCCTCTGTCTGAGGTTCAACTCCTTCTGGGTGAAAATGTACTTCAAGCTCTTATGATCCATGTACACATCACAATGGTTTCCAATAAGATAATGTCTCCAGGTCTTCAGCGCATGCACTACGGCTGCTAACTCCAGATCATGTGTGGCATAGTTCAACTCGTGCGGCTTCAGTTGTCGTGAGGCCCACGAAACAACTTTTCCTTCCTGCATAAGCACACATCCAAGTCCCAAGCGAGAGGCGTCACAATACACTTGAAACTCCTTACATATATCTGGCAAGGTCAGCACTGGGGCTGTAGTCAATCGTTCCTTCAGCTCCTGAAAACTTGTCTCGCAATCCTCTGTCCATTTGAACTTAGTATCCTTCTTTAACAACTCAGTCATTGGTTTAGCAATCTTGGAAAAATTCTCAATGAATCTCCGATAATATCCTGCGAATCCAAGGAAACTGCGGATCTCGCCAACTGAAGTGGGTGCCAACCATTCAGTGACCGACTGAAGCTTACTGGGATCCACTGCTATGCCCTGTCCTGATATAACATGCCCAAGAAATCCAACTTCTTTCAACCAAAACTCACACTTGCTGAATTTGGCGTATAACTGGTGTTCCCTGAATTTCTCGAGAACCAAACGCAAGAGTTCCGCATGCTCCTCTTCGTTCTTCGAGTATATCATAATATCATCAATAAATACCACAACAAACTTGTCCAAATACTCCATGAACACATTGTTCATCATAATCATGAAATAGGCAGGGGCGTTAGTCAGTCCAAATGACATGACCGTGTACTCATATAATCCATACCGCGTGGTAAACGCTGTCTTTGGTATATCCTTCTCTTGGATCTTCAACTGATGGTATCATGATCGTAGATCAATCTTTGAAAACACCTTAGCTCCTTGTAACTGATCAAACAGATCATTAATCATCGGTAAGGGATACTTGTTCTTCATCGTTACTTCATTCAGAGCTCGGTAATCAACGACCATCCTCAGGGATTTATCCTTCTTCTCCACCAAAAGAACTGGGGCTCCCCAAGGTGGTGAACTTCTACGAATGTAACCTTTCTCCAACAACTCTTTGATCTGCTTCTTAATTTCCTCCAGGTCATTTGCTGGCATCCGATAGAGTCTCTTGGATATCGGCCCTGTACCTGGCAATAGCTCTATCAAAAACTCGATGTCTCTATCCCGTGGCATACCTGGTAACTCTTCGGGGAAAACATCCGAAAAATCCTTTACTACAGGTACTTCCTCCTGTACAACTCCCGTGAGGGCGTTTACTTGGCTCCTCCTAGGCACATGCCTAGATACATACTTAATCCTTTTTCCCTCCGGGGTGGTAAGGTAAATTGACTTACTAGCACAGTTAATACTTCCTCCATACTTCGACATCTAGTCCATTCCTCATATCACATCCAATCCTTGTGACTCCAAGATAATTAGGTCAAACGGAAATACATGTGTGCCAATGATTAGGGGTATCTGGGTGCACCAACTGCTAGCCATGTACTCTGCTCCAGGCGAGCTCACTAAAAGGGGTGTCCTAAGGGTTTGGGTTGGTAACTTGAACTTTTCCACAAATCCCCTTGATATGTAGGAATGTGATGCACCAGTATCGAAAAGAACAATTGCGGTAAATGACTGAACCAAAAACTTACCTATTACCGCGTCCGGCTGCTCTTCAACTTCCTCCACGTTAACGTGGTTCACTTGTCCTTTGTTGAATGGATTGGGCTTCTTCCCAGCGCTCCCATTTCCGTTTCCATTCTTTCCTTCAGAGCAGTCATTGGCATAGTGCCCGGTCTTCCCACACTTGTAGCAAACAACTTGACTTAAGTCCCTCTTTGCGGGTGTAGATGGGTTAGAGCGATTCTGATTATTGTTGGCTCCATTCCCATTCCCGTTCTTCGCACCATTATGGTTATGCGATCCTCCTCCAGCATGGTTATGACCTCCATGGTTATGAACAAGTCCTCCTGAGTTCGGGGTTAAACGAGGCTTCTGGTGAGCCCCTGAGTTGTATTTCCCTTGTCCATACTTCCTCTTACGATTCTCAATCTACTGCTGCTTTCCTTCAATCATTAGGGCCTTATCTACCAACTCCTGGTAGTTGTTGAAGGTTGCTACCATCAACTGCATACTCATCTCATCATTCAGCCCTTCCATAAACTTCTCCTGCTTCGCGGCATTTGTGGCCACATCATCAGGGGCATAACATTATAACTTGCTAAACTCATCCACGTACTGGCCAACAGTACGGTTCCCCTAGCGTAGATTGCGAAACTCACGCTTCTTCATATGCATAGCTCCAGTCGAGACATGGCAGTACGAAAAGCATGTTGAAACTGAGCCCATCTGACAGTGTCGATAGGATAGGTGGGTGTGAAATTCTCCCACCATGCTGCTGCAGGTCCATCCAGTTGGTGTGCGGCAAAACGCACCTTCTCAGCATCTGTGCATCCTGCGGTGGTTAACTCCCTTCCAATACGACGTAGCCAATCATCTGCAACTATTGGCTTGATGCTACTGGAGAACACCTGCGGCTGTAACCTTAAGAAACGGGCGAGGTTATCCACTAGCGGTGGGTTGTTTTTGGCATTGTTGTTATTGGCATTGCCCTGGTTCTGAACTAGCAATTGCATCAAGGCATTCTACTGCTGGATCAACTGGGTGATCTCCGGTGGGAAAACAAAATCGGGGTCTCTTCTCGGAGGCATCTGATGGGTTTAGATGGAAGAGATTAGAATAGAACAAGATCTAGGGGAGAAACACTACCCATATGTATATGAGGCAAACACAAGCATTCATTCAATCAATCAAGCAAGGGCATACAAAACGGTCTAGGACTATCGCAAAAGTGCTCAATACTACTAGTTACATGGGGGAATACTATTATTATATGTGGTCATCTAGAAATTTTGATCGGTGGAAAACTCCATGATGTTTGCTCCAGCTTCATCTTCGTAGTCATCATCACTTGAATCTGAATCGGTGTCGTCGATGATGATGTAGTTGTCTGGACAAATGGGGTCTCCGTCATCTTCTCTCGGAACTGGTCCTCCCATGAAAATTCCGATCTTCTCGACTAGGTCGTCATTCTTCTCCAATAGGGTCTTGATTTCCTCCTCATATCCATCGCGTGTGAACTTAAGTTCTTCCTCCAGCTCGATGATCCTAGTTTTCGCCTTGTTCAACTCGACCATGTCTGCACACATCTGGTTCTCCTATCGTCGAATGTGCTGGTTTTGCTCCTGGATAAAGGCTGCGACAGATCTATCCTTCCTGGTGCTGATCATCTCCCATTGTTCATCTCGGCGCCCACATATTTGATAGGTGGTGTCCCCAAGGTCCTTGTTGTAGATTTCTCCAATGCGTCCCATGGTAATATGAGCTGCCATACTCTTGCCAAGGCTCCAAGTGGGTGCTTCGAAAGAAAACTCTATGGGTTTAGAATTTGGCGAGAACGTTCTTCCTGGAACTCGTACTTGTATCATCCAGTGCTCTTCTTCTGGTAGAGTGGCGTTGTACGTCCCGGTGAAGCTTGGTATTCCAATATTCAAGTACCTAGTGGCGTCCAAAAGGTGAGTCTTCATCTGGTTGTGCAAACTTGTTCTTCATCTCCTTCATCCTAAAGAGTGAAAAAAGAAGAGGAGTCAGAAATGAGAAGAGAAGAGTGACCTATGGTTTATCTTAGTGGTCGTGTCCTACACTCAGCGTGTGCTCTGATACAATCTTGTAGCGACCCGACCTCAGATGGTCAAGTCTCTGTGCTTCCATGTCATTCCTGGATAGGTAATGCTGACACACACAGTACTCGAAGGATTTATAACAGAGTAGCAATCACACACTTATTACATCGAGTGTCTCAAAAGAGAACTTATTACAATAATATGGCTTAAGGCCATCTAATGCGATAACAGCGGAAGGCTTGGAAGATAAAGTGAGTCCATCAACTCCAACGGCATAGCTGAGCTGCACGGCAACGACCTACGAACCTTACTCCTCGTCTGAAAAGTCTGCAACATAATACGTTGCAGCCCGAGAACGGGTCAGCACATGGAATATGCTGGCAATGTAACACAAAAGAGCAATAACAGAATAATACTACCACTACATGCATATTTGGCTGGTGGAAAGCTCTATGGTTACAGTTTTGCGAAAAGCCAATTTTTCCCTACTACAAAGGAATAAATTTTAATTTAACTATCATGGTGGTTGAAACATCATTTGAGAAGGTAACCCCAACTCAATGATCCCAATTAAAAATAGTTAACAACCCAGCAAGATGAATTAGAAGTGTTGAGATACATGTGAATACTCAAGTACTAGATACTCAGAATTGTCCATAACCGGGGACACGGCTAACCATGATTAGATTGTACACTCTGCAGAGGTTTGCGCACTTTTCCCCGCAAGACTTGATTGCCTCCACTGATTCCTCGCACTACATGATGTTTGAGAAACGGATGACCGAGACACAGTCTTTCAGAAACATTAACTCTCTACTCCGGGCAGACCATACCAAACCTACAAACCCACTACCTGCTGATCCACCTCTTCAAGAGCTTCACGTAACTTACTCAACTATGCTAGAGCCCATAATAGCTTGCGGCTGCATACGGAAGTTTCTAGCATGAATAGACTCAGTTCCCTTTGAGCCTGGGTGGCGGTCCATAGGAGAATCACACGGTAACCCCGGGATTTCCAAAAATAAAATAGGCAATCACTGGATACCCCAGGTGCCTCAATCCACCCGGATGTGTATTAAAGTTGCCACCTTAAGTAAACCATTAATTTAACAAACTCACATTTGTCATGGAAATCACTCAAACCCAATCCACGTCTACGAGCATAGCATTGCAAAATAAGCAACGCGTAGAAGTAACTCCCAAGGGTTTGATAATAAACAGGGCAATAGGTTCTACCTCAGCAACTACTTCCCAAAACCCACATATTAAAGGCATCCTAGTCATGCAATGTTTGAGGATTGAAACTAATGCATAAAAACTGGGTATGAAAAGAGTATGATCAATATGTTACTTGCCTTGCTGACGATCCGTGAATCCTAGAGACTCGTAGTAACACGCTTCACACTCCGGGAATTCTATCACAAGCAAACAATAACATACATAAGCAACAATCAAAGAGTTCAACTTAAGAACTCCGGTTTGCAAAAAGAATCAAATCAAACGGAGCAACGAAACTCAAACGGCAAAAGAAACAAGGTCCGTTAACTAATCTGAACTAGGGTCAAATTTTACAGAGATAAAAACTTGTTTGAGTTGATTATTTGGAAAGAAGGTTTCGAGATGAAACTCCAGGCGCTTGAATCGCCTGATTCCGATAAACGAGCAAAAAGATAAACATGTTTGAACATCGGATCAGAAATCACGATCAGAAAAATCGCGGAATAAATCCGATAAAAAGAAAAACGATGAACGGCTAAACGAACGAACGTTCATTAACAGAAACTAAACGATGAGCACGTTCGTTAGAACGAACGGACGAGCGAACGCTCGCTAAATAAATAAACTGAAGAATGAAACCGATCTATATAAAAAAATGAACTAGGGTTTTTTTAAAAAAAAATGAAGGGGTTTATTTAAAAAAAAC
>NC_041383.1:630865250-630873355 GCF_002162155.2 Triticum dicoccoides
GGGCGACTTGGAGGAGGGGGCAAGGCGCGGCGGCGGAGACCGGGTCGGCGGCGGCGGGGCGCACGCGCACGCAGGAGGCGGCGGCGGCGGGCGGCTGGGCCGGCCTACTCGGCTGGGCCTTTGGCCCAGTCGGGCGCGGGTTTTTTTCTAGAACATTCCGCCGACTAGAAAAATCCTAGAAAAATATAAATAAAAATCTAAAAAATTCCAAAACAAGTTTTCTCCGTCTAAATAAAATATTTAGAACAAGATGAACTTTTTGTGGCCCCTAAAATGCAATTTTTAAAACATGCAAAATTTTCTAGGGAAAATAAAATTCCGAATAAACTCAAATAAAATCCAAATAATGATTTTAACATTTTTCCTCCGATATTTCAATTGTTTTGGAGAAGTCATATTATCTCCCCTAATTTATTATTTTAAAATGAAATATTTTCCGGAGAGAAATAATTAAAAATCAAAATCCTCGTCTTCACTATTTGATAAAAATTTCAAATATGAAAATTGGAAAATCCCCAACTCTCTCCGAAGGTCCTTGAGTTTCTTAGGATTTCGAGGATTGCAAACGAAAAAGCAATAAAATATGATATGCATGGATGACCTATGTATAACATGCCAAATTGGAAATTTGGGATGTTACAACAACCCACATGACAAACAACAAAACCAGAAGTTCAACTTAGATAATACAGGCAGTTCACAGAGAATACCATGGAATAAAACTAAACAACAAAGAGGGGAGGGGATGGGGAAAGAAGAGAGAAGCATGCTCCTCTCTTCATGGATCCTTGCCTAGACCAATGGCAGCACTGGAATGATCAACCTCCTCTCCATAGCTATCGCTTTCAGTATCTTCATCGTCGTCTCCAGTAGACGTTGCCGCATCATCAAGAACGACACCAGCAGCAGCTGTAGCAACCGGAGAATCTGAAACAAGAAAAACATTTGTTTGTGCCTGTACAGCATCAATATCAACTGATGGCTCTGCTATAGGAGACTTCTCCGGGCTTGCAGCAGCACTACCACCAGTTTGTACCGCAGACTCAACATGATCTTTCTCCAAAATGATGTCTCCAGTTGTCTTGCCCTGCTCAGCATCAGAAACCTCAGCGCCAACGGAAGACTGAGGTTCAGTCAGGACCACCCCGTCGGAGCAGCCGGTGCCTGAGACGGAGATGTCTACAGGCTTCTCTGGAACAACACTAACATCATCATTCTGCTGCTGCAAAAAAGAAACAAAGAGTCATTACAAAGGGCTGACTAAACCTCATGCACAAGGGCAGCAAGTCCGTCTCAGGGGCAACAAGACAAATGGACAAGAAAAAATGGTACCTTATTTTCACTGCCATGAACCTCATCAACTAATACATCACTAGGGGGAAAGGATCATGCACAGGGGCAGCTTCATACACAGGATCATCTTCATGCACAGGTAAAACATCCTCCCTAACCCCGGCACCATCATCAACAGCCTAGAAAATAATCATGTAGAAAACAAATACCTAATCAGCAAAAGTTCACGTTACATAATCAGAGAAGGTCAACTATCACAACTAACACATCATGGAAGTCCTAATACAGTAAAACATAGCAGACAAGATAGCAAACTACCGTTAAGATACAAAAGAAGACAAAAAGAGACAGTCATCAAAAGTCATAGAAGTTCAGGTGCTGAAGCACTTGAAGTTCAGGTCCCATAAACAGAGAAGGTCACCTAGGAAACACTAGTACCAAAAAGAAAAAAGACTAGAAAATAGTCATGTAGAAAACAAATACCTAATCAGCAGAAGTTCACGTTATATAATCAGAGAAGGTCAGCTATCACAACTGACACATCATGGAAGTCCAAACATAGTAAACATAGCAGATAATAAACCAAACTACCATAAGATACAAAAAGGCAGAAAAAGGGCCAGTCATCAAAGTCATAGAAGTTCAGGTGCTGAAGCACTCTAACTTCAGGTCCTATAAACAGAGAAGGTCACCCTATAACTGCATAACAATAATAACTGAAAGCTAACAATGAACACTAATGCAAAAGAAATATCAAAAGCCAACATAAACAAACCTCTTCAGTATGCTCCACATGGCCTCCTTCATGACCCAAACGAACGGGATCCTGCATCTGAATCTCTCTCACAACAACACTCGCCTCATCTTCAAAAGGCTTGCAACGGGCGTCCTACATTTCCTTGAAAAGCACAAAACTAGCCCGGAGGTGGGAAGTGCTCTCACGAAGCTCAGCAAGATATTTAGCTTCAATCGAAAAAAGCTCCTTCGAAGACTCAGAGTCAAAACCGTGGCTGGGAGGAAGAATCCCATCCACGCGACTAAGATGCTCAACCGTTGTCGGAACATGAGCCATCTCTCCACAAACAGTTTCCAGAAGTCCATCAATCCTAAAAAGGGAAATATTCGCAGCATCGAACAAACTCCCAGAAGAAACGCCACCTGCAGCACTCACACGAGCAGAAGAACCTCCTGGATCTACAGGGGGGGCACCAGTGTTAACATCCCGCGAGAATTCAAATCTCGGAGAACTTCCACTACCTAGGCCGGCGGCACGAGGCATAGTAAGAACAGGACGTTCAATAACCCTAAAGAACACAACCTCACCCTGCATCTTCCACTGTATATATGAAAACAAAAATCAACACGTCGCAGAACAAATGAAACAACATGGAAGCAGAAATACATAAGACAGAAGCAGAAGTTCAAGTTAGTACCACAAACTAATACTGAAAAAAAAGACAATGACAAGGAAAAAAAGGCAGAACAATCAGATACACAAACTACGCAAAAAATTCCTATAATGCCTACACACGCAGTACATTTCAGAAGTCCAACTATGTCTACATAGGTAGTACAACAAAGTATGACCAGTACTTAACATGCTTTTAAAAATGTTGGAAATTTAAAAAGCAGAAGTTCAACCATGCATGTGCAACAACAAAAGTTTAGCTTATTTCATATGAATATATCCGGAAGTTCACCTATGTACACAAAGGCAGTAATACCATATAAGCCAAGCAATTCAGCTAATTTACTCATCTAAATGAACCAGAAGGTCATCTATGTACATAGTAGACGTTCAACCATGCACACAAAGGCAGCACTAACTACACAGAAAAGAAGAAACACTCATAGGTAGTCTCCCAAACACCCAGTTGGCTGGGTCGTCATCACCTTTCCTGATCAAGTCAGCCCCAGCGAGCTCAAGAAGCTTGGCCTGATCCATGTAGTTGATGTGAGGCGTCCTCAAGTCAACATTAGGCGTCTTGCCAATGATAAGGCAGTCCAGGTACATAAGAAGCGGCGCGATGGCACAGCCTGTGACAGCTTTTCCTCTGCTAGTACCTTGCTGATACCTAACAACAGCACTTCGAAGGTCATCAACAACTAACTGGCAGTAGTCCATATCTGCCATATCCTCAAACACAAGATTCTCAGCCATTGCTGCCTCCCTAGACACTCGTGTAGACGTTCCAGGGATAACCACCTTCATGAAAACAATCATGTAAAACACCTGCAGAGCAAGATAATCCTTCGTCTCATCTTTCACAAGATCCGCGAGGATATTCCACAGATCCTTTGTCTTGATGTCGTCACTCCTAGCGTACCCAAGCTTGCCCTTCAACCTCATAACAGCATCATCAAACCCATCACTCGAAGGCCTAGGAGGGGTACGATTACCTTGAGGGAATCCAAACAGATGGTGAATAGCATCACTTGTAATACGCAGAACCTTGTTCGCCTCACCCATGTCCAGAATCATCATTGCAGGGTCAATCCTCTTGTAGATGTTGCCCATCAAAGGATGAGAAATGTTGGAATCAACCTTCAGGTCAAACACACAACCAAAACGAGCCTTGATAACCCTCGTCTTGTGCCTAAGCTGTAGCATTTTCGCACACGTCTTCACCTCTCCTAGTGATCAGCGAACCGTCTTGTTAAAACGTTTCGCTTCACCTCCTCCTTGGCCACCTTCTTCGGGCGCTTTGCATCCTCTCTTCCTTCTCTCGGGCCGCTCCACAAGATGATACTGGAAAAAATGAGATACACAATGAGATACACAAGCTACACCAAAATTCCAATAGTGCCTACAAAATTACACACTCAGTACATTTCAGAAGTCCAACTATGTCTAAATAGGCAGTACAGCCATGTATGACCAGAAGTTAACATGCTAACAAAATGTTGGAAATTTACATAACACAAGTTCAACCATGTACAACAAGGCAGTAAAAAAACATGAATACCAGAAGTCCAACTATGTCACATGGGCAGTACAACAATGTATGACCAGAAGTTAACATGCTTTCAAATTGTTGGAAATTTACAAAGCAGAAGTTCAACCATGTATACAAAGGCAGTAATCTAACATATATCTCAGAAGTCCAACTATGTCAAAATAGGCAGTAAAACCATGTATGAACACTAGTTAACATGCTTTCAAAATTGTTGGAAATTTAAAAAGCAGAAGTTCAACCATATACACTAAGGCAGTAATCAAACATGTATACCAACAAGTTAAGCTAATTTCTTCATGTATATACCCAGAAGTCCAACTATGTACACAAAGGCAGTAATACCATAAAAGCAAAAGCACATCGGCTAATTTATTCGTCTATATGGAGATGGAGCAGAAGGTCAGCTATGTACGCCAAGGCAGTGCTAAAAACAATAAAACTACAGCAATAGCGACAAATGCTCTAAAAACAGTAAAGATGAGACATTGATACCTGAGTAGCGGCAACATCATCATCGACGTCGTCCTCATCATCAGCATTGTCCTTGTCCTTTGGATTAACACGAGAACGCTTCTTCACACCCTTGTTGACCTTTGCAGGTGGAACCTTGCGCTTCACGCCGCATTTCTTCCCCTTACCAGACACACCAGCACCAAGCGGAGAAGGTGTAGGCGCGACAGTGGCAAGCACACGAGGACTACGGCATGGCGTACCACCAAGGCCTAAGCCTTCATCGTCAACAACTTCTGCATTCCTTGAAACACGTGGGCTCTTCCGAGGAGTAACTGCACCAACTACTAGCTTCCTCGCAGAAGTCTTCTTGATTTTCTTCTTAACAGGGACAACAGAGCCATCACTACCACACGGCACGTCTTCCTCAACAATGAGCTCAGCCGCACGAACAGATCCAGGAACATCATAACCTTTCTCAAGGCGGGCCGCCCTCTTCTCGACAAAATCTTCTTGCTTGTTCCTCTTACGATGGTCCTCCACGAGAAGCTGAAGAGGCACATCCTCGGGTTGCGTGACAGGTTCAGTGCCATCAACACTGCGACTGGGTCTCTGACATCTAAAGAGAGCACAAAGGATCCTGAATGAAATCACAACCTTTGACTGACGGAGCCTCCTCCTCAGCAATAGCAGGGGTTCTGATAAACCCAAATCAGATAAAACATCGTTGATGGTGTTCAAAGCTTCCTCCTCTATGGACACATCTGCAAAAGAACACAAAAAATCGAAGCAAAAAAAAATTAGGAACAAAAACAAAAACGAACAACATGAACAAACTAAAAAAACATGGCTCAAAACTTTAAAATGAAATGAAAAGGTGTTTCACATACTAGGTGAAGCAAGAGCTACAGAAGCAAGATCCTCAAGGCTTGAAAAATTCTCAAGGCTCGAAGCAACCTCGGCAATCACAGTCAAAGGAATAATGGGTGATTTAGACGCATCAGATATTGGAGCATCAATATTAACCTCTGAAGCTCCATCTTGATCGCAGGCATTTTTTCAGAACTATTCAACTCATCACCAACTACAAAAAATGCAACTAAAAAGGCAGCTGAGTTCTAATCCGCAATCCTACACCAAAAGGACTTCTACTTTTACAACAATGTCCAATACCCAGGAGTTCAACAATACATAACAAAGCAGTAAACACAAAAAAAAACTACAAAATCTAAAAACTAAACATAAAAACAATCTACACCAGAGGTGCTACTACATACATCATGAATGTCCAGAATTTCAACAATACATAACAAAGCAGTAAAACAAAATGTGCATAACAGAAGATCAATCAAATTTCATCACAATCAAAACAATAATAAAAACCAGAAGTTTAACTACATGACCCAAGAAAATAGCACATAAAAAAGACATAGCATGACCACAAATAGTATTTCACATGCAAACTAAATATCAATACCATGAACATGATAACAACAAAACAAAAAACAAAGATATACACTTTAAATATGAAATGGCACATAGATAAACTATGTGTAAAAATGCATACACACAAAACTTGTTAGAAGTTCACACTACTAAGACTGGCAGTCCAACATAAATACCAAATAAAGATATGGGCAGACACATATAACAATACTACTATTTAAAAAAAATATACAACTACATTAAGATACCCGGAGATGATTTTGAAGCCATGACAACACAACCGCCTCGATGAATGCCCAAACACAAGAACAACCTGTAAACACAGAAGATTAATTCCATATAGTTAGCAAGTAAAAAAATACAACAAAATGCAAAAAAGGAAACTGAATCAAACACTAGAACCAACTACAAACAACTAGAACCAACTACAAACAACTAGAACCAACAAGTATGAAATAGATGACAGTAGCACATATAGGCAAGCACAACAAAAAACGTATCCAGAAACTAACTACAATGTCACAAACATAATATAGACCTCCAAATCCACACCACCAATGCCATTAGATACAACAGATCTAGCATCAACAATCACACCACAACCTCTCTGACATGCACCTGACTGCTAAAATCAATAAAGGGGAAATGAAAATCCACACACAAGCATATCACAAACAAATCTGCCCACGGGGGAATGCATTCCAATCACAACACGCCCAAGAACACTACCTATGTCCCACCAAACCATCAGAAAAAGGGGGTAGGAGGCAGACGTGAGAGCAAACAGAGCAAACAGGGCAGGCCTCCACAGATCTGGCGAAAGTGAATACAAGCATTAGGAGGGAGGGGGCGGGGCGCAGCGTTTGTACCTCTCCAAGCACGAATCCGCGGCGGTTCTTCACACCCCACAACGCCACGCGCAAGCAGTTGCCTCCCTCGCTTCAGAGCAGAGGAGAGTGGGCTGGGCGAGGGAGAGCGCGGGGCGGGGGAGTAATAGGAGCGGGGGAGTGCGCCGGTTACTCCACTCGCGAGCGCACGGGACAGGTGCGGAGAAATCGTGGGGAGTAGCAGTTGAAGGAGGCAGCGGAGCGACAGAGAGGGAAGAGAGAGAGCGAGCGACAAAGGGAGAGGAAATTTCTGACAGGGGGTGGCGAGGGAGATGGTCAGTTAATGCCTATCTGTCGTGGGACTTGCAGCTACACCAAATTTACAGTTTTACCCCCGAATAGCTAAAATAGTAAATACATGTGTAGATAAAATAAATGCACCATTTAATCGCATCTATTATGATGAGATAAGATCACAAAAACAACAAAGCTGATATCCTCAAAACCAAAAAATAGATGGCAAAATACACTACTAAAGGAAGAAACATACATACATAAATATGCCCCTAAAAAACAAGAGAAAAGAAGTTCAAAAAATAAAGAACAGAAGTTCAAGCACTCTAATAAAAGAAGTAAAGCAATAAGAATAAATAAACCATAAAGAAATAAAAAGAAGAAGTTCAAGTACAAAAACAGATGTAGTTCATATCTAACCCTAAAAACCGTAAGATAGATAGCGGGGTCACGGATGTGACGGACTCGCCTCCGCATGCGACGACGCGGCACGCCGCGTCGTCGCTTGCTCCGGCTCGTTCCTGTCTCGGCCTCGCAGGGGGAGGGGAGGGGGGTCCCGACCCCCCCTCCGCCCTGCTCGGCCTTGCGCTACCGCATTGCTACGCGCTAGGATTTGACAGGACGCAATGCGGTTATTCTGTTTCCACCCCCACCGCACGCACCCTAAACCCTAAGATAGATAGTGGGGTCATGGATGTGACAGACTCGCCTCCGCATACGATGACGCGGCATGTCGCGTCGTCGCTTGCTCTGGCTCGTTCCTATCTCGGCCTCGCAAGGGGAGGGGAGGGGGTCCCGACCCCCCTCCTCCCCCTGCTCGGCCTCGCGCTACCGCATT
>NC_041383.1:630873644-630886883 GCF_002162155.2 Triticum dicoccoides
GCTCGGCCTCGCGCTACTGCATTGCTGCGCGCTAGGATTTGACACGACGCAATGCGGTTATTCTGTTTCCACCTCCCCCACCGTACACACCCTAAACCCTAAAAACCCTAAGATAGATAGTGGGGTCACAGATGTGACGGACTCGCTTCCGCATGCGATGACGCAGCACGCCGCGTTGTCGCCTGCTCCGGCTCGTTCCTGTCTCGGCCTCGCAGGGGGAGGGGAGGGGGGGTCCCGACCCCCCTCCCCCCTGCTCGGCCTCGCGCTACCGCATTTGTCAATAGGCCCAATGCCTATTTCAATGTCTACAACTATTTAAATCCTAAAATAACAAACATAATTATATTTTAAAAGAAGTTCAAAAAGAAAAGATAGAGAAGTTCGGGGTTTTGTCAAAACCTCAAAATTAACATTATAAAAACATTAGCATACAGAAGTTCATAATAGTTATTCACTGAAGACCAACAACTACTATAAGTACGAAACATATTAGAAAAAATAAGAAATATACGCATATCCGTAGGAAAATTACATGGTTGCTCATGGGACTATCAAAAAAATCCAAAGCAATGCAACAGTATGAAAAATAACATAAAACAGAAAGAAATACAGAGGGGCTTGCTTCCATTACATTGCAAAGAACGAAAAACAGAAGTTCAGGTATGAACAGTACATAAGTCCAGCTTGTACAACGACCCTTAGATGATCTGGAAAAAAAGTGCATGCATACTTGGACTAATCGAATGATTGCCCATGAGACAAACTTTAAAAATAACATCTCAGGAACTAAAATTATAGAAAAATGAAAAAAAGAAAATATATAGCACCATGCACCTTCGCCTTGCAAAATATGGAATGCAATGTGGAAAACCAGAAGTTCAACCATTAATTAGAAAGAAGTCCAGCATCTACTAAAGATGGTGATTATCGAAAACAACAAACATCGACTGAAGTCTAGCATCTACTTAGAGCACAGAAGTTCAGGTGTGGAAGTTCTAGCAGTCCAGCTTGTACAAACAGAACGAAAATTGATTGAAACCACAACCCCGATTAAATTTGGTTCCCAGATTTAATCGCTTGGGTCAATTACGACACGTCAACGGACATTTCGAACGTCTTCCTACTCCAGATAAAAACATCCAAAAAAATATCAGCCATCAAATCAGTGCGCTCGACACAACGAACCATGACGGGAGGCGGGAAGTGCAATCCGCAAATTAGGAATTAATGAGCTAGCCAAATCGAATTAACAAAACGGGAAGGATTCAACCGCCATTTCAAACGACCTCATGCTTCAGATAAATAATAAAATGATCCCCGTCATATTGTCGCTCGAACAAAAAACTACGGCGGGAGGGAGAAGATCCAATCACCGGATTTTGATTTGTATGATCCCGAATAATCAAATTAACAACATGGACAGCATTCTGTCTCACTGATGCACGCAAAATACACACCCAATTTGAATAGAAAACCTACAAATCCAAAAAACCGGCCGAAACCAAACCCGCAGATGAAGAACATATGTGTCGGAACACCAAATCAAATTCGTTCGAAAATAACAACAAATCATTAAGTAAACTCGTACCTAAACCCAATTTTCATCCTGTTACAGATCCTAGAACATCCAGTACATGCAAAACAACTCTGACAGACTGATGTTCATCACCGCCCGAGAGCACATCCGCCAAACAGCTAGATTCCTAATCAAAACAAGCATTTAGATTCTAAAAACCGTGTAATCATTACACTTACATCGCCAACAACACGAATGACCAGAAAAACTCGCGGTAGAAGGCACGGTTGCGAAGATAGCCCGAAGGTCGGGTTCGTACAAAGAGAAGTTCAGGCGCGTTACTCAGGCAGTTCAGGTTGTGATCAGAATATTATTCTGATCCCGTGATTAGAATAGTGTATAAACCTATTCAGTAGGTTTCAAGTGCGTACTTGTTAGTTTAAACCTATGTATAAATTGTGACACTAAATATGACTAGTAAGTAGTACAGTAGCAGTACTAGTATACGTCGATCAAATTATTCATCATGTCCACACATTGAATTGACGTGACAACACGCTGCACGTGAGGTGACACAAGAATCCTGGCGGCGTGTTCGGGTATTCTGGACTTCAGATTTGGAGTACCACTTATCTCTCGAAATCTTTCATCATTCACTTAAAACAGTCGATTGATCATACATTGAGTACCATATAACTGGAATTACCGATGCAAGTCGAAGAAGGATTGGCCGGTGCTGCCGGCTGAAATCAAGTTTGATCCCACGGATCAGGAGCTGATCGAGCACCTTGAGGCCAAAGTGAGTGCTGACAGCGTGAGATTTCAGTCTCTCATCGATTTGTTCATACAAACCATCGACAACGAGCACGACATATGCTACACCCAACCTGAGAAACTTCCAGGTAAGACACCGATCGGCCGTCTACTTGCACAAACATATTCCTTTGTTTGTAGCTCTATTTTTGTTTTTAGACGTAGACCTAGTGAAGCAATTACAATTTGACAGTTAATAAAAAGTGAAACAAGTGACTGCAACATGCCAAAGATGTTATGAAAATGCCAACTATGTACACTAAAACCTGTATTCCACAATACTGCAGGTATCACACTGAGTGGCCTAAGGAAGCATTTCTTCCAACGCAATTCCATGGCGTTCAAAAGGGGCATGTGGATGCGTCGCAAGATACAGTCGGAGTGCGGCATGCACGCATTGTGGCACAAGACCGGCAATACCTTGCCGGTGATGGTCAACGGCTGGCAGACAGGCAGCAAAAAGGGTTCTGGTGCTGCACACCAACAAGAACTTCGACCAGCAGAGGACCAATTGGGTGATGCACCAGTACCACCTCGGGGACCTTGAGCAAGAGAAGGAGTGGGAGCTGGTCCTCTGCAAGATTTTCTACCAGACGAACACTAGGGCCAAGAGTAAAAAGATTATAAGTTAGTTTGGTATTGATAGTTGTACTACCTTGTCGTCCGCAAGTTGGTATTGTTGTTAATGATCTTTTAGTATGAACTTGCATTTGCTTCCAACCATCATGCCGAGGATCAACGTGGATATGAAGCCGAATCATTTGTTTTGAAATGAATTTTCAGGCACCTGATTTTTATTTGATGGGTAGCATGGCGGTTCTTTTAAATACAAGGAGTTAGCGTCTCTGACGTAGGCCATTCCGTGCCTCACAGAATAGGGACGCCAAGTCGTCGCCTGCTCCGGCTCGTTCCTGTCTCGGCCTCGCAGGGGGAGGAACGCGCTACCGCATTGCTGCGCGCTAGGATTTGACAGGACACAATGCGGTTATTCTATCTCCACCTCCCCCACCGCACGGACCCTAAACCCTAAAAACCCTAAGATAGAGAGTGGGGTCACAGATGTGACGGACTTGCCTCCGCATGCGACGACGCGGCATGCCACGTTGTCGCCTGCTCCGGCTCGTTCCTGTCTCGGCCTCGCAGGGGGAGGGGAGGGGGGTCCCAACCCCCTCTCCCCCCTGCTCGGCCTCGCGCTACCGCATTTTTCAATAGGCCCAATGCCTATTTCAATGTCTACAACTATTTAAATCCTAAAATAACAAACATAATTATATTTTAAAAGAAGTTCAAAAAGAAAAGATATAGAAGTTCGGGTTTTTTGTCAAAACCTCAAAATTAACATTATAAAAACGATTAGCATACAGAAGTTCAGAATAGTTATTCACGGAAGACCAACAACTACTATAAGTACGAAAACATACTAGAAAAAATAAGAAATATACGCATATCTGTAGGAAAATTACATGGTTGCTCATGGGACTATCAAAAAATCGAAAGCAATGCAAAAGTACGAAAAATAACATAAAAACAGAAAGAAATACAGAGGGGCTTGCTTCCATTACATTGCAAAGAACGAAAACAGAAGTTCAGGTATGAACAGTACAGAAGTCCAGCTTGTACAACGACCCTTAGATGATCTGGAAAAAAAGTGCATGCATACTTGGACTAATCGAATGATTGCCCACGAGACAAACTTTAAAAATGACATCTCAGGAACTAAAATTATAAAAAAAACGAAAAAAAGAAAATATATAGCACCATGCACCTTCGCCTTGCAAAATATGGAATACAATTTGGAAAACCAGAAGTTCAACCATTAATTAGAAAGAAGTCCAGCATCTACTGAAGATGGTGATTATCAAAAACAACAAACATTGACTGAAGTCTAGCATCTACTTAGAGCACAGAAGTTCAGGTGCAGAAGTTCTAGCAGTCCAGCTTGTACAAACAGAACGAAAATTGATTGAAACCACAACCCCGATTAAATTTTGTTCCCGGATTTAATCGCTTGGGTCAATTACGACACGTCAACGGCCATTTCGAACGTCTTCCTACTCCAGATAAAAACATCCAAAAAAATATCAGCCATCAAATCAGTGCGCTCGACACAATGAACCACGACGGGAGGCGGGAAGTGCAATCCGCAAATTAGGAATGAATGAGCTAGCCAAATCGAATTAACAAAACGGGAAGGATTCAACCGCCATTTTGAACGTCCTCATGCTCCAGATAAATAAGAAAATGATCCCCGTCATATTGTCGCTCGAACAAAAAACCATGGCGGGAGGCAGAAGATCCAATCGCCGGATTTCGATCTGTATGATCCCGAATAATCAAATTAACAACATGGACAGCATTCTGTCTCACTGATGCACGCAAAATACACACCCAATTTGAACAGAAAACCTACAAATCTAAAAAACCGGCCGAAACCAAACCCGCATACGAAGAACATATGTGTCGGAACACCAAATCAAATTCGTTCGAAAATAACAACAAATCATGAAGTAAAATCGTACCTAAACCCAATTTTCATCCTGTTACAGATCCTAGAACATCCAGTACATGCAAAACAACTGTGACAGACCAATGTTCATCACCGCCCGAGAGCACATCCTCCAGACAGCTAGATTCCTAATCAAAACAAGCATTTAGATTCTAAAAACCGTGTAAACATTACACTTACATCGCCAACAACACGAATGACCAGAAAAACTCGCGGTAGAAGGCACGGTTGCGAAGATAGCCCGAAGGTCGGGTTCGTACAGAGAGAAGTTCAGGCGCGTTACTCAGGCAGTTCAGGTTGTGATCAGAATATTGTTCTGATCTCGTGATAAGAATAGTGTATAAACCTATTCAGTAGGTTTCAAGTTCATACTTGTTAGTTTAAACCTATGTATAAATTGTGACACTAAATATGACTAGTAAGTAGTACTATAGCAGTACTAGTATACGTCGGTCAAATTATTCATCATGTCGACACATTGAATTGACGTGACAACACGCTGCACGTGAGGTGACACAAGAATCCTGGCGGCGTGTTCGGGTATTCTGGACTTCAGATTTGGAGTACCACTTATCTGTCGAAATCTTTCATCATTCACTTAAAACAGTCGATTGATCATACATTGAGTACCATATAACTGGAATTACCGATGCAAGTCGAAGAAGGATTGGCCGGTGCTGCCGGCTGACCTCAAGTTCGATCCCACGGATCAGGAGCTGATCGAGCACCTTGAGGCCAAAGTGAGTGCTGACAGCATGAGATTTCAGTCTCTCATCGATTTGTTCATACAAACCATCGACAACGAGCACGGCATATGCTACACCGAACCTGAGAAACTTCCAGGTAAGACACCGATCGGCCGTCTACTTGCACAAACATATTCCTTCGTTTGTAGCTCTATTTTTGTTTTTAGACGTAGACCTGGTTAAGTAATTACAATTTGATAGTTAATAAAAAGTGAAACAAGTGACTGCAACATGCCAAAGATGTTATGAAAATGCCAACTACGTACACTAAAACCTGTATTCCACAATACTGCAGGTATCACACTGCGTGGCCTAAGGAAGCATTTCTTCCAGCGCAATTCCAAGGCGTTCAAAAGGGGCATGTGGATGCGTCGCAAGATATAGTCGGAGTGCGGCATGCACGCGATGTGGCACAAGACCGGGAATACCTTGCCGGTGATGGTCAACGGCCTGCAGACGGGCAGCAAAAAAGGTCCTGGTGCTACACACCAATAAGAACTTCGACCAGCAGAGGACCAATTGGGTGATGCACTAGTACCACCTCGGGGACCATGAGCAAGAGAAGGAGCGGGAGCTGGTCCTCTGCAAGATTTTCTACCAGACGAACACTAGGGACAGGAGTAAAAAGATTATAAGTTAGTTTGGTATTGATAGTTGTACTACCTTGTTGTCTGCAAGTCGGTATTGTTGTTAATGATCTTTTGGTATGAACTTGCATTTGCTTCCAACCATCATGCCGAGGGTCAACATGGATATAAAGCCGAATCATTTGTTTCGAAATGAATTTTCAGGCACCTGATTTTAATTTGATGGGTAGCATGGCGGTGCTTTTAAATACAAGGAGTTAGCGTCTCTGACGTAGGCCATTCCGTGCCTCACAGAATAAGCACCCGTGGCTGCGCGTAACACAAAGGTTCAGTTCTGTGGGCTAAACGCCCGTGCATCTTCGTCTGATCGAGTCACAGGCGAGCATGATTCTATGTAATACCACGGACCATGCCTTTGAGCGTTCCACGCTCGTGCCTATGAATCCGTGCCTCTCCATCTGAACGAGTCGACAGAATCATTCGGAACACAAACCCAAGCGAACATGACTCTATATAATACCACACCAT
Organism: Triticum dicoccoides; assembly: GCF_002162155.2. Lineage (NCBI taxonomy): Eukaryota > Viridiplantae > Streptophyta > Magnoliopsida > Poales > Poaceae > Triticum > Triticum dicoccoides. The sequence goes on from NC_041383.1 coordinate 630,880,341, forward strand.
GCTTTCTTGGGTTGTCCAAACATGCTTGTGTATGTTTTCTTCCGCAATAGTGAAGGAAAATGACCGTTCTTTGTTTTCTACCACAATAGTGAAGGAAAAATATAATTTATAGTTGTCGTACAATTGGTCGACGTCCCCTCCCCTCCTTTCCTCACACGCGGGATTTGCCCGCAGTGAAGACCTAGTAGTTTTTCAGATCCACGCCACATATAGTGGTCCTCGCAGGCGGCGTGAATACAGCAACGGAGACGGGGATGGAGATCCGGACAGGTGCCCCGAGCTACAAGAAGGCGAAGTTCGGGCCACCGGCGACTTCGTCCTCTGGCGGCATGGCGGTAGCGGCCAGAAGCGGCACGGGCCCGCTCAATGGTTCGGAGAAATAGTAGTCTAGCCCGGACCGCATCAGCGACCTCTTGGACGGTGTCCTCGGTGAGATCATTTCCCGTCTATCCACTAAGGAGGGCACCCGCACTCAAATCCTCGAACGTCGGTGGCGCCCTCTGTGGCGCTCCGCTCCTCTGAATCTTGACTGCAGTAAGATCCCTGTCTGTCGTCTTTTTAAGCCTCTAGAAACAGTTCATATCGACGTAGCCTCGATGCTCCCCAGCAAGGATGTCATTCGCATTAGATATTTTGGAACTCGGTGCAATTTTCAGCCTTGCGTTGGTGGTTCATGCCTTTCGGAAGCCATCCTCTCCGGCAATGGGGGCGTAGTTCATCGCCTCTGCATTCCCGTGTGCTACCTCCACTGCAGACCTTCTATAGTCGACGCCTGGCTTCAAACCCCAAGACTGACGAATTTGCAGGTTCTCGAGTTCTACTACATGTTCCCACATTTCGTGGGAAAAACCATCACACTACCGCACGAATTCTATTCGTCCGCGGCCTCGCCACCGACTTCCATGTTGCTGTTTTCCTCGCTGCACACCGTCACATTTGCTCTTTGCCAGATACCTGATGAGTATGCACAATCATTCAAACTTCCACTGCTTAAGAGGCTTTCATTTTTGGAGGTTGATATATCAGATGTCTCACTGCAAAGCATAATCAACCATGGTTTCCCTGCCATCGAGTGGCTCCTGCTTGTTTGCAATAACCTGGACCACTACATCAGAATAAACTCAGCCAAAGTTGAACTCATCTGTATCCTTTGTGAGAATGGTGAACTTGTTGTTGAGGATGCACCCTTACTTAAACGACGGATTCACGATATTCAGAGCCGGCAGTTGCAGATAACTATCTTCTCTGCACCTAAACTCGAGTGTCTGGGTAATTTCTATGAAGGATTTCCTGAATCCAAGATTGTTTTTGGCTCTACAATTATCAAGGTACTCACCTTTTGCAGTATACTCTTTAGTTGCATTCGTTCCACTACCTGAGTTTCATGCCATGTAACCTTTTATCCATCTAGTTTTATGATATGTGCTTGGTGCAGGCTTTGTGTGTAGTCAGCCTATCAATGGCGATTAAATCTGTGAAGACCCTGCTTATCCACATGTCATTAAATCTGAACAAGGTTGTTGCCTTGATGAGATGCTTTCCTAGCCTAGAGAACTTGTTTACCTAGGTAAAATGATTTCCAGACGCATTGAAAGCACACACAATGCATAGTGTACTATATTGGAGGCCTCTCGTTCCCCTTGTAGTCCTCAAGTATTCTCACTCTTTATGCATTTCCAGGGAGGAGTCTGTCGTGAGGAAGGTTTAACAAACAAGTCGCGCCACAAGCACCAGGTGTTTCTCAAACAACATGACATTCGTCTGAAGACAGTAACGCTGGAAAAATATGTACACTGCAACAAAAACATTGAATTTGCAACATTCTTTATTCTGAATGCAAAGGAGTTAGAGACTATGAGGCTTAAGTTTATCTCCCCCCAGACAACATCACTGAAGGATTTTATATACGTCAAGAAGAGGTGCTTCAATGGGGCAACAAGGCTTCTAGACGTGCTCATCTTATATTGTTAGGGTATTGTAGGCATATAACTTGGATTTAAAAGTACACATCTGGACAAAGCAGTGTCCAATCATGGATTTGCCGGATCCATTGACTTGTGAATGTTGAGAATGGCTATCTGGCTATCATAGATAGGTGTTGTTGTGTGCTTTCTAGTTTGGATTTCTAGCTTGTACTTTATGCACTGTCTGTGAGGTTGTCAGGAACTTGTTTTTGTGCTCTTCAGTCGGGAAGCAACTCAGAAGCTCAAAAAACTAACAAGTTTTCATGTTTTTGTGCACCGTCTATAAGTTTGGATTTACTTTTTTGAATAGAGCGAGCGAATGAAATCACCTGGAACACACAGTCACGTGTGATGTGATGGCCGTGCCTCTCCAAATGACTTGTTAGCTAAAATATTTTACAATACAGAGGCGCTCGTGCCTCTCGTGCCTGTAAGGTTATGGTGCTGCACACCAACAAGGACTTCGACCAGCAAAGGACCAACTAGGTGATGCACCAGTACCACCTCGGGGACCTGGAGCAAGAGAAGGAGCGGGAGCTGGTCCTCTGCAAAATTTTCTACCAGATGAACACTAGGGCCAGGAGTAAAAAGATTATAAGTTAGTTTGGTATTGGTAGTTGTACTACCTTGTCGTCCGCAAGTTGGTATTGTTGTTAACGATCTTTTGGTATGAACTTGCATTTGCTTCCAACCATCATGCCGAGGGTTGACATGGACATAAAGTTGAATCATTTGTTTCGAAATGAATTTTCAGGCGCCTGATTTTTATTTGATGGGTAGCATAAGCACCTGCGTTCGAATTCCCAGTTCTCCAATTTTTTCGAAACAAGTGCATGCACTTATTATCATGATAAAAAAACAATATCCATGCTGCATCCCAGTTATTAGTCTGTACTTCCATAATTCTCTCGTTTATTGAGCACGTATATTGTTTTTTCAGGTCGAGCAAGTTTCAACTGGGTTGTAGACTGCCCAAGGTTGGTTTTGTTTTTAACAGGCCCAGCCCATGACGACAATGGGGCACAAAGATCCAGCAGGTATCTACTGGCCTGTGGCCCGCCAGCGTTAGTTATATTTTGTCTTACAACATCCGCAGGCAGTTTTTTTACTGAATCAAACACACAACACAGTTCTATTTTCCTCTTGAAACACATGTCCTACATACGTTTTCTAATCTCTACCTATAGTTTTACTAGTTCATATACACGTATCATTATATTGAAAACACATAAAATTCCCTTTTCATATTTACATCCTTATTTTTGTTGATTTTTCCCACCCAGCGCTGATTTTTTTACACTGGTTTTCCCTTAAACCAACTCAATTGTCCCACGTCTTATTTGCTTACAAAAACAAAACAATTTTTTGGCAAATCAATAAGTTCTTAAAAAAATGTTTGTCATTTCGGGATTATGACAGTTCGGACTCCACCAAAATATGCAAAATAAGGTTGAACTTTTTGACCGTGGTCCTGGGTAGAAAATGGGCTATAATAAATTACTTAAGAATTAGCAAATGGGCTGCAAATTATAAAAATATAGAAAATGGGCTTTATGTTGTCTGCCACAAATTTGGAGGCTGACTTGTGGGCCTACTATGTTCATGTGTACACAAGGTTTCTCAAAAAAGAAACTTAGTCAACAACCGACTCTACCAGCGTCAGACCGTTAGATGTCAATCTATCAGCAATCGTGCTTCTTCAGTCTCTGATCTTCCTGCCCCAGCCGCCCAAACCAGCGCCGTCGGAACCGTCTGCTCCCGCCTCCCGTGGCCGACAGTGCTGCCGGGCGGGCCTCACGGCCCCATCATACTCGCATCCCTGGCCTGTCTATCCCTCTACTCACCCACACCTCCTGTTATTTTCCGGCGATGGCAGCCGAACCAGTTAACCCCCGTACTCTCCACCACGTGTGCAGCCACTGCCGTGTCTTCCCCGGCTCCGTGTCGTTCCCTTCATAGGCCTCACCGTCATCCACCGCACTGGTGCTCTCGGCACGGCGTGGTTAACAATGTCCATCCAACGGCCGTAGTGCTTCTTCAACCTCTGGTCTTCTTGCCCCAGCCACCCAAAGCAGCGCCGGTCGTGCCGCATGCTCCTGCCTCTCGTGGCCGTCTGTGCTGCCACGGAGGCCTCCTCCACTCACCCACCACTAGCCAGGCCATCCCTCAACTCACCCACCCCCTTGTTATTCTGCAGCGACGGCAGCCTCACACCACAGTCGAACAAGTGAACCCTCGTACTCCTCTCCGCGTGGGCATCCACTGCCGCGTCTTCCCCGGCTCCACATCGTCCCCTTCCTAGGCCTCGCTGTCGTCCACTGCTGTGGTGCTCTTGGTGCGGCGTGGTCAATGTGGTCAACGACCGACTTCCATCGGAAGAGTATTGTACGTGGAGAGGCTGACAGCTGGGTCCACGGCAGCCGCAAGGAAGTGCCTCCTTATTACGTGCAAAATAATTATTCCTCCACCTGACAGCAGGGACCCGCCGGACGGGCCACCAGTATTTTGTGAAAAAAACGTTCCCCCCTGACTGCTGGGGCCCACCGGACGGACCACCGTGTTACCATCGCTGATAGCTCGGACCCACCAGCTATATCTTCGCACGCAAGGAAGTACCTCCTTATTACGCACAAAAAAATGAATACTCCCCCTGTTAGCTGGGACCCAGTATAGTGGCAGGCTGACTTGTGAGCCTACTAAGTTGACGGGGACGGAGGGCTTTGTCAACTTAGTCAATATGCACGATTCTAGCTCCAGTGACCGTACGATGTCCATCCAATGGCCATAGTGCTTCTTCAACCTCTGGTCTTCTTGCTCTAGCCGCCCAACCCAGCGCAGGTTGTGCCTCGTGCTCCTACCTCCCATGGCCGGCTGCGATGCGGCGGTTTCCTCACCGCCCCCTACTACTCCCACCGCTGGCCAGGCCATCCCTCTACTCACCCACACCCCCCGTTATTCTGCGGCGACGACAGCCTCACACCGCAGCGAACCAATGAACCCTCGTACTCCTCTATGCGTGGGCATCCACTGTCGCGTCTTCCCCGGCTCCGCGTCATCCCCTTCCTAGGCCTCGCCGTCGTCCACCGCCCTGGTGCTCTCGGCGTGGCGTGGTAAACATGGTCAAGGAACGGCTTCCCTCGGACGTGGACTGTACGTGGAGAGGATGACAGCTGGGTCCACGGCCGCAGCAAGGAAGTGCCTCCTTATTACGCGCAAAATAATTATTCCTCCACCTGACAGCGGGGACCTCCGGATGGGCCACTGTATTTTGTGAAAAAAATGTTTCCTCTCTGACTGCTGGGACCCACCAGCTACACCTTCGCACGCAAGGAAGTGCGTCCGGGCAAAAATAAAAAAACGATTCGCCCCCTGACTGCTGGGACCCACCAGCTACACCATCGCACGCAAGGAAGTGCGTCCGGGCAAAAAAAAAAAATTATTCACCCCCCTGACTACTGGGACCCACCATCTACATCTTCGCACGCAAGGAAGTGCCTGACAGTCGGGTCCCACCTGGTCGAAGCGTACGTAGCATTGTCATTCTGGTTGCGAACGTGTACGTACATACTGGTCGATGCAGAGGCACGCACGTGTCGTAGTAGAAGAGCGCACGTGTCGTAGTAGAGGCGCGCACGTAGCATGTACATGTACGTACAGCGGCCAGGGTGCAAGAAAGAAAATATGGCCACGTATGTGTACATACACGGGCGGGGTCTCGAACGCCTACTCGTGCATACGTACGGCGAGGGCTCGTGTTCATGGGGAGGCAACGGAATGCGTCGTGTTCATGAGGAGGCAACGAAATGCGTCGTGTTCATGGGGAGGCAACAAAATGCGTCGTGTTCACCGGGAGGCAACGGAACGCATGGGAGCCAACCGGCTGGGTCGGAACGGAATGCGTGATCGTGTTCATCGGGAGGGCTTGGACGGAACATGCGATGGAAACGAGGTCTGGCGTACCGCACAACGGAGGAAACGACCTTGTGTTCGACCGGCCATGTTTGAAATGGGATCCTGTTCATCGGGAGGGGTCTGGCATACTGCAAAACGGAGGAAATGGACCTCCTACGGTCGAAACGGGGGTCCTGTTGATCAGGAGGGGTGTGGCGTACCGCAAAACGGACGAAATGGACTTGTGTTGGAGCGCTATGGTCAAAACGGGGGTCCTGTTCATCGGGAGGGGTGTGGCGTACCGCAAAGCGGGACTCCATGGGATACTGTTCATCTCCACCGTCGACCTCCTCCAGCCTCCACGGGCTACTGTTCATCCACCGTCAACCTCCTCCAGCCTCCACCGGCGACTGTTCATCCACGGGATCCTGTTCATCCAGCCTCCACCGCGCGCTACTACACCGGCTACTGTTCAACCACACCTCTCCACGGGCTCCTATTCAACCACCTCTCCACAGGCTACTGTTAATCCACCCCCTCCACCGTCTACTATTCATCCAGCCCTCCACGGGATCGTCCTGTTCATCCAGCCCTCCAGGGGTCCTGTTCATCCAGCCCCAACCGGCTCGATCAATCAAGGTCCTGTTCATCCAGAGGCAACGCCACAGGTCCTTTCCATCTACTCCCA